>NW_004443990.1:16141227-16185747 GCF_000243295.1 Trichechus manatus latirostris | reverse complement strand
CAATATCATGAAAGATGAAAAGCTGACCATCCAAGAAGCTCAACAAACCCCATATAGGATAGACCCCAAAAGAAATTCACCAAGGCATGTCATAATCACGCTCACTAAAAGCAAAGACGAAGAATCCTGAGAGCAGCTCAAGAAAAACAAAAAGTCACACACAGAGGAGAAACAATAAGACTAAGCTCAGATTATTCCGCAGAAACCATGCAGGCAGGAAGGCAATGGGATGACATATATAAAACCTTGAAAGAAAAGAATTGCCAGCCAAGAATAATATATCCTGCAAAACTCTCATTCAGATATGATGGTGAAATTAGGTCATTTCTAGATAAACAGAAATTAAGGGAATATGTAAAAACCAAACCAAACTTACAAGACTTTTTAAGGGGAGTCCTTCAAACTGAGAACAAACAACATCAGACCACAGGCTGAATATAAGACACAGGATTGTACTAGCCAGATATCAGCCTAGGAAATGAACTCTTAAGGACTATGCAAAACCGAAAGAATTACAACAGGGAACCAGAGAGGTTAATCTGTAAATGACAACGGCGTCAGAACAATAAAAGAGGGAATAAATGGTGTAGGTGTATAACCTAATGGAGAGGAAGGCAAGCTGATATCAAGTAACAATAGACTGGTTCAAATCTAGGAAGATAAAGGTAAATTTCAAGGTAACCACAAAGAAAGTTAACAAACGTATTCATCAAAATAAGGAAGAAAAACATAAAGTCTCAGTAAAAACAAAATCTCCAAAAACAAAAGAAATGAAAAAAAAAAATCCACAAACAAACGGAACTCAGCACAGGAGAGTAAGAGGAACAAAGAAAACGTCAGCACCACAAAAAAAGCACCACAAAATGCAATCCCACTCCTAGGAATATATCCTAGAGAAATAAGAGCCATCGCAGGAATAAACATATGCACACCCATATTCATTGCAGCACTGTTCACAATAGCAAAAAGATGGAAACAACCTAGATGCCCATCGACAGATGAATGGATAAACTATGGTACATACACACAATGGAGTATTATGCAAAGATAAAGAACAATGGTGAATCTGTGAAGCATCTCATAACATGGATGAAACTGGAGGACATTATGCTGAGAGAAATAAGTCAGTCACAAAAGGACAAATATTGTATGAGACCTCTACTGTAAAACTCATGAAAAAGTTTACACACAAAAAGAAACAATCTTTGTTGGTTACGAGGGATGGGAGGGGTGAACGGGGGAACTAAATAGACAGGTAAGTGGTAACTTTGGTGAAGGGTAAGACAGTACACAATACTGGGGAAGCCAACACAACTTGTACGAGGAAAGGTCATGGAAGCTCCATAGACAACTTCCAAACTCCCTGAGGGACTGACTTGCTGGGCAGAGGGCTGTGGGGACCATGGTCTCGGGGAACATGTAGCTCAATTGGCATAACACGGTTTATAAAGACAATGTTCTACATTCTACCTTGGTGAGTAGTGTCTGAGGTCCTAAAAGCCTGTGAGCAGCCATCTAAGTTACTCCACTGGTCTTACCCCTTCGGGAGCAAGGAAGAATGAAGAGAACAAGATACAAGGAAAAGATTAGTGCAAAGGACTAATGGACCACAGCTACCACAGCCTCCACCACACTGAGTCCAGTACAGCTAGATGCTGCCTGGCTACCACCACTGACTGCTCTGACCAGGATCACAATAGCGGGTCCTGGATAGAGCTGGAAAAGGATGTAGAACAAAATTCTAACTCACAAAAAAAAGACCAGATTTACTGGCCTGACAGACTGGAGAAACCCTGAGAGTATGGCCCCTGGATACCTTTTTAGCTCAGTGGTGAAGTCACTCCCGAAGTTCACAGTTCAGCCGGGGATTGGGCAGCCTCATAAAAGAAAACAAGACTAATGAGGCACAGCAGTCCAGGAACAAGGACTAGAAGGCAGAAGGGGACAGGAAAGCTGGTGATAGGGAACCCAAGGTTGAGTAAGGACAGTGTTGACACGTAGTGGGGTTGTTAACCATTGTCATAGGGCAATATGTGTACTAACTGTTTAATGAGGAACTATTTGTTCTGCAAACCTTCATCTAAGGTACAAAAAAAAAAAAAAAAGATGTGTAGGATTCAGACCTGTGGCAATGTTGTGGTAAGACTTTTTAGGCAGTGAAAATAATGTTAACAAAAGCACAGAATACTTAGAAGAAGCTGAAATCAACATTACAATGATCGGTTGGTGCCAGATCATGAAAGGCTTTTTAATTTCTTGTTTCTGAGTTTGGACGTTATCTTGTAGGCATTGGAAAACATTAAAGAATTTTGACCGGGCCACGATGTGGTCAGAGTAGCTTAGGAAGAGAGATCTGGTGGTAGTGGACAGGATGAACTGTAAATGAGACAGAATGGAGGCAGGGAGAACAACGTGGAGGCTACCGCAGTAGAACATGGTAAAAGTACTGAGGGTCTGAGAACTAGGATAGTGGACGTGTAAAATGGTGTAGAGGAGAAACAGATTGGAGAGGAGGTGCAAAGATAGGTGATTGAACGTGGGATATAAACAAGAGGAAGGAAAGATGACTTAGGATTCTAGCCTGAGTAACTAGGAAGATTACTAGGAATCTTTGGAAAGAGGACTTTGGAAATAGATGACTGAAGGAGAGAGATTACACCTGGAATTACATATTTGGGAATTATTCATATAAGATGCTAATTGAAGCCTTATGAGTGGATGAAATTGCCATAGGCAAGGGGGTTTAGAAGGAATTAAAAAAGAGTCAAGGGCATATTTAGGAGGCAGCAAAGGGAAGAAAAGGATCTAGAAAGACACTATCAGAAAGGTAAGGAAAGGAGGTACAGTTTCAAGAAACGAGAGTATAGATGAATCAAGGATGGTCAGTAGCATCAAGGGCTACAGGGAAGTTGGGGAGAATGGCATACAAAATGACATTGGGTTTAGGAATCAGATTATTGGTGATCTTCAGGATGGCAGATTCAGTGAATTACGAGACAAAAAGCAGATTGCAGGGAATTTTGAGTCAGTTTTGAGGATGTAGAGACAGAACATAGATTACCTTTGTAGTAAGTCTGTCTAGAAAGGAATGTTGACAGAAGATGAGGTTAGGTGAAGTATAGGGAAAATAACAACTAAATTGCAAAGGAAGTGGAAAAGAGGAATTGGCATCTAGAGAGCCTCATAGATGCAGTAGGTCTTGGAGGCTGATTCGATGTGAAGATTGAAAGAGAAATGATTTCATAGTTTCAAGACTTGGAAACTGGAAGAAGGAAGATGCCATTTGTAAATATAAAGAAGTCATAAATTATAAACAAGTTTGGGTTTAAAGATGATAAGTTTGATTATAGGCATGTTTATTAGTATTTTCTAGGATACTAAGTAGAATGCTCCCCTTTTCTCTACTCCAATAAATCTTCCTCCCAAGATATGGAATGAATATCTTCATTAGAACAGACTAGTGTCTTTCCTGGTTGTTTTGGTGGACTATATTTGGAGGCTAGGTGCTAAAACCTGATAATCTCTTGGGAATCTAACTCATACCATTTATTCCAGTATTCAACTGTTTACCGTCATATAGTCTTTCCCCAAAACCATAATGAACTGCTGTTCCTCAGTAACCATGCAGGGAGATCATAGAGATCTTTTATCTAAAACCGGCAAGACTCCAATGGCAAACCACTATACCAGGAATTCTTTTGATCCAGTGAGTCCTAGGAAATTCATGCCCTGTCCACGTGATTCTTATACTTTCCCTTAGAGCCCTGTGTCTCAGATACTGTCTTCCTTGCTCTACAGCTTCCAAAGGAACTAAAGCCAGGATCTGATCTTGAGCCAGGCTAGTGTAGTATTGAGTTCTAGGTCAGTCCCACTAAAGGCAATATCCTGAGGGAAGGAGCAGCTCTCTTCTGTCCTCTGTTTTCAGAAAGAGTCAACACATTGATCTTAGTGTTTTTAATGTTCACTGACCATGGAATGACTGGAGTCTGTTCATATTAACATTTTCTAACCAAAATGAAAAGGATCCTTTTCTGTTGGCCCTTTCTATCTGTTGTTTTTGGTTTTCAGTAGCTGAAGTTTTCCGTTGAGGTTCTTTTAAACGCCTACATGCAAACTGAAGAGCACTCAAGCCTTGGTGGGATATCACCCACAGCTGGAGAGATGGAGGAAGGGAGAGGGTACAAGTGTCAGGTGCATCCTTCTTTAAAAAAAAAAAAAAATTTAGAAAACAAAAACCACTTAAGCAGACATATCCCATCTGAAAGCCTGCAAAGACCTGCCCACAGAAAGCAGAGAATGAACCTCTTTCCATGTAGGAAATGGGTATCAATTCATATCTAACCCAAACACATAGGATAGGCACATTTGAAGCATGTTGAATTTATCCTTCATCCCTGCATCTCTGCTAGTCAAAGAGTAAAAGGTTATAAACCATGAACTGTGGTGAGAAGCAGTGGAACAGTGTTGCAGCAATGGCTCTCTGTTGGTGGTTATGCTCCTGTCTTGCTCTATTAAGCAAACACAGTTAATATAGATGAAAGGTAACCTTGATAGAAGTGAAAATTGAAACTTGGGTTGAAGATAGCAAGCCAGGCACAGCTGCAGTTGTACTTCCTCCTGTGTGGCAACAGGAGCAGCACTTTCTGACGTTTTTTGGAAGGGATGTAGTTTTTTTAAAACATCCTTTCTTCAGTGTTTTGGGTTTTAACGTCTACACCGTTGGTGAGAGGGTGTGGAATATAGTTAATGAGAAGCCACTTCGTTTATGTGTCTAGTGTGTTAGGTTAAATTCAAATAATTGACAGTTTAGGGTTATGTTCAGCATTCTAATCACACGTCTGCCATTAACTGGCTGTGTGACCTTGGATAAATCGCCTAAAACATTTCTGCTCTCAAATTTTCTTATCTGAAAAACAGGAGTGTTGGATTAGATGATCTTTAAATTCCCTCCCAGCCCTAAAATTCCATTGATTTGTGATTCCTCACAGGAAGGTACACTTTCCAATTTCTAAGAACCAATGTTTGAAAAGCAAGCATTTTATACAGTATATTTTATACAGGTAGTCCCCAGCTTACGACATATTTGAGTTATAGTGAACCACACTTACGACCGTCCTTTTTGTTTTGTTTTTTACATTTTATCGTTAGTAATATGTGTTACATACCGTGTTGCAGCATGTAATTTGCTGATGTTATCATTCTCATGCCAATCCCCAAAGACAAATAAAGAACAGATTTATAAAGATACTGGTAATAAAGGTAATAATAATGAAAAAAAAAGAGGTATTCGACTTCTGTCAGAACTGACTTACGACAGTCATCGGAATGGAACCCTGTTATAAGTTGGGGACTACCTGTATATGAAAAGTCCCTTACAAGTGTTTATTATTATTACATTGGGCAAATTTTTAGGTTTTGTTAGTGTCAGTACATAAATTTGTCTTCTTCATTTCTTATGTTCTTCAGCTTAAGAGTGTTGCAGCTGTTTTTAAGATAGTACCTGGTCAACCAACTCACTTGGGCTCCTATCCAGTTCTACAGTACTAGGGTCTTGAGTTTAATTCCTGGGTGGTATAAATGGTTAAGTGCTCAGCTGAAAGGTTAGTGGTTCAAATCCCCAGAGGCCCCTGGTGATCTGCTTCCAAAAGGTCATAGCCTTGAAACCCCTATGGAGAGTAGTTCTACTCTGCACACAGAATCGACTTGAGGCCATCTGGTTTAGTTTTTTGTTTTAGTTTAGGTAGAGGTGGAGCCCTGGTAGCACAGTGGTTAAGAGCTCAGTTGCTAATCAAAGGGTCAGCAGTTAGAATCCACCAGCTGCTCCATGGAAACCCTATGGGACAGTTCTACTCTGTCCTATAGGGTCACTATGAGTCAGAATCGGGTTTTTTTTTTTTTTTTGGTTTTATCTTTCTCACCAGTATTTCACTAGTACTGATGGCTTCCTCTACAGTCAGTATGTCTTTATCAGTTCCAAGAGAGATAGAGAGATAAGACATGCTTTAGCAGTTCATATACATGGAAGGGGAAGAGGCAAAGCATGGCTTTATGTCAGAAGAACCATGTGAACTATTCACCTCTCAATCTTAGTGGCTTAACTTGGATGCGTTTGAAGGATTAAAACAGTATTTATTTCCTTCTTCAAACCTAAGAGCACACATCACCCTACATTTTAACCAAAAAAGGTACTAGATCTGAGAACCTGTCTTCTCTCCCAGTCCTGGAGAAGAGTTGCTCAAAATATGTTTTTCATGGTTGCTTTGAGCAGTTATAGCTAAAAATCTATTACCTCTAATTTTCTGGATGGCCTAAAACACTGTCGTCTGTTATTCTGTGTGTGAATATGTGTGTTTTCCTCTGACTGTGGTTCTGAATTCAAATAATGAGTGATCATCCTAATGGTGCTTTCTTGTTTTGTAGATATACAGTATTATGCTAGCTTCATTTGGTATTTAATTGTCAGTTGTGTGTCTCTGCTCTTTGAGCTGCTTTGATAGTTCCAAAAACAATCATTGTTCATTCTTACATTTTCTTCCCTGCAGATGATTCAATGAAAGTAAAAGATGAATACAGTGAAAGGGATGAGAATGTTTTAAAGCCAGAGCCCATGGGAAATGCAGAAGAGCCTGAACTTCCTTACAGCTATTCAAGAGAATATAATGAATATGAAAACATTAAGTTGGAGAGACATGTTGTCTCATATGATAGTAGCAGGCCAGCCAGTGGAAAAATGAACTGCGATGTGTGTGGATTATCCTGTATTAGCTTCAATGTCTTAATGGTTCATAAGCGGAGCCATACTGGTAAATAGTCTTTTTCCATTCTTCTGAAAACTGTCCTAATGCAGCCATGGGAGAAATAAAGTGGTGGAATTTGGGGCTTTTGATGACTTCCATTGATTTTTGCTATAATTCAGATGATATCACTCCCTTTCTGCATTTCTATTTACCCAGTGGTTTTTATTTCTGCTTCACCATGCCTTTGGCAAACATATTGCAAATGTTATGAATAAAAAAGACTGTAGAGAGCACAGTGTTCTAGGTCAGCCAGATATCTTTTCTTCAGTTAATATGTAGGAGTTGAATTGTGTGATTTGCTTCTTAGGCATCTTTCACATACCTTTGCATAACACTTTTAATAAAAGTGGATGTCCTTACTGTATTGGGTTCAGATTTGGTAGATGAAAGGATATAGTTTTTATTACCAGTTGTAAAGAACTTATCTTCAGTCAGTGAACAGGCAGGGTATAGAAATACGTACAAGCACAACAATCCCACCAAGCCAGATAGATTCCATCTGACATCTAATATGAAGACTTTAAAAAGAAACATTTCTCACTGTCAGTGCCTTTTAGGATTTGAGTCTGTGGCTCTTTTTTCAGACAGCTATTACATTCAAAAGGAATGCTAAGTAATATAAAAATTTACATCTAGAAAGTACTTTTAGAGTTACTCTGTTTCTTTGCTCTGATTCATGACAAGATAATACCTAAAATAGCCTTACTAGGTGAGTGCTTTTTCTCTTCTAGAGGGAAGATTCCATAAGTAAGTCTTTTGTTTGCCTTGAAATACAGCTCTCAACTGATCCCAGTATAAACAGAAACTGTCTAAAAAATGAGCTTTTGCCATGGGCATGTAGTCTGTGCATATGCTCCCCACTTGCCTGGTGACCAGAAGTCTCCTTTGTGTCCTTTTTAAAGGTGAACGCCCATTCCAGTGTAATCAGTGTGGGGCATCTTTTACTCAGAAAGGTAACCTCCTTCGCCACATTAAACTGCACACAGGGGAAAAACCTTTTAAGTGTCACCTCTGCAACTACGCATGCCAGAGAAGAGATGCACTTACGGGTCATCTTAGGACACATTCTGGTAAGTGAGAGAAATGAGCATTCCATGTCTAGTAAATGCATGTCCCGTGAGCCCACTGTGGAAGCTGGAAAGAGTTAAGCCTGGAGGTTTTAATCTGTCATTCTTGTTCTGAAGGGTTACAGCAGCAGAGACCTCTAGGGCTAATTACACTTCCATTAAGGCATTAATTGCTCTCCGTCTGGCTCATTGGGGATGATCATCTCCTTCCCATCCTTGCTCCCCTAGAGAACAACACAGTCAGAAAGGAAGAGGTGGCCATATAAAAATGCCTTTTTAATTTTTGCGAAAAATTTATAGCCACTAGTATTTTCTGACGGTAAAGTTTATTAAAAGGTTGTTTTCCTAAAAAATAAACACTTTTCATTCAAAAGACTGGGAAGCAAATGGTGTGCAGTTTTTGGATGATGCAAATTCTGAAAGCTGGGCATAAAGCATTGTTTAACGGTTTTGGCCATTCTGGGCTAAATTTCTCGAGCCTAACTTTCCTCTTAAGAGATCGGCCTTTTATTTTTAGCTTCTAGAAGAAGAATTCGTAAAAAGCTATGTGTTCTATTTGATGTTTTCACTCTTTATTTTGACCAAACAAGATAATAAATGTTTCTTTTTTCAACATTTAGAACTTTTCTCCTAGAAAAATAAGACTGAGTTTATGTTCAAATTTGGGACCTCATGTTCTTGATGTTATCTGAGAAAATTTTAATTCTAAAAAAAAATGCCTTTCTTCTTATGTCAGTCTACATATAATGCTTTGACTAAAACCCAGCCCCAAGCTCATAACTAGTATTCAGAGACTAAGGAATTAAACAAGTCAGCCCCAAGATAACCCACCATGATAGATCATAAAAGGCACAGGGAGAGTTTGAAGTAATGAATTAAAGCTAAGTTTGGTCCAAAAAAATTATAATAGCTCCCTTCCATTGCCTTTTTCAAGTAAGATTCAGTAGTAGTCTTTTTTTTTCTTTTTTCTTTTTAATTGTTATAATTAAATGAAGTTTACATTTCAAGTTAGTCTCCCATACAAAATTTTTTTTTTATATACATTGTTATGAGACCCCAACTGCTCACCCCATTCTGCGACAGCACGCTCCTTCTCTCCGCCCCTGATTCCCCATGAACATTCAACCAGCTCCTAACTCTCTGTGCCTTCCCATCTCACCTCTGGACAGAAGCTGCCCTTTTAGTCTCTTGTATGTACTTGACTAAGAGGCACATTCTTCGCGAGTATCACTTTATGTCCCACAGTCCAGTCAGTAGTCATTTTTAAGAGAGAGTCTAGAAAACCTCCATTTATACAGAAAATTAAAATTTTTGTCCTGGCAAACTTGCATTTGTTTTGATTTAGATAATAAGGATCTTTTAGTGCATTAAACCCCAAAGTCTGTTTTAAGCAGAGCAAGTAGATTAGAAAATAAAAGTCTCAGTCCCTAAAACTCTGACAAGGTCATAGGGTATATTTTATCAACAGATCAGGAAGGCCAGCCCTACACAGCTGAAATGAAGCAGAGAGTGGAGGTTACTACTTAACATATTTCAAGCAATAAAGTATTTGGAGGAGTTGAGATGATACAGGTTGCCTGAACGATATAGATGAACTTTTGAAAAAATTTTTGCTTTATCTTAGAAATGAAGATGAAATCATAGTTGCAATTTATTTTTATTTATATTATTCAGGCAATAGCCTTAATTAATTAGCTCAGTTTTTATTTTTTAGCCCAGAAGTTGCTGTAACCACTAGGCAAGGACGAGCTAGGTTTATCCAAGTATGTCAATGCTCTTAAAAGGCCATCAGTTTCTAGCTGAATGGCTACATTCCTACCAACTGCAGTATTCTTCACTTATAGCCAGATGGATGCCACAAAATAAGGAGTCCCTTCTTATTTCATTCTTATACCACACAAACCACTTGAAGAATAAAAAACCTAAAAACACCAAGCCCACTGCCATTGAGTCGATTTCAACTCCTAGCAACCCCATAGGGTTTACAAGGCTGTAACGGAAGCAGACTGCCACATCTTTTCTCCTGTGGAATGGCTGGTGGGTTTGAACTGCCAGCCTTTCGTTTAGCAACTGAGTGCTTTAACCACTATGCCACTAGGCCCTATTTTTTCTTTTTCCCAAGGAAACAAGATTTGATCTAGAGCGAAAACACTAAGTGATAATTACTAAATCCACATCCTTTCATCTGGTATAGGAGGCTATCTTTCAGAAGAATACTCTGCCTGATATCAGTTGTACACCATACCCTTATTTCAGCATACTCAACTTAAAAGTAATGTAGATTCAAAAGCATCTAAATACTCTGGCTTCTCTCAGCAGTCTTATTCCTAGTGGTCAGTTTTCACAGAGCCTCAGTCTACCACTTGTCTTGTAATCCTTGAGGGTTACTGAGTACTCCCTGTGCTCTCCTTATAGTTGAGAAACCCTACAAATGTGAGTTTTGTGGAAGGAGTTACAAACAGAGGAGTTCCCTTGAGGAGCACAAAGAGCGCTGCCGTACGTTTCTTCAGAGCACTGAGCTGGGAGAGTCTGGTGAGTTCACACATCACTCAATCCACACAAATTTAGTAAGCATCTGCCATGTTTTTTCTAGGTACTGTTCTAGGTGGTGGGTACAATAATAAATAAAAAGTAAAAACCCTACTCTCATGGAATTTATATTTTAATGGGGGACGACAGATTATAAACAAATAAGTAAATTTTATGGTATATTAGAAGGGGTAAGTGCTGTAGAGAAAAATGAAACAGGTACTGGGGGTAAGGATGAGTCAGAGGAGGCTTCAGTGAGAAGGTGACATCTCAGCCAACTTCAAGGAGCTGAGGAATGAGTCCTACAGATAACTAAGGAACAGCAAGTGCAAAGGCCCTGGGCCTTGAGTTTGAAGACATGTAAATAGTCCTGTGTGGCTGGAGCAGAGTGAATAAGAGAAGATGAGGCTAGAGAGGAAAGGGAAAACCAGATCTTGTCAGGATTTATAGGCCATTGGAAAAATTTGGACTTTTACTCTGAGTGAAATGACAAATCTCTGGAGGGTTTTGAACAGAGAGGTGACACAACTGGACTTCCCATTTGAAAAGAATCGCTCTAGTTGCTGTTGAGAATAGATTGTATCGGGGTAAGGTTAGAAATTAAGGAGTCCAATTAGGAGGCCATTGCAATAATTCAAGCAATAGAAAATTGTGTCTTGGAGTAGGTAGTAGTGGTAAAGGTGATGAGCAGTGTTCTATATATATTTTAAAGGTAGAGCCAATAGGGATTCCTGACAGATTGATGTGAGATGTGACTTGACGCAACAGAGTTGCTGTTAACTGAAATGGCAAAGACCAAGGGTGGAGCAGATTGCAGGGAGGCTAAGGCAGAGTTGATTAAAACTGTAAGGAGTTTCTTTTCATACAGTCCAAAAATCATATCCTTGTCTACTCATATGATTTATTGTGATGCTCATATTTGGCTCTGGGGATTCCATAGTTAGTGTTTTGAATTAGATGCCTAGTGGCATTGGATTGAAACACTAGATGCCTTTATATATCTCAGTTGTGGTTTTATTTATTTTTCATTCTTCAGTTGAAACAACCTGCAACTTTTTTGTGTGGCAGCTCTACAGTAGTCCTTTGTCTTGCTCACTTGACCGTCAGCCTAGTTCTGCAGCTTGGGGTGTCTGACACTTTTATTTGGTTACTTGAACCAGTTGCTTATTTAGAACTAGTAAAAATCTTTGTGATTTTGGTATTGGCCAGCAGTATTTACAGTTGAAAAGTTTGAACATCCTCAAACAGAAAGATTACAAAAGTATGACAGAAATAATGTGAAATTCTAGAAAAATGGAATGGAAATCATGAGTAGTTAAACTGTACCAGTATTGAGTGAGAGGAAACTTTTGTTTTAGATAAGCCTATTTGATGGCGTTAGGAGCTGGCCAACTGAATTCAGTTGGTTTGCCACTGCTTCTGCTTTTCATCCTGATGGCATCTTTGGTTTTATCAAGGAGTTGGATTTCCTCCTTATTTCTAAAGAGAAATGTTTACTCCCTTTCAAACAATACCACCTAAAACTGGGTTTTGACATCTTAAGTGACATGCTTAAGGTTACTCAATTAAGCAGTACTTCCCCAGGCACAGAGGTAACCTGTTGCCATGGAGTCAATTCCAACTCATAGCGACCCTATAGGGCAGAGTAGGACTGCCCCATAGGGTTTCCAAGGAGCGGGTGGTGGATTCAGACTGCCAACCTTTTGGTTAGCAGCTGAGCTCTTAACCACTGTGCTAGCAGGCACAGAGGTAGGGGCATCTTTACTTCCAGTTCCGTAATTCAGACAACAGGCAAAGCTCTTACTATGAGAAATTCCCAGGCTATGAAAGTCTATCATATTCCAAATAGAATCATTAATGTTTAAAGCTAGAAGGATTCAAGAGAGCATCTAATCCTACCTCTTCATATTGGAGATGAGGAAATTGAGACCCATCAAAGTTCGGTGACTGACTTAAAATCCACCAGAACTTTTGTTGTTTTTATGATTAGCTGTATTTTTTATTTTTTTTAATTTATGAAGATAGAATTCACATACCATAAAATTCGCCTTTTAAAAGAATATAATTTAGTAATTTTTAGTACATTCACAAAGTTGTGCAACCATCGCCACAATCTAATTTAAGAACATTTTCATCACCCCCAAAAGAAACTGTGTACCTATTAGCAGTCACTCCCCATTTACCCCTCCCCCTAGCCCCTGACAGCCACTAATCTACTTTCCGTTTCTATGGATTTACCTATTCTGGACATTTCACACAAATGGAATCATACCCTTTGTGTCTGACTTCTTAAACTTAGCATGATGTTTTCAAGGTTCATCCATGTTGTAGTATGTATCAGTACTTCATTCCTTTTTATGGATGAATAATTACATTGTGTGTGTGTGTGTGTGTGTGTGTATGTGTGTGTGTCACATTTTATTTATCCATTCATTAGCTGGTGAACGTTTGGATTGTTTATACTTTTTGGCTTGATTAACTATATTTTTTTTTTCTTATTCAAAAATTTTTTTTAATTGTTGTAGTTTAAATGAAGTTTACATTTCAGGTCAGTCTCCCATACAAAATTTTATACATACGTTGTTATGTGACGCTAATTGCTCACCCCAATTCTGCGACAGCACACTCCTTTCCACCCTGATTCCCCATGTCCATTCAACCAGCTCCTAACCCTCTCTGCCTTCCCATCTCACCTCTGGACAGAAGCTGCCCCTTTGGTCTCTTGTATCTACTTGAGCTAAGAGGCACACTCTTCACGAGTATCACTTTATGTCCCACAGTCCAGACCAATCCCTGTCTGAAGAGTTGGCCTTGGAAATTGTTTTAGTTCTGGGCTGATAGAAAATCCAGGGGCCATGCTTTCCGGGGTACTTCCAGTCTCAGTCAGACCATTAAGTCTGGTCTTCTTACTAGAATTTGCGTTCTGCACTCCATCTTTCTGCTGCTCCATCAGGGACTCTCTTTGTAATGATTAACTATATTTTTTAAAGGTTACATATTATCTGTTTAGCAAAAGAGATAGGGTAACATACATACTAGTGAACACACACATATGATATATGTGTATCTTGATTCTCCTGGAAGTAGGAAAAAAATCAGTTAACTATATGCTGAATATTAAGCTCAAAATTATTGATTTATCACTGCCTTACTTCTAACCCCAGGAATTTCAAATTAGGAGAATTATTAAAAGAAAATATTTTAGCTGTCTTCAGGTGATTCAGGAAATGCTGAAATACAGAGGCTGAGTTCATTTGCATTTCATAGGGTGGTTTGATGGATGTGTGCAATATACTCTAAGCCTCAGCAAAAAAAAAAATAAAGGGTTAACTAAGTCAGCAAATTTTTATTATTTTTTTGGAAGCAAACATGTTATAACTGTGGTTTCAGCTTACAAAATATGTAAATTCACAGCTCAATCAAGTGTAAATACTGCATGTCAGTCAATATATTACTCTGTCTTTTATATTTTAAATAGTTCTCATGATTTTTCCTTAAATCCCAAGTGAAAAGAATGTTTAATCCAATACAAGCCAATCCTTTAATTTTCACCACTGCTCCCTGTATGGTTTCCATTTCTGTTGCCTTCTAAAATTGGGAGCCCCAGTCTGGACAGTGTTTCATCCTGAGCCTGACCAGTATAGCATCACCAGTGGTATATCTTAATCCCTAACTTAAATTGATGGTGCTCCATTGCTACTGTGGATGCAGCTTTCATTCATCAAGTGCTTATTGTAAGTTGAAGTGCAGCCTAGTGTAAGAGCCAGGCCTTGGGATGTACATGGACCCATCAGGAAGCAGACCTTTTTGGAAGTAGAATGGATGAAATGGCCTTGGTGTGGCAACCAGTCTGCCAAAGAATGCAGGTGTTGGATGATAGAACCTCTGACTTTGCTGATTGTTTTTTTTTTTTTTTTTCCCCCAGATAGGATTTATTGAGTACCCTATGTGCCAGGCTCTGTGTCAGAACTGTTTATAAAGATGTGTAAAGGTTAAGCCCCTATCCTTTAAGAACTCACAAGCAAACAAGGGAATGGGCACTTGATCTATTAATGTACTACAGAGGTATAATAGAGACACATATGATATTGCTACTTCAGTCCATATTTCTACCACCAGACATCATGAGTGACATCATCAAGATATTCCAGTTCTACAGTAGAGAACACAGGATTCCCTTAGACTATCACCCTGAGACACTCTTTAAAACTAGAACCGAGCCTGTCCCCGAGGTCACCTTTTAGTGAAATAGCAGAGTGGCACACAAAATAAAGGATATTACCTATAAGATTGGTGCCCTACTTAAAAACCATCAGTATGAGACAAAAAGGTCAACAATTACTCAAAAGCAAAGATGAGAAGATAAGGGGCAGGAAACTAGAGTATTGGAAAAGGAATAAACTGAACACAATTAAAGAGAATCTTGACACATTGTGATAAATGTAACTAATGTCACTGAACAGTTTGTGTGGAAATTGTCAAATGGGAACCTAATTTGCTGTGTAAACTTTCACCAAAAACTCAATAAAATATTATTTAAAAAAAAAAAGAGATATTCCAATCCTGCTGCCTTAATGGAGTATGTATGAAAAGAAGAAAGAATATAGATCATGGACTTCATTTTCCCATTAGTTTGATCCTTATCTTAGGAAGCGACCAACAGCTGGTACAGAGATTCATTTAGCCTCGTTTCACACAAATTATGAATACTTGGAGCAGGACATATTTTTGTATGACACATTTCTAGAAATAACAAGATTTTGAAAGTAATTGAATAATTATATGTATTTATGAATCTAGGAGTCAGTCCTTTTAATCTTTATTCGCATTGTTTCAGTTTAGCTAATGTAAATATGAGGAATTCAGAATAAACTTATATTTTTACTACTGTAGCAGACCAAAAAAAGTTAAAATATTTTTAAAAGTCTGTTTTCCCAACTGACTGTTCTTTTTTAAAAATTGATACTATCTCACAGGGAGTATTCATTCTACTTGCTTAGATAGGCAACAGTTTCATGTAACTTTTGTTAGAACCTGCCTCAGTCTTTGATAGCAATCTCTTGTTAGACAATTCTTATTGTACAATAACACCCCTTTGTTTCACTCTCCATTAGCTACTGACTGACCACACCGTAGAAGAGACAGGAAGTAATGGCTTTTGTTTGAGCTCCATTTAACACTTCCAGATCTAATGAAGGAAAAAGTGATGCTGAGAACTTGCACTACCAAATAATAAAATATACTATGTAGTTTTGTAAATCAAAATGGTGTAGTATTAAGGGAAGACACTAAGAGATACACAAGAATAAAAGGCAACAAAGGTAAATACTATAACATATACAATCCTGCACCAGCAGTAATAACAATAATTTATAAGTAGATACATAGGTAGATATGTATGCTCAATAGGTGTGGGAGGGCATATGGGAGTACCCACGTGCATATATAAGTTTGGCTGTGGATATTTCTATGTACATACTCGTGTATGTTGCATGTATATTCAGATATATAATAGAACACACAGGGGGCACAGTCATGGAAACAACCTAGATGTAACTAAACACCTCAAGGGACTGAGTTACTGGGCTTGAAGGCTAAGGACCATAGTCCCGGGGGATATCTAGGTCAATTGGCATAACATGGAAAACATTCTGTATCCTACTTTAGTGAGTAGCCTCTGGGGTCTCAAAAGCTTGTGAGTGGCCATCTATGATACAGTTATTCGTCTCTTTCTGTCTGGAGGAAAAGAGAGTGAAGAAAACCAAAAACTCAATGAAACAATTAGTCCAAAGGAATAATGGACCACAGGAACCACAGTGTCCACCAGCCTGAAACCAGAACTAGGTGGTGCCTAGCTACCACTACTGACCTCTCTGACCAAGATCACAGTAGAAGGTCCCAGTTATAGAGTCGGGAAAAAAATGTAAAACAAAATTCAAATTCATAAAAAGACCAGATTTACTAATCTGAGAGAGACTAGAGTAACCACCAAGACTTATAGCCCTTAGACACCCTTCTAACTTGGAATTGAAGCCATTCCTAGAGATCACCGAATAATAGACAGGCCTATAAATAAACAATAACACATGTGAGGAAAGTGTTTCTTAGAACAATAATCTACATGAGACCAAAAGGACAACATATGCCCAAAAGCAAAGATGAGAAGGCAGAAGGGGCAGGAAAATCAGAGGAATGGAAATGAGAACTGAGGGTGGTAATAGGGCGAGTGCTGACACATTGCAGGGAGCGCAACCTATATCATGGAAGAATTTTTGTATAAACTATTGAATGGGAAACTAATTTGCTCTGTAAACCTTCACCTAAAGCATAATAAATAAATAAATAGATTATGCTAACCATAAAAAAAAAAAGTTACTTAACAGCTTTAAAAAATGGGGTGGTATTGGTGAAGGAATATGCCTATAGATCAATAGAAAAGAATAAAGTGAGAGAATAAATAGAAATAATCCATAAATATGTGAATTTAAGAAGCCCTGGTGGTACAGTGGTTAAGAGCTTGGCCGCTAACCAAAAGATTGGGTTTTCGAACCCATCAGCCACTGCGCAGGAGAAAGATGTGTCAATCTGCTTCGTAAAGATTTACAGCCTTGGAAACCCTACAGGGCAGTTGAGGGTCACTATGAGTCGGAATCAACTCAAAGACAGTGGGGTTTTTTGTTTTTTGTTTTTTTTAATGTAAATTTAATACATAAAACTAATGAAACATTTTAAATCAGTGGAAAAAGGGCAGAATATGTGCAATACATGGCTTTGAGGAAATTGTGTCTGTACATTGAAAGAAAACTCAGATGTCATCCTATATACAAAAATAAATTCCCAGGTAATTCAAGAGATAGATACACAAAAAATTATAGTGGAGAAAAATATGGGATAATGCTTTTATAGTCTTGTGATTAGGAATATTTTTTCAAGCAAGAATATAATGCTATATACATTATCAAAAAAAAAAAAAAAGCTGTAAATGAAAGATTTTAAACAAAAAAACCCAACACATTCACTTTGAAATAGAAATTGCATCATGGAAACAGTTAACTCAAAATCAGACAATAAACTATTAAGGCTTGTGCAGGAAATAAAGGTAGTTATCTATTCTGTAATTGTGACTGCCTATTATTTTTTTAACGTGTCTTTAAAATCACTTTGCTAATGAAAATTGTTGTATCTATTTTATAGTAGGCAACTGACATAAGGAAAATTGATCCAGAATTACAGTCCTACTCCTTCTATGCTCACTCATGAACCTAGTGTGCAAATTGTTCCTTGCCACCATCCCATATTCCCCACACCCACCCCTTGCAACATTAAACCGCCAAACACCACCCAAGAACGGATTTCCTATTTCGTCATTTAAACCCATTATCTTGTTCCCTTACTATCTTGCCAAACTGGTTTCCCTCCACTTACATTTCTGAGACATGATGTGACAAGATAACAAGTCTAGACTGTTTGTATAAATAGACAGTTGGGTCCTAAAGTTGGAGCAGAGGACCAAAAGTCAATAGTCAGAGCTCTTTTTTTTTTTTTTTTTTTAATTTTCAGTGTACTGCCCAAACTCCTCTGTAATCCCAAAGAGATTGTCTAACTCGAGAGCATTACTTTGTGTTTTAAAGGGTTCTTGTTTATGGTATTGTGCAATAAGTGTCCAACAATTGTGAAACAAAAGACTAATAACTAGGGAAAGGGAATGAGAGTGTACTGTATTCAGTAGAAATTTTAACCTTTTTCCAGTTAGCCAATTAGAAAACACAGTTATAGACACATCCAAACTCCCTGAGGGATTGAATTACTGGACTGAGGGTTGGAGACCATGGTCTTGGGGGATATCTAGCTCAATTGGCATAACATAGTTTATGAAGAAAATGTTCTATATCCTACTTTGGTGAGTAGTATCTAGAGTCTTAAAAGCTTGTGAGCAGCCATCTAAGATACTCCACTGGTCCCACTGCATCTGGAGCAAGGGATAATGAAAAAAACCAAAGACACAAGGGAAAGATTAGTCCAAAGAACTAATATACCACAGCCTTCACCAGACTGAGTCCAACACAACTGGATGGTGCCTGGCTACCACCACCGACTGCTCTGACAGGGATCACAATAGAAGGTCCTGGACAGAGCTAGAGAAAAATGTAGAACAAAATTCTAACTCACAAAAAAAGACCATACTTACTGGTCTGACAGAGATTGGAGAAACCCTGAGAGTATGGCCCCCAGACACCCTTTTAACTCAGTACTGAAGTCACTCCTGAGGTTCACCCTTCAGCCAAAGATTAGACAGGCCCATAAAACAAAATGAGACTAAATGGGCACACCAGCCATGGGGCAAGGACAAGAAGGCAGGAGGGGCCAGGAGAGCTGGTAACCCAAGGTTGAGAAGGGGAGAGTGTTGACGTGTCATGGGATTGGCATCCAGTGTCACAAAACAATATGTGTATTAATTGTTCAATGAGAAACTACTTTGCTCTGTAAACCTTCATCTAAAGTACAGTAAAAAAGAAAAACACAGTTAACTGAGTAAAGTTGGACTTACTCTGTAGAACGTGTTCACATGTACAATGAGGATTGGGACCTTGGAGTTGGTATTTTGAGTAAGTGATTTTTGATGGTCCAGGGAGACGGCGAGGGTGAATGGAAGTCCTCTAGGTTACTTTCAGAAGATTTCTTTCATTCTCACCAGAGATATGGAAATGAGAAAGTCTCCACCCATGCCTCAAATTTTCTATCCATCTACAAACATTCTGGAATTTTATTTTTTTTAATGTCAGGAATTTGGTCACTGATTTACAGAGTGAGATGTGTCTGGAAGTGACTGTCAAGACAAGCTTGGTGGGTAACCAGGGATAAAAGGTGATGTTATCTCAGAGGTTGACATTTAGTGGCATGCCCTAATTACGTTATTTAGGTCAATGCATTCATGCTTCAGCATCCTCCCAAATAGAGAGGATATTGATTACGTGTCTTCAGGAAGCTGCTTGTTGTAATTGATTGTGGCTTTGGTAAATGTAGACAGTGACTTCTGAGAGACCAATGGGAAAACTAGACTGCATCATGATGTTTGGGGCAAGTCCTGGGACTGAATGGACATATCTCTGGGTAACAGTTGAGCCATTTGAGGAGTGACTGCAAGAGACTAATAAGAGTAGTTGTGAAATAGATATAAAAGGTAAAAATTCCCAAAGCACTGTTTTTCATTCTCATTACACTATAAATCTTTTTTATAATAAAAAATAGGAGGGGGTAGGCCTACCTGGATTTCATCCTCTCAAAATCGGTTGAACTAGAATGAACGTTTCCTAGTCAAAGCACAAATTTAGCAGCTTCTCTCATGCTTCTAAGAAAAAGCCTCTTTATGATAGCCTCAGGAACTTATTTTAAATCCCAGGCCTTTGTCTCTCACCTCTCCGTTCATGGGGCTCTGGGTAGTGCCACATCTGGTAGTGGTTTGTGTAAAAGGAAATAATGTATATAATAGTTTCCTGTTTGGTTATTTAAACCTATCCGTGTGCTGGACAGAATTTGACCCACTTCACTCAATAGCAGTGTCCTGTCACGAGTAATTTATAGCTGTTGGTCAACAAAAGTCACAGTACTTTATCATTAGCCCAAAAGCTGCCCAGGCCTCTTATTCTACCCTTAATTGTTTTCATTTACACAAACAGTGTTGTTAATAGCTTAAATACCGAAGACTGATTTATTTCTTTAGGAAAAAGAAACCAAACCCATTGCCGTCGAGTTGATTCCAACTCATAGCGACCCTATAGGACAGCGTAGAACTACCCCATAGGATTTCCCAGGAGCAGCTGGTGGATTCGAACTCTCGACCTTTTGGTTAGCAACTAAGCTCATAACCACTGCGCCACCATGGCTCCTATTTCTTTAGAGCATAGAGTTATTTTTGACAAGAATCTCACTAAGTCTAGTAAATATGGTCATTATCACCATCCTGTTTTCCTCTTACTCATTTTTAAAACCACATTTCATTTTATTCCTGAATTTAAAAAGCTGAGCTTTATAATTTATTGTGTAATGACTAGCGTAGAGTTTTTTAAAAATGCACAATAATGAAATGAAAAATATTTAATACTTTGCATTAAATACTTTTCTAAGTTGGTGTTGGTTCTCTCACTCTGCCCACACTTGGTAGTCTTGCCCTGGAGCTGTTTCCCTATCTTTCATTTACTGCGAAGATGGCCAGCTTTCTTCTCTGTGGGCATGTCCATCGGTGGTAAAAGTCTGAGGGACTATGGAATTTGTGACATTTCTATATATTAGAATCTCTTCACATAGCAAACACAACATATACTTCAACTACAGAATAAATATTGACAGTTCCCAAATGTGTGTATGTATTTGGGGGGAAAAAAATCATTCTAAAATCATCACTTGCTTTTGTTCCTGGGTGTTGCAAATAGTTAATCCACTTGGCCGCTAACAGAAAGGTTGGCAGTTCAAGTCCATCCAGAGGTGCCTCGGAAGAAAGGCTTGACAATATACTTGCAAAAAATTAACCATTGAAAACCTGATGGAGCACAGTTCTACTCTGACATACATGGGGTTGCCATGAGTCAGAATCAACTCAACAGCGACTGGTTTTGGTTTGTACTCTGGCCTCTTAAACTTATTTCAGTTTCTTCTTCCATGGACAGATTAGAAGTGTATGAATACTTGATTTCAGTTTGTTGTTGTGTGCTTTCGAGTCTATTCCAACTCATAGCGACCCACTGTGACAGAGTAGAACTGCCCCATAGAGTCTCCTAGGTTGTAATCTGTGGGAGCAGATCACCAGGTCTTTTCCCCCATGGAGTGTGGGTTTGAACTGCCAACCTATCGGTTAGCAGGCAAGCACTTAACCATTGTGCCACCAGGGCTCCTGATAATGATACAGCAGAGAGAAATGTTTATAGCATCATAGTATGTTTCATTAGGGTCGTTGTTGTTATATGCCTTCCTGTTGAGGTGTCCAACTTGTTGCTGTCAAGTTGATTCCAACTCATAGCAACCCTATAGGGCAGAGTAGAACTGTCCCATAGGGTTTCCCACACTGTAATCTTTTTGGAAGCAGACTGCCACATTTTCTCCTGTGGGGCGGCTGGTGGGTTCAAGCAGCCAACCTTTCAGTTAGCAGCTGAGCGCTTAACCACTGTACCACCAGGGCTCCTTCCATATGGGTGCCACAAAGTTTAAATCATTTACTGTCTGACCCTTTACAGAAAAAGTTTGCTGAAATCTAGGGTAGCACCATGTGTTAAAGTTTGAAGCCTTATATTTGAGCAGCTAGTATCTCTTTAAACTTTAGGCATAAACTCTTGTTGGGTACTGCCTGCTGTCCCAAGGTAAATTATGCTATACTTATCCCAATATGCTATTTTAGTTGATTATATGTGGGTACTCTGTATATACCCTTCTAGTGGTTCTCAATTCTGGCTGCATTTTAAAAATCACATGAGGAGGTTCGAATATATTGTTGCTCAGGCCCCTACACCAGAGATATCAATTTAATTAGCCTAAAGTGGGGCCTGGGCATAGATATTTCTTACATGCTCCCCAGATAATTTTGATATTCAGCCAGATCTGAGAACCACAAGCTTACACCATTCAGAGGTCTATTTGTGTATTGACAGCCCATATTCTAGGCAGCTTTTATTCACACTTTTCATTACAAATATAATATAGCTGCATTATACAAATTGTTCTTTAATTTCAAGACAGAAGTGTTGCTCAGGGAAATATTAGCTGAGACAGTTTTGAAATGTGAAGAGCATATGAAACAGATAATGCAGAGCCCAGAGAAATAGAATTTAAAAGATAGACACTGAGAGGAGCATGCTGGGAAACAAAAAACACTGAGAAGTTCAGTACACAAATCACTGAGTAGATTTCTTGCTATCTGGGTAAGTGTATCTATTTTCAATAGTGCTATTAACATAAACAGAACAATAAATCTAGGGCACCATACTTTTTTTCAAAGTTGTTAAGAAGAATTATATCAGTCTGCAGGTGTCACATGCAGAGTTACTCAGAATCAGAAAGAAGGCTGATCAGGGGTTAGAAGATCCCCATCTATCTATCTTTTTGCAACCAACCACGTCCAGGCTGTTTATTTAATACTTCCTCTTGCTAATGAAGGTACTGGTTGGGGATGGGTCGGGCTTTCCCATCTCAGCATAAGACTACAAGATTTGAATGTGCCCTTGTGCCGGCTTCACTGACCACAGCAGGTACCCCAGGCAAGACTTCGAGCAGTAATAACAGGTAGCAACAACAGAGTGTGGATCAGACCTCTGACACTTCTTTATCCCCCTTTCTTTCTATTTACCGTGTTCTTTTCCTTCTTTTTACATTTTTCCAAACCAGCAAGTGTGGAGGCAAGACACATCAAAGCAGAGATGGGAACTGAAAGAGCTCTCGTTCTGGACAGATTAGCAAGCAATGTGGCAAAACGAAAAAGCTCAATGCCTCAGAAGTTCATAGGTAAGAATACAAACCTTTTTCCTGCGGCTGTTAGCAGATAGTTTGAATGAGGTAACATAGGACAGGCCCTTCCTACCTTAATCTCTGTTTAAATAAGGTAATTGGCTTTCAGTTGTATGCTTTTATTCTTCATGGTTCATTTTGATAACTAGAGCAAATAGAATAAAGATTTTAACTACAGAATCTTAACTACGGATGATAGGAGTGTTTGGTGTCCAATTTCCTAAATGGAGTTGGTACTAAAAATGCTGCTTCTTCCTCTTTATTCTGAATGACATATGTTACATGAGAGCATTTATACAGTGTACACCAGTAAGATGTTTGTGATAGCATTTTTGTAATCTTTTGTAATTATATTTTATAAGTTGATTCTGTTGGCATGCTCAAACTTTCTTCATGCTCTAGAATGTATTGCCATATATTTTTTTTTAATTTGATTGAGAATTGGCTTTAAGGGAAAGTGGTTGGGAAAACAGATTTAAATAACAAGGTTTGAGTTACTCATTTGTCTCACCGGAGTTCCTTTTTATGCCACTGGTTTTCACATTGTCAAAAGATACAGCAGAATGAGATGGCTAAGAAATAATTATGTTCATTAAAGTGTTAGGACTGCTGAATGGCAGAGATATTTTTCTGAACTTTTCCAGATGTTTACATAAATATGATCATGGTAATTAAAATAGATTTGTATATTTGAAGTAGGCAGCTGAATTGAATGCATCAATTGTGCTATAAATGGAAAGTTGGTCAGTAATATTGAACAAAAATCATTGCCAAACAAAAATAGAACTCCCTGCACAGCAAGGATGTTTTAGAAACCTGTCAGTCTCTTTTTCCAAGGCTGCTTGCTGCTGTTGGTTTTTCACTTCAGTCCTTTTGTGTTTATTCTTTTCGGTAACTTTTACAGATATTAAGTGCTTGCTTGGTTTTTAAATCTGGCTAAATTTTATTCTAATCTAGATAATTTTGTACATGCAGACATTCTCTGTGAACCACAGAGATATATTGAAAGAGCCCATATGTTTTGGGATTACCTAATGTAGTATTTATTTCTGCTGCTTTCTTTAATTTTGATGAGCTGAAAAGTTTTTGTACACTTTCAGTCACTTTAAGAATAAATTGTGTCAGACTAAGTTTGGTGCATTTCAGTTTAGACACATCCCCTCCTTCTTCTCGTCTTTCCTCCCCTCAGTGAGACATGTCGGGAGGCATGTAGTAACAAGAGTTTAGGCACAGTGGACCAGCTGTGATTCCAAGAAGCTGTCTTAAAACATTGCCGTTCTATCTTTCGAGCTTTGCTTATGTGATGAGGTTGTGACTAGAGTACAAAAGAAAGCTTGGATCATTATTCTGTGCTGCAAGTATGTTTTAATTTGGGGAAAGTTTTGACTCTAGAAATGGCTGAAGCAGATTAGGAACATGGGGAGAGATGAGTGAGGGGAAAAAAAAAAGTAGAGTTATAGTCAATGCATTTTAGTCTAAGAGAACTGAAAATAAGGTACCTAGTTCTTACAGCTGCCTTGAACCTGTAGATGAGTTAAAGCCCTATTTAGTATAATAAAAGTCACTTTGGTATTTTCATGGGTTTAGAACATTTCATATGACCAAACCCATGCCACTTTGCCTCTTGCCGCAGGGCCTCGGGGATCCATTCCATTTGTTTGTTACCATTTCTACCAGAGAGTTTTTGCTCCTCCATTTCCAGACTCATGAGAGATGCTGATTTTGTAGGTACTGATTTCTCTCATCTTCTAAACCATCGTGTTCTCTCTGTGCTAGAATCAGGAAACCCAGTAGAGTTAGCTCATAATTTGAGCTGAGATAGCAACCACAGGGCATTGGGGCCCAGAATAACCGGGGGAAAATTTTTTTGGTAAATTGTGGTGTCATACAATAGAAAGAGCGCTGGACTGGAAGAGCCCTGGATCAGAAGTCAGAAGACCCAGGTTCCGATTCTAGCTCAGTCATTTCTTTACTGTGTGTGCTTAGACAAATCACGTAACCTTTCTGGGGCTCTGTTGACTCATCTGTGAAATGAGGAGACTGGATAGGTGATGAAGTGATCTGGAAGGCCCCTTCCAGCGCTAACATTCTGCAAGTCTGTGAGATGAATAAGAAAAGAAATCCAAGGCAGCAATTATGGCTATCACTTTGTGTTTCTAAAGTCCATATGTGGAACTTGAGGTAACTTTTTTCTCACGGTTGTATAGATATGGTTTTTTATTATATATGGTTTATTATAAGCCATATTATGTGTCTTAAAGGTTTTTTTTTTTTTTTGAGGAGGATGTTAAATCTGAGGATCTATAAAACAGTTGTATTTGCTTAACATTCATATAGTTTACTTAGGCTATCACTACATGCAAATGGTCATAGAGCTCTTGTGACATATGTGATATTCATAGGCCCTGTTCTAATCTTCTGGCAGTAACTTATATCCTGCATCTTTGTTTTAGGGGAAAAAAATGTTTAATAAAAGAAACTGCAGAATCATTTAACTGAATCGACCTTTGTGATAGAAAACAGTAATGTCAAGGGGAAAAAAAGGGACAGTTATCTGTGACACTGTGCAGGGTATGAGATGAAGTGTTATAAAAGATTTAGGGCTCATGTTTTCCCTGTTCTGTTCTCCTATATTTCCTCTCCAAGACACCAGTTTCTGAACAGATTCAGCTGCCCGGGAAATGGCAATGGGTAAAGTGTGAAGGAAGAATGAGTCACTCCCTTTAATCCTTTGCTGACAGTTGCACAGCACTCAGACCATCCTTGGCTTCCCTGACCTCTTGAACTGTGAGGGTAAAGGGAGATTATACCATCAGGTCAGCTTGTTACTTTCCTGGCAGGCTAGAGGTATTACCAATAGGTAGCATTTTTCTCCATTAGAGATGAACTGAGGAAGGGGGATTGGATTAAGTCTAAATGCATTTAGAAACAGAGAGCATGCGTCTGTTGAAGAGTAAGAGTAAAATTAAATTGCCCAAGTAGGAGCAAAATAAAACCATTTTTTGTCTAATTCTCTAAGAAATGTTCTGTCACTTTCTGTAAAATAGGAAATAAATGGACATACCATCCATCAAATCAGCTTCTTTACATCATCAAAATACTTCTTCTTAGCTGTTCTTTTCAGAGACAAGAAGACTTGACTTTTGGCATCTTAACCCTTTTAGAGGTTTTCCTTTCTCTGAATCTTGTCCTCCTGCTATAAACATATTTGACTATACTTCCAACTAGGCCATCTTCAAATACTTGACTCAAGATGGAGTCCAGATTTCTCTCCTAGAAGGAGGAGAAAAATGATTATTTCTGCATATTTCTTATTCCTGATTTTCATTATTTTCCCCAAAACAGATGTATTATTCAGACCAAAGTGGCTATTATAGCATCTCCTTTTTTTTTAATTTTATATATTACTTTATTAAAGGAAGTTTTCATGTTGAAAAGAGCATGAAAAAAGATCTCACTCACCAGTGGTAAACATGTTAGTGAGGTTTTGACACTTCAGCAAACACCATCAGTTCTCCCTGTGAAGTAACTAATGACAAATCGTCTGCTTTGGTTAACAGAGCGACAGGAAGCACTTTTAATACTTGTTTCTAAGAGCAAAAATTATCTTCTCCCACCCCTTCCCAAAGGCCTGAAGTCCATAATCCACTAAGCATTACAGTCATAGCATTTTAAAGCTTGAAGGGCTGAGACCACCAAGTAAAGATCTTTTACCACAGAGGGAAGGCAGATCAGAGAGATGAAGAGACTTAGCTGGTATGTGACAGAGCAGACCAGAACATGGATCCATAAAGTGCTGCAGTCTAGGGCCTTCCTTCCCCAGGAGGCCTCCAGAGCAGTGCATATTATGGTGCCACACAGGGGCTTTGACAGGGAAGAGTCTGCTCATTGAAAGCTAGTGGAAGAATGCCCCGAGGAAAGGCAGTCGTTCTCCCTCAAGGGTATGTTTCCTTGAGAAAAGAACTGTCTTCCCCTGGTGACTCCATCAGGACAGATGACATCCAAATGGCTCTTCACAGTGTCTCACAGAGGACAAAGGCTTCTGCAGCAACAAAACGTGATCTCCAGCTCAGTTTCCCTCGCCGCTGCCCCCACTGCTCTCTCTGTTCTCTCTCCTCCTTCCTGCTTCTTGTTCTGTGGCTACCCTCCGTTTTCCTCCTAGTGGAAGACGTGTTAGTGATTTTAGTCTCATTTAGAATGAGATCAGAGCCATGATGATCATCAGATATTCCATTTACCCTATTATCCTGACTTCTTATTTGTTTGTTTTGGATGTGGACTTGCAATAAGAGTAAGTGATAATCCATGTGAGAAATAGTGTGAATATAGCAGCAAAAGCACTTAAGCGACTTGAAGGAACTTAAAGAAAACCCCATCATGGTGCCTGTAATGTTGGAATTGTGTTATTTTTCTATAGCTCTAATCATTCCCCCCACCCCTTCTTCAAAAACCTTTCAGTAGCTCCCCACTGGGATAAAATCCAGACCACTCAATCAGGCTTTCCAAGCCTCCCACAATCTGTCTCCAACTTAACTTTTTAATTTGATCGTTTCAGCCATCTAATCCTTTGCTTCAGCCACAATGAACTACTCATCCCACCTCTGTGTAATTGGTCTTTTTGTGCTCTGTCTGGAATATCCTCCTTCACATCTTCCTTTAAAGGTCTTTTAAGGACATGTTGTCCACATCCCCATACCCTGAATTCTCTCTCTGTTCTGTTCTCCCTCTGAAGTCAAGTTTAATAGTCTGCTTTTTGTTATGTCTATAACTGTCACTACCACCACCACCACTACAACCCCTTAGATTACAAGGAGACTTTAAAGAAGAGACGAACATTTGTCCTAGGTTAGGTGTGGCGTATTTGAGAAGTGGTCCATATTTTTCTCTCTCCCTTCTCTTGGCTACTCTCTACTTTGTTCCACCACGTAGCACTTAAGGACACTCATTTGTAATGAAATTGTGTAAATGCTGCGTCTCACCTATTGAATTGCAAGTTTATGTTTGTATTCCTCAAAACATCTGACATGATGCTATGCAAATTTTAATAATAATAATAGATCTACTACTTACTGACTGCCTGCTTATACCAGGCACTCTGGTAAACACTTTATAGACATCACAACAACTCTGCATCATAAATATTTCTTGAATGCATGTGCTGGTCCATATGGAACAAAGCACAGTTGTTGCCACTAAGCCTCTTTTTCCTCTACTCATGGGAGCCGCCCCAGCTGAGAATCTGAAATCACTGCAGTGATGGGGCTGTGCAGCCATGGGCAAGGCAGCAGCAGGGAAACAGCAGTTGAGACTCAAACATTTACTGAGATATATGGGCCCTTGGATTGCATCCTGGTTCTCCATTTACCCACTGGGTGACCTTGGAAAGTTGATCAACCTGTGTGTGCCTTAGGATCTTCATCTAAGAGATGATAATTCACACCTTTTAGGACTGATGTGAAGATAAATGAGTGAAGATAAAACAAGATAATATATGAAGTAGCTGGGACAGCGCTGGACATATAATAGGAGCTCAGTACAAAGTAGCTATTATTAGTAGTGTTACCACACATAAGACACAGTGGTAGGTACTGTGAAATATAATGACCAGAAGGGAACAGATCAGGGTAGTGGATCCTGTCTCCTGACTCTTAAGGCAGAGATCTGAATCCACAAACTCAGCTAAGGTCCCTTTTAGCTCTTAGTCTGTGATTCTGTACTTCCAGTTCGGCAGTTAGAAGCCAACAACCCTATGCCCTCACCACATGGCAGCAATTCAGGTCAGGGGATTGCTCAGTTTAGAATTACTAAAGTCTACATACTAGAGATTGACACCTTTAAAAAGAATCATAGGTAGGGAATGTGAACCAGGCAGCCTTGGTTTTTAAACTTAGGACTTGCTGTTGCCATTTGTATTTTCATTGGCAGAAAACCTCTAATTCAGCCTGCAGCTGGTATCATGAATCATTCAAAGGTGTGGTGCGATTTTGACTAGAAGCTGGACTAGAGGCTGTGTGCGGGTTTGGAAGCAGTTACACTCTTGTGGTTTGACTAACCTTTTTTATGAGTGTGTTACTAAAGAAACGTGAGCTCTTGGCTTTTCAATTACTGTAGTTACCCTTGCTGAGTTTCATACCCATTGAGTCATCGTGTCTACAGGTGACTGATAATCATCTGCACCACTCAAGTTACCGTAACTCAGAGATGAGGGGATCTGATGATTACAGGTTGTGTGCACGTGAAACTCTAAGGCTCTCCCATCTTCTTAACAATGAACAGTGTTCTGTGCTAACCACAGAACTCAGTCACCTATTTCCACTCATCCAGGGGTTTATTTTCCTCTTAATGTTTTGCCTCTGACAACTTCAGCACTCAGCTGTTTTCTGACATATGCTGCAGGTGGTATAGACTGTGAAACTGTGGGCCTAGTTAAGTCAAGCAGGCTATTGGGAGAAAGGAAAAAAGCAGTTTGTGATGTGCCTGCCCCGCTCCGGATACTTTCTGGACCCTCTCCATCTGGTGAGAAGATAAAAAGGGTTCCCAGGTATTTGGAGAGTTGAGTAGAGCTGGTCACATTGGAAAACTATCAGTAACCTTGAAAAGACCAAGAAACCAAAGTTCATCATTTCTTTGCCCCCAGAGGAATGAGTGTTTGTGATGTTAGCTGACTTTTGGGTTCTCAGTCTCATTCTTCCAGACAGTCTTGATGAAAGATGTCTCCAATGTGGAAGTTAAATGAGAACCTTTGATTACTTTGGCAAAGGTCTCCTTTTTTGTTGCTTCTTATTGAGTTGCCAAGGCAGGGTGTTTCTCTTTGCATGTTTTTCCTCTTCCTCAGGTATTATCTAGAAATGATCACCATGGCCTTAAGGTAGTGGGGATGCAGGGGATGCTGGCCTCTCTGGCTCCAATTTCCGTCAGTTCTGTTCCATTTTACTCATTGCTATTACATTAATATCCTGAAAATAACATTTGACCACAAGCCTCTCTTGCTCAAGGCGTATTTGTTCAAATCCAAACGCTATGGTTGGTCATTCAGAGTGTCCATCATTTGGCCGCACCATATTTATCTTTTTTCAGTGTTTCCCAAAATGTGGGATGCAAACTGCCAGGAGGCATACAGGACATTAAAAAAACTTGGCTCACATGATTAAGAAAATTATTTTCTTTTTAGTCCTTTTTCAGTTTAATGCTAGTTGTTACTAACAGTGATTTCACACTTGCTAATCTCTGTTTTTAACAAAGAAGATGGGGATCTTAGTCTCAAAGTTTTCTACTCATGGTGGTATCTGATCAGAATTTAATAAATTACTCTGTTTCGTTGTCTTTGTTTTTCATAATTACCTTCTATTTATGGCAAATGATTCTGGTTTCTGTTTGTATTGGTGATATAACGTTTCCTTAATTTTTTTTTTTTTAATTTTAGCCAGAAAGAAAAAGTGAGCTGATTTAAACAAACAAAAAAACCTAACATTTACTAAGTGCTTTCTGTGTGCCAGGCACTATTCTAAGTGCTTTCCAATGACCCCACAAGGTAGATACGATTTTTATCCCTATTTTATATGATGACATGATGGCATGGACAGATTAAGTAACTTGCCCAAGGTCATGCATTTAGTAACTGATGGAGCTAGCATCAAACCCAGCCTATCTGATTCTGGAGCTCATGCTCTCCACCAGAATTCCCTGGTGTATGGATATGTCAGAATGTGAAGGAATACATGGATAAGTGACGTTTGAGGAATACTTTATTTCATGCTTCTTGATAGAACCTTAGCCAGACTCTCTTACTCTTCCCTGCTCATGTCCTGTGTATTCCCACCTCCCTGCTTTCATTCATGCTCCTCTCTAAATCTTCTTGTTGTTAGATGCTGTTGAGTCAGCCCTCGACTCTTGGCAACCCCACGCACAACGAAATGAAACGCTGCCCAGTCCTGCACCATCCCCATGATGGGTTGCAGATCAGACTGTTGTAATCCATAGGGTTTTCGTTGGCTGATTTTCAGGGGTTGATAGCCAGACCTTTCTTTTCAGTCTGGAAGCTCTGCTGAAACCTGCTCAGCATCATAGCAAAATGCAAGCCTCCACTGACAGATGGGTGGTGTCTGCGCATGAGGTGCGTTGACTAGGACCTGAACACAGGTCTCCTGCATGGAAGATGAGAGTCCTACCACAGAACCACCACTGCCCCTCCCTCTCTCATTAGGATGTCTAAAATCTAAAACCTGGAAATCTAAATCCTAACCAATTCATCAAGACCAGTTCATCAGTTCATCTAGATTTTCCCGGAATGCTTTCCCTTCCCCAGCTACTCTTGAATTTTTTTGCGTTTCTTTATGCTTAAATATACAATTTGTACCAAACTGTCTTGCCTTTGTGTATATGTTGGCTTACAATTCTTTTTACAAAAGACAGTTACTCTCTGCTTAAATCCCTCAAATGTGAAATCTAGAATAAAGTCAAAGGCCTTCATATAGCAAAGCAGCCTGTTTACAACTTCTAATATATAATTTTTCTCCTGTTCTATATATGCAGGTCTTATTTCTCTCCCACTAGGTTGAAGACACGCCAAAAACAGGAACTGGTTATTCCGGTCCTGTTGTTTTCTTGTATGTTTGTTTGTTTTCATTAATGAGCACTTTACTATATGGCAGTGACAAATTTTGGAACCACAGCATGCCTAGGAAAGGTATAGACGAGAAGGATATAGTTCAGCAAATATCTCTAGAATCCAAGGTCAGCAGAATAAAAAAGCATTAGCAATAACCTTAGCCTCACTTCCAGCACTTGATACATCCTTGGTGCTTTCTCTTCCCTCCACCAGCCACTCACCACTGAGCTCATCTGCCATCGCTGCAGACCACGTTCCTGCCTTTCCTGTGGCCAGAGAGCCTCTGTTTTCTAACACACAACACCCACATACCCAGAAGGTAGCTAAACTCTATTTTCAGAATTTCTCAGCAGTTTGACATAAGAAGTAGGAGAAGGTGACCACAAATAAATTTTGTCAGTTAAGTGTAAGGTAGTCCTAATGACCGATCTCATATCTGTATGATCACATACATAGTGAGGACACATTTTTTAAGCAAAAGAAGAGTAATACATTTTATGAAAGGGACAAAGATCATGATCTCTCATCGAGGGAGCTTTTCTAAAACTTTCTGCATTTGAAGCTCTTTTACTGAAATCTCTGTCAGTCTGATGACTGGTGTGTTTTGAGAGTGGTAAGTTGGAGTTTTGGGGTTATTTTCTCTACCTCTAGCTATTTAAAAATCTGCCGAGACCAGGCACTGAGAATCCCCACTTTTGTAGCACTTCCGTCCCCCTGACTGTCTAGTACGGCAAGCAGAAAATAGCAAACGGAAAATAAGAGGTTGGAAGTTGACTGTGTTTTAAGAGTTCATGAACAATGTGTGAGGCACTCATGCCCCTGTACACAGGGGGGGCTCCCTTGCCCCTTTAAACCCCACCTTACTATGCCTTTGCTTCTTTTTCTCCTCCTTTCTCTAGGTTTCCCCTCTGATATGTGCAGTGGACACACTGTACCTTGTGGTCCCAACCTAATGCCTGTTGGCTTCATTTATTTTGACTATATAAATATGTTGCTCAGCATCTCCTGAGACTTCAGCACCGTATGGAACTGCTTGGGATAAGTGTTCTTAAAAAGGCAACATATCCTTCTTCACTTCTTTTTTCTTCTTCATTTTTTGAGAACTCTGGGAAGTAATTTTTAAAGTTTCTGCCTTTGTAACCCTTTCTTTCACCTGTTCTAGGTGAGAAGCGCCACTGCTTTGACGTCAACTATAATTCCAACTATATGTATGAGAAGGAGAGTGAGATAATACAGACCCGAATGATGGACCAAGCCATCAATAACGCTATCAGCTATCTTGGTGCGGAAGCCCTGCGCCCCTTAGTCCAGACACCGCCTGCTCCCACCTCAGAGATGGTTCCAGTTATCAGCAGCATGTATCCCATTGCCCTCACCCATGCTGAGATGCCAAACGGTGCCCCCCAGGACCTGGAGAAGAAGAACATCCACTTGTCAGAGAAGAGCATGCCTTCTGAAAGAGGCCTCTCCCCCAACAACAGTGGCCACGACTCCACAGACACTGACAGCAACCATGAAGAACGCCAAAATCACATTTACCAGCAAAATCACATGGTCCTTCCTCGGGCCCGCAATGGGATGCCACTCTTGAAAGAGGTTCCCCGCTCTTATGAACTCCTCAAGCCCCCACCCATCTGCCCAAGAGACTCCATCAAAGTGATCAACAAAGAAGGGGAGGTGATGGATGTGTATCGGTGTGACCACTGTCGCGTCCTCTTCCTGGATTATGTGATGTTCACTATTCACATGGGTTGCCACGGCTTCCGCGACCCTTTTGAGTGTAACATGTGTGGGTATCGAAGCCATGATCGGTATGAGTTCTCATCTCACATAGCCAGAGGAGAACACAGAGCCATGCTGAAGTGAACATCATCCTAGAGAATGCTCCTACTCAACATTGTTTTTAAGAACTGATACCTGCTACATAACAAATCACTCTCAGAACTAACTCAGTTCCAAACTCCTTTCCATACCATTTTTAGGATCCAAAGGGTCATGTTCACAAGGGCAGCCAGAGAAATGCTGTCTTCATTCAGAAATTGTTTGCAAGTCTATCGTGTTATTACTTTTGTGAAACCTTTCTTTTCCCATCAGACTTGAATTTTATGATATTTAAAAGCCAATGAAGTATTTGGTCATTACCTCTTGCAGCAATAGAAAGGCCGGGCATCCGCTGAAGTTTGTTGCCAGTCAGAACAGTTCCCCAGTCCCAAATTATAGTCTAAGGAAAAGAACAGCCGTAAGATAAATGGCTATTACCGGTGACTGAAGACCCTGTTCTTCAAGCATCAGATCCATTCGCTGTCAGTGCACAGGTAAAAAAAATAAGTCATCTGATAATACTTACGTTTCCACTGTTTACCCTCCCATCTCCAATTAAAAGCTGCTTTGGGTTAAACCAAATGTCTGTAGGAGAAATTTTATACCAGAAGAGCCAGTGGTCTTAAATATAGACTGTCATTGAAACTCTAGAAAGCTGTCCACTGTGGGTGACAGTATCCATTTCTTTTGATCAAGATTGGCAGAGTAGGGGCCTAAGAGGGGAAATGATTTAGCCATTCCAACTGGAGAAAAAAACCAGCTACCTAAAAGGACCTGGTCTCCTTCATGGAGTATTGGCATACAGAGCCAAAACAAACTTGCCAATGATTTTTTTTTTTTTTAATAAGAAATATCAAAGAATTCAAAAAGTGTGGTTTAGTCTTCCCCTCCCCACAGGAGAGGAATTGGGGATAGATGCCATGAGTGTTGTTAGATCAGAACCGAGCTTGATAATGGGATAAGGAGGGGAGTACCTCCGCTGAAGGTTCTCCTTGGTCAGGCAATTTTCCCACTATTTTAAATGAAGCTGCTGTATTCTAAGAAGATTCCTGAAAGTCTGATCTTGGGTCTGCAGATGTATCGGTCATCTTTATCATTAATAATTATGAGGGACATGCTGTCAGGGAGAAACGCTGGGATAATTGTAAAATTAGCACTGGAGTTGGGGGGGGGGTGTCACAAAAACTGTTAATTCCATATTTGCCACTAATTAGCTGTGTGACTTTGGGTGAATCTCTTAACTCTGAAAACTAAGTTTCCTCAACCATAAAATACGAGGTGGATTTAGATAATTGCTAAGATCTCTTCCAGCTTTAAATTAATGTAATTATGCAGTAACCACAAGTTATTTTTTAAACCCTTTAATTTATAGGTATTAAGCAGAAGAGTATGTGTATGACTAAATGTTGCACATTTCTTTAGTGTGAAAATGGTAATGTGTTCAATTTTTCCTTTAACCATTGAGTTGTGAATATGAAGAGAATGGTGGGGAGGAACAAAAAACAGGAAGGTATTTTGATCTTACCCCAAAGTGTACATACAAACTGGCACCTGCAGCTGCTTGCCAAAACCTTTTTTTTTTTCTTTTTAAGAACTTGTATTCCAAACCAAAACCCACTGCCGTCAAGTCGATTCCAACTCATAGCGACCCTACAGGACAGTAGAACTGCCCCATAAGGTTTCCAAGCCTCTAAATCTTTACAGAAGCATACAGCCACATCTTTCTCCCATAGAAAGTCTGGTGGGTTCAAACTGCTAACCTTTTGGTTAGCAGCCAAGCATTTTGACCACTGTGCCACCAGGGGTCAGAACTTGTGTTAGGGAAAATAAGTTCTTCTTCCAGGGACAACTTCATGGAACCAATTTACAAATTAAAGTCACCTTTGTGAACATTTCTACCAGAGCCAAGAATCCCAAATTCCTGGCAGATTAGTGCTTTATGTATCTGCCTTGATATTTCTAAAGGGCTTATGCATTAGGTCCACACTCAACTCATTTGTGTGCTGCCAGTAATTAAAACATTCCACCTTAGACTGCACAAATGGCTTATCCTTCTTTGTAGCATGGTATCAGTCTCAGGGAAATAGGTTTTATGAGATATCATGGCGACAATCCCAACATGTTTGAGATTTCAGCTAAAGGACTAGATGTATTTTGGTCCATAGTCTTCAGTGTATCACTGTCTTTCCATAATACTAGACCTGAAGATATGCCAGATTGTTTATACGCATTGTAAAAGAGGAGCTGCTTATTATATTTTTGAAATATCACACATCCTGTTGACTCTTTGAGAATCAAGAGAAAGAGAATTTGGAAGCAGGGATTAATAGGAATGAAAGCTTGGGAAAGAGAGTTATTTCTCCCACATCAGTGGAAAACCGTTTGCTGAAGAAATCAACCTATGCATCTCAAAATGGTGAAGCTAAGGCCCATCCCACCAACCTGGCGACACTTTTTATAGCTATAACTCCCTTTTTCCTGTGACTAATGGTGTTGCTGAATGGTTTCTATTCTTCTGAGGTCAGTATTCTGAGTGGGGCGACCACTCACAAAGGCTACACTTTCAGTGTAGCATTCTAAACTTAGATTGGGGCACACCCATTCCAAAGAAGATTTTTATGTGGAAACTCCACATTCTCAAGGCTTAAAGTTGAGCCAGGATGGTATGCATTGGCTTCCACCACGCAGGTAAACACTTCTTCTGTACTTACTCTTTGTACTAATTAACAACTCCCCTTGCTGGGAGTGGTGGGGGGTAGGGAGTGGGAGGAGGATCCTACAAGATGGCTACAGAGCAGAGCGGGTTCAGGGCTAGCATCTGACCCTGCTGAGTGGTGAAGTCCTCTAGCAGCTTCAGGCAGCACATTGACTTTCTCAGTCCCTCTGAACACGAGCTCAGTAGATCGTCTTCCTTTCTCACCAGCCCTCTTGTTAGGCAGCCCTCCCACCACACACCCAGGAGGCCACAATCTGAGGAGCAGTCAAACACATTGGAATGTCCCTTGCAGCCAAGGTGACAGAATTGGGTAAGGGTGGAAAAGGAAGAGAACCAGCTCACCAAATATTCTCCTGTCACTATTTGAAACGTCGCATAGGTACTTCCTACTGGCAAAGAACTAAATAGAAGTGTCTCCCCCATGGCCCTCCACCACCATCACCAGAAAAAAAGAGAAACAACAAAAGATATTAGTAAGTCCACCAGTCTTTAGATTTTGCTTTGGTACAGATAAGCTAGCTAATCTGATGTTTTGTTACCCATTCAGAGTGGTTACTGACTCAGCTTCGACTGTCTCAGTGACAAAATATCTCACCTTTAAAATTCAGTGCTCAACATTTTGCTAGGTCCATACTCAGAGTGGCCCAGATATAAAATGACCTCAGATTTCTTTTGCAAAGAGAAATGTCTAAAAACAACATTTTACTCAGTTGTAACACTGTGTTAACAAATTTAATGAGCATAAAGTTTTACAAATAACATCACTATTCTTATGTTCTCCTCCACTTTTTTTTTTTCTTTTTGTCCCCTGAAGAATGTGAGGTCTAGACTGTTTTAAGGGAAAAAGCAGTATTTCTGATATACATCCCAAAGCAGACGATAAGACTATAATGGAAACATTTCTTTAAAGTTCTAACTTTAAAGTATATCCCACTGAGAGAAGGTATGGTGACCTCTAAGGGAAGTTTGGAAACTCCAGGCCAGTCCGATTTGTAAAAGAGCTTGGACATCTCTTGAAGACTCAAAAGCTCAGAATTAGGACTTGTGAGCTCATGAGGAAAGAAAAGAAGAGTGGTGAAAATTTTGTCCTAGAAAATAGCATCAGAAGCAGAATTAGATATACAGTGCTACCTTTTATAGAATTGGAAGCTATTTTTTGTGCTCAGACAGAAAGCATAGTTCAGAGAATTTCTATGGCAGGCTTCAGAAAACCAGAACAATTTGGGATTTAAATGACTGTAAAGAGGACAATGTTGACCTGAACCCAAAGGCCAGATCTGGGCCATCGTAGGAAAGGGACTGTGCTCTCTAAGACTGAAGGACTGAATAGTTCTGAGAATGATCAGTGAACCAGGGTTGGGGACTCCTGACTCCTGACTGTGGACGCAGGAGAGTCTAGAAGAGACTGTGGGCTGTAAACTTGTGTGAGCTCATAAAGTAATACAGGATGTACCTCTGACTTACCAAGCTTTATGTAGTTTGTACCCTGCCATGCCATCAGTACGATAAACAGGTTTTTTGCACTTTGAAGCAGTTGGATGGGAGTTTCCTCTATTACAATAGTGGACTGTCTTACACATTTATTGATTGAGTTGCTACTTGAAATTGGAATGTAAGTGTTATGATTAAAAATGTAAGGCCATAACAATACCTACCTCCCAAAGATGTTGTAAGGTTTTATATAATTTTGTCTACGGGATAATGTCACTTTGAGGGGTGGGTTATATTGGATGGTTGCAGATTTTCCACTATATATACTATGTCTAGATTAAAGACATGAAAAATATTCAAAGACCATACCAGGACCATAATTGTCAGTTGCCAATGGAGGCAACTGATCTCTACCACACAACTGCCTTCACATTGTTTTAATACATAAGGGTAGAGAATCTGGTGAATCTTGGAACTAGCGTGAGTTAACCCCATGCTACAGACACTTCATGGCATTGCACCCAGTGAAGTAGAATAGCTTTGCTCCCTCACCCTCCCATGAGACTTCAACCATTAGTTCCCCAAGCAAGTTTCCTCAAATGGTCCTCACTATCTATCTCTCCACTGGCCCCACTCCAGAAAGCCTGGAGTAACAGCCCCACAGTGCCACCCACCTTCTCTCCAATCCTTTACCACACATCTGTGGGGACTACTTCATATTCCAAATGTAAGTGCAGCTTTGCTTCTTCCTCTCTTGAAAAGACTGAGGACAAACATTTTAACATGTTAGGAAAATGGGGCAGCTGTAAAAATGACTGATCCCATTTCCAGTGACTCATTTACACAAGGACTTTTCCAGGTTAGCAGACAAGGCCCTTTTCTGTGGGCCTGCTTCTGTGGGTTTGCAGAAACCAAATTACTGTGGGTTGCAAAGAATGAGCAGGTCATTTAAAAAGCAGACATCCCTTCACCCAGACTGTGGTTTTGCATGCTCAGGCTCTCTGTCTGTGAGCTTTGGTGAGGGATCATTTTGGCTACTGGAAAAACCAAAGCTTATTTTTAATTTCTGGTTGCCAAAGCCGCCACACGTGTGGTCTGTGGATGACCCTTGTCTGCAGAATGGTGGGGGAGGCAGTGAGAGCAGAAGGGGGTTTGTGGCTCAGGGTGGCTTTCCCACCAGGAGTGAGGGAGGGAGCCTTTGCAGAGGGTTTTGACACAGCCTGTGCTCACACTCCCTCCCATCTGGGTTTCTCAGAAATGCCCTCCCTGCCTGTAGTGACCTTTTCTCTTGACTCTCTGGAATTTTACCTGAAGTCCAACGATATGGAGCACGTCACGTGCCCCATTCCTCTGTAAAGATTGTTTAAAGAAAGACTGCTTGTGAAATGTAGCAATGCTCACCCTTGCCAGAACCCTAATAAATGCATCATCGCATCAAAAGCAACCTTGCTGATAGTTTTCAAGTTTTTTTTTTAAATCAAGTTTGATTTTTACACTGAAAAATAAATACTGATGTGTTTAAAATTAGTCATTGTTCATGCCTGTCATTTGTAGTTGCTGCTGTCAGAGGATGGAAGGGTTTCATTCTGCCCCTAGGAATATTGTCTTAATTTAGCCCCTGTGGCTATTTCATAAAGTCCAAGTATCAAGATAAATGGAATTGTCACCTAAATAAAGCATCTCGCCTGACACCTTGCTGAGCCTGCCACTGGTATTCTACTGCTGGCCCCTAACCCCTAGAACGGGGTTCTGGTTCCACTGATCCTCAGTACACTAAAGGAACCCGAGGAGATTAAGGGCCTGGACTTAGCAGGATCAACACATTGAGCACAGCGTCTCTACTCCAAACCACAGCTTCACTGTCCCTCCCTCCCAGCACAGATTCTTCCTGAAAGACAGACGAGTCTTGACTTGTTCATCCACATTGGGAAACTCAAGATAGAGAACATTTAAATACAATTTTTAGATAGTTGGAGACCCAAACCTAGGATGTTGGGGGAAACTCCTATGAACATGGCACACCAATTGGACAGCTTTCTCCTTGTCTTAATATCTTGTGTTCTCCCTTAGAAAATATCAGAAGAAAGTTTAAGAGGTGGTCTGGCCTTCTTCTCAGCCACATCCAAAGCACCTTTCCTTCCCTTTCCCCTCTTCCGTTGAAGAGGCAGAAGGGTATTTCTGAACTTCAGCGTTAGCAAATGTGGGGCCATGCTGGTGGAAGCTTTTGCTGGCTCATTGTCCCCTTCCCTTCAGTGCCACCCAGACTGCTCAGAGGATCTCCAGCAAGTTTTCAGTTTCAACACAAAGGATAGGGAGAGAGGCAGGGTACAGGGGCCTGCCTTTGTATTTTGGCATTAAATGCATTTAAAAATGGCCTTTCAGTAGCTGGTTTTCAGCCTTGGATAGAGTGGCATGTGGCCTTCCCCATCCCACTTCCTTCCCAAAGCGGAAGCTGCTCAGGGAGAAAAGAGGGAGATAAGGAGACACTGGTCCCCTTTGCCAATGAGCAGTGGGGAGACCCTCCGTGGATGACTTGTGCTGGGGTTAGGGCTGAATGGGCTTCCTTCCATCCTGAGGATAGTTTCTTTTTCCAATTCTTGGGAATTAATTTGATGCTTTATAGAGTGTGGTGGGCCTGGCAATGGAGGCCACCACACCTGCACCCTCCTCCTCCCTTCCCCCATCACTCAACACACCAGATCCTTCACACAGGCTTTGGTGCCAAAACCACCTGCAGGCAACTGCCACCCGAGGGCAGGCAAGAGGAAAAGGACCTAGCTCCCTTCCCTCTTCTCCCATCCCCCAGAATCCAGAGTCTGAGGAAGAGTGGAAGTGAGAGCCCTGGGAAGGCCTAGAACACTGGCCTGAGTGGGTGGGAGCACATACGGCCCAGGCACAAGTTCTGGCTGCAGAGCATTCCCGGCTCAGACAGTTGTTTGCATAAAAGCCAAAAGCCACTGCACCTGGTGTGAGAAGGCCCCCTGGGGAGGTACTCCCTGGCTTGGGGGAGAGGGGGGAAGGAAGGTGTCATGGAAAGTCCCTGAAGGACACGGGGTGTTGAATTCACTGCGGTTTTGTTTTAACTCTGTCTTGACCTGTGAAGTAGGCAGCTGCCTCCCTTCCCCCTAAATAACAGACCTTCCCCCAGAATAACATGCACAGACCCTAGGAAAGCACACTTCAGTGGAAAGAATGGAGGTTAGAAGGCCTGTGGGTGATGTAAACTGCCCCCCTTCCCTAGGAGTGAGGGGGCAGGAAGCCCCAGAACAGTCCTTTCCCATCACCTCACCTCCCCCCCTCAACCCTCTGGCCCCCTGGCCCAGAAGAGCTGCCTAGTCAAATAAACCACAGCCCTGGGGGTGGCGATGGGAACTAGGGGGGCAGATGTCGCCTCCTCCCCCAGGCTTGTCCTTCCACCAGCTTAATCCCCATCCCACCCCCACTGGAATTACATTCTCAGCACCTCCACCTCCCTCTCACACAGACTTTAGCTGCCCCTCCCAGACTGGGGAAAGGGGTGGGGGGAGGGTGTGTGGTGTGTGTTTGGACAAAATGGATGGACAGAACCAGTGAATCCAGCTCAGCTCCTAAGTCTGAATAACCATGAGGCAGCCTGATGCAGACTCCGATTCCAATCCCAGCCCTGCCGCTCTGGGTGACCCTGGGCACTTTGCTTTCCTCTCTGGGCCTTAATTTTCCCTGGAGTCAAGGATCTCTAAAGTTCCCTCCAGCTGGGACTGTAAGCCTGGTCCCAACCCCATTGCTCCAGCCAGGCTCCAGACCTTTCCTCTAACCTCAGAAACGGGAATATGGGGAAGAGGAGCTGAGCCTGGGTGATGGTGGCCGGCGATTTTCCCAAGTGGCCATTTTTTTAAACCATTCTATCCTGCCAGATGAATTCCAGTCCTGGCCCACAAAGGGGGGATGGGCAGGGAGGTGACAGATTCCTGTCCCTTCACCTGTGGAATTGTTAGAGGCTCTGAATATGGGCCCTGAGGCTGGGTCTGAACTCCCTGTCCTCTCTCAGGTTCTCGTCTTAATTCTGCGTAGACCCAGACACCAGATTCCCGGCTTTGGGTGCCAGGGAGAGGAAGGCAAAGGCTAGGCGGGAGTGTAGGTGGGGGAAGGGGTGCGGTGTGAGGTGGGAGTTGAGGGGGGTGTGAGGGGAGGGGCAGCTGCACTTCTGAGAAACAGCTCGGCGTCTCAGCAGCCCGCAGCCTAACCCCTTGCCTGCGGCTTCACAGCTCGCTCCTCCTGCCGCCCACGCCGCTCGGGGCCTCTCCGGGGGTCGGCAGCCCCGGCGGAGGCGGTGGCTGCTGAGGAGGAGCGGCGGCTCGGGGGGATAGCGGAGCGGAACCGATGGGGAGGGGAGGTGGAAAATGGAGAAAGGTGTGGGTCGTGTGACACCTCAGGAGTGAAGACCATCGCTCACTCGGGGTCCCGGGCGCGGGACCTCGGCATGCCCACGTGGCCCTACCCCCCCAGGTACTCTCCCATCACGCCCGCAGCAGGATCCAGAAGTGAAACCGGCCGGGGTCACAGCCCAGCGCCGTCGCTCCGCCTCGCCCCGCCCTTCCGGGCACTGCAGCCTGGCAGGATCCCCCAGCGCTCCGGCGACAGCAGGAGAGGAAGCTGGGGGAGGGAAAGGGGAAGTGCCCCGCAGGGCAGTCTGCTCAGCGCGGCCTCCTCGCCTCGGGGGTACCCGCTCCTAACCACCAGTGGGAACCTCGAGACGCGCCGGCCTCAGTACCTGGAGCTGAGCGAGCTGCGCCGGCACTTCCTGCGGCGGCCGCTGGGTGTCACTGCAGCCACGCGACTGAGCGGCTCGGCGCCGCTGGGAGGCCGGGACGCGAGAAGCAGAGGCCGCTGTCCGCCTCCCGCAAGGCCTGCCTGGCCCTCGCACCTCGAGGCCCCACGCGGCTTGAATGCGGTGCTCGGACCTCCCGCCACCCTCCTGCCTAGTCTCTGGAGGCCCCCGTGCATCCCACCGACACACAGGGAAGAACTCGCCCGGCGGCGGAGCACGTGGACTCATTGGGCCTTGGGACAGAACGCACGGCCTCCGCGGGACAGGGTTCGAGGGGCGCCACGCCAGGACGCGCGCCCCCTGGCTAGGCGGGCGGGCCTTCCCGCCGCAGAGGCGCCAGGAGCGTGCCGCGACCAACCGGAGGTGGCTCTGTGGACCTTGGCTCCCGCCAGCTCCTCCTACGTCTAGGCCGGTTTTTTGGGTGGTGAAAGGGCTGACGGCGGGTGCGTATCACCTTCCGTACGTGCTTTGGAGGCAGAGCGATGCGGGGGTGGGTCCCCGGGTGCAGTCTCACTCCTACTCCAGCCTCGCCTGGCAAGTCTTGGGTCATACCCTACTCACCTAGCCCCCCTCGGAGCTTACCGCCTAGACATGTGAGCTAGCGTGGCTCAGCTTGGTGAGGGGGGAATCTGAAGGTAGGGAACCTGTATCCGAGGCTGATGGGTGTAAGAGAGCTGGCAGGGGTGGGCAAATCTGGGTATAAAGGAGTCCCGGAGGCCGTGTAAATTGGGGCACTGCCCCGTAGGAATGCCCACCTCTGCCATGTCCTGGAGGATCTGAATCGGGAGGCGGGGATTGGGCAGGTAGATGCTGGTGAACATGTCCGTCAGTCACTGGGTCCGTTCGGTTGCAGTTGGCCCATTCAGTCCTACATATAGCATCCCTTCCAGCTTCAAGGACCCAGGTCCAGCTCCACCATCAAGACGCTAGGAGGATCCACGCTGGTGGCTTTAAGGGGTGACTTCTGCCTCCCAATCTCCATCAGTCAGTCCCCCCAAACCACCCCAAGATAAACCTGGTGGAGCACAATCCTCCTCAGCAGCCCAGATAGTAAATACCCCCACTTCTCAACAGGCCCTCCTATAGAGATCCTGGGAGCCCCTGGGGACCAGCCTCAGCCCCCAGAATCCCCCACACCCCTGTGGCTCTGAACTCCAGTCTGTGACATTCAACTCCCCCAAGATTCAATTCCTTCTTATCTCCTCTCCCAACCCCCACCGTAGCTGGAAGCTCAGGGTCCTCAGTTCTAAGCTGCTGTGTCCCCTTTCTCCTCGCAGCACCACCCCCCGCCCCGCCTCACGCCCCCCAAGCCCGGAAGCTGAGGTTCTGCCAGCAGCACAGGCCAAGAAAGTAGGCTGTGCCACAGACCCCTGACCACTGTGCAAGCTGGATCAACCCCTCCCTCTCTGGGTCCCTTGTCTGTCTTTCAGGCCAAACCAGTGTTTTCAGTAGTGGAAATCTTTTTTCCAAATGTACCAGAAGACTGAGACCCCGAGTATAAAGTCATTGTTTCCCCCCACCCCAACTCCACCTGCCCCCGGGTCCCTGCTGGAACCCTTGGACTCTGAGAAAGAGCTAGAAAACTGCTTATGGAGTAGGATTGTTCAGTGGCCTTGGGCTCACCTGCCTGCCTCCCTCCCTCCCTCCCTCTCTCCCTCCCTCCCTCCCAGGGGGCCTGGCACTGGGGCACTAAGGGAGGAACCAGGCAGGCTCACTGACCCAGTGTTGACCCCTTGGACCTGCATCAGGAGGCCCTCCACCCTTGAACTTGGATGTCATTGAACAGGATGCGTGGGGAGCAGGGAGATCAAGAACTGGCTGGAACTTTGGTGGGCTCCTCTAGAATCATGCCTCACCCCCATTCCCAGGGTCCAGAAAGTTGGCACCAGCCCTCTGTACCTTTTACCCTTGAGCAGGCAGGGAAGCCAACCCTGCAGCCACACCTTCCAAAGAGCCCCTACCCTGAAGGCCCGTGGTGCAAGGACTGCAAGGTGCCCATACCAGCCATGCTAGACCTGAAAGTTGGTGTCTGTGACACATAGCAGGCTGTGTAGGGGCAAGGTCCCCACACCTGCACTATAGTCAGGGGCCTTAGGGAGCCTCCACCCCTCAGGTGCCTGGACCCTCCTTGGCATCACCCTTTCAGTGCCTGGACCCTCCTCAGGGTGAGGAGATTATGGGGAATTTCCATTTTTTCCATGTCTTTTTTTTTTTAATTTCTGAAATGCTATGTATATATATATATACACACA
>NW_004443990.1:16030931-16141127 GCF_000243295.1 Trichechus manatus latirostris | reverse complement strand
CTGCCCCATAGGGTTTCCAAGGAGCATCTGGTAGATTCGAACTGCTGACCTTTTGGTTAGCAGCCAAGCTCTTAACCCGTACACCACCAGAGTTCCAATAAACATGTATCATTTTTTATAATCAACCCCAGTAAATTAATTTTGAAAAGACAATATCTGACGACCCAGCCCCTACCTTTTCTGCAGTGCACCTGCCTCCCTCCCACCCAGGTATCCACTTAACCACAAGCCTCTACTATTCAGCACTGCAGCTATCCTTGACAGTCCCTTCTGCTGTCTGGCCTCTGTGGATAATGCTACAGTCCCTTTGGATGTAGAACAGCAGCCTTCCCCCTCATCCTCTGAGCTAGGGAATCTTTAGGCTGACTCTGAGGGCTCCCTTATCCCCAAATTTTCAGTCCTCTCCTCCAAGAAGACCGATATCTCAGCCACTCATCAAGAATGACCACGCAGTCCCCTGAGAGGCTCCCAGGCAGTGGCCAATGGAGTCATCATCACGATGTCCACATCCAGCTCAGAGCCAAGCCAGCTACCACCTCTAAGGGCCCCCAGTGTCCCAGGCCCCCCACAGTGGCCAGTACTGAGAATGGAGAGGGGAGGGAATGAAGGGCAGGGCAGAGAATGGCTGCATTCCACCACCAGGCAAACTAGGCCAAGTCTGACCTCTGTCCCTAACTCCCCTTGTGACCTCAGGTGAGTCGCTCTCTTTGAGCCCCATCTGTAAAATGGGAACAATACCTGTCACAGATATTTCAGTTAGCAGACTGACATAAAAAGGGCTTTGTTCTCTGCCCAGTGCTCAGGCTATGAGGGGGCACTGGGTCCTGTTTTTGTGCAGCCTAAACCCTTGGCCATGCTTAAGAGACAACTCATTCTGACCCCTTAACTCACATCCCAGCCTGGACCCTGGGCACCCATACCTTGGAAGTGGCCCTGGGTGTCCGTGGCCAACCACACAGCCAGCACCAACCAGCTCAATACCTGAGGAGCACCCAGTAATGAGGACAGTTCTGGAAACCATAGCAGGCAGAAGGTTGCACTGGTCCCTGCCTTCTGGAGTCCTGAACTCAGAGAAGCAAAATCTGCATACCTCCCTAGCCTGGGTTGCATAAGTTCCTCAGGGTAAATACCCAGGCAGAAGGGTGGAGGTGGCTTCTCTGCCCACCTCTGTCTGCCATGCTTGGCATCAAGCTCCCCAGCCTGGGATAAGCTGAAGCTGGGGGGGTGCCCTAGTCACAAGTGGCTGCAGGGCTGCCAAGCCTGGCCCAGGGGCTAGCTGTGTGGCTGGATCTTCTCAGGGTCACCTTAGGACGAGTCTCTCAACCAAAGAATAAGGCTGCAGAAAAGGGAGGAACCCTTCAGGGGAGGACCTCCCCTTTGGGTCACTATGGCTCTCACTACACCTTAGGAATTCCACCTGGATGTCTGCCAGGCAGGGGAAGTAGGATGTACCCAGACCTGGGACTCAGAGCTGGGTTTAAATCCTGGCTTTCCCTCCAGTGTGTGATTTGAGGTAAGTCTCCTCATTGATCCATCGGTTCCCTCACCTACAAAAAGAGAGCCCACCACCTCATGCTCGACCACTCTCAAAAGATCTGGGGAGAGGCTTTCCATTTAAAAAAAACTTAGAAAAATCATAGAATTTTCAAGCATTTGCAAAACCAGAAAGAAGTATCTTATTTTAAAAATAAAGCTGGGACATCATGTCATTTTACCTATAAAGACATCAGAATGTATCCTAAAAGAAAAGAACTTTCTAACATAACCACAATATCATTATCATACCTTAATAAGTTAACCATCCTTCTTTTATATCATCAAATATCTAATCAGTGTTCAGATTTCCCAGTTGCTCATTGTATTAGTTCCCTGTTGTTGTTAGGTGCTGTCTAGTTGATTCTGACTCATAGCAACCCCATGTACAGCAGAACAAAATGCTGCCTGGTCCTGTGCCATCCTCACAATCATTGCTACACTTGAGCCCATTGTTGCAGTCACTGTGTCAATCCATCTTATTGAGGGTCTTCCTCTTTTTCGCTGACCTTCTACTTTACCAAGCATGATGTCCTTCTCCAGGTCCCTCCTGATAACATGTCCAAAGTGAGACGAAGTTTCACCATCCTCGCTTCTAAGAAGCATTCTGGCTATACTTCCAAGACAGATTTGTTCATTCTTCAGGCAGTCCATGGTATATTCAGTGTTCTTCACCAACACCATTAGTTCTCTAGGGCTGCCATAACAAAGTACCACAAACTGATGGTTTAAAACAATAGAAATTTATCCTTTCCCAGTTCTGGAGGCTAGAAGTCCAAACTTAGGGTGTCGACAGTGCCATGCTCTTTATTGTCAGGACTCAGAACTGTACACTCAAGAGGGTGGATCTTACTGTGTTAAACTGTATCTGAACTTACTACATGAAAATAGAATCAATTTATAGATCAATGGAACAGAATTGAGACTCCAAATATAAACCTTTACATTTCTGGTCAATTGATTTTCACAAAGGTGCCAAGTCAATTCCGTAGATGAAAGAATAGTCTTTTCAACAAATGGTGCTGGAACAATTGAATATCCACATATCAAAAGATGAATTTAGATTCTTATTTCACACCAAACACAAAAACTGATTCAAAATAGATCACAGACCTAAATGTCAGAGCTAAACTATAAAATTTTAGAAGAAACTATGGGAGAAAAATCTTCATGATCTTGGGTTAGGCAATAATTTCTTAGATATGATACCAAAAGCACAAGTGACAAGAGAAAAATTGATAAAATTTAATTTAATTTTAACTAAAATTTAAAAATTTTTTGCTACGAACAATACCATCAAGAATATGGAAAAACAACCTATAGAAGGGGGAGAAAATATTTACAAATCATATATCTGATAAAGGACTTGTATCTAGAATATATAAAAACTCTTACGAGTCAATAATAAAAATAACCAATTAAAAAATGGGTCAATGATCTGAATAAACATTTCTCCAAAGATGTACAAATAGCTAATAAGTACATGAAAAGATGCACAACATATGTTTGAGCACGTTTGCTCAGGCTTGCTGATTGTTGTTGAGTTGATTCTGACTTATGTTGTTGTTGTTAGGTGCTGTTGAGTTGGTTCCAACTCATCACGACCCTATGTACAACAGGAGGAAACGCTGCTCAGTCCCGCACCATCCTCACAATCATTGTTATGCTTGAGCCCATTGTTGCAGCCACTGTGTCAATCCATCTCATTGAAGGTCCTCCAATTTTTCACCGACCCTCTACCAAGCATGATGTCCTCCAAAGACTGGTCCCTCCTAATAACATGTCCAAAGTATGTGAGATGAAGTCCCGCCATCCTTGCTTCTAATGAGTTCTACTCTGGTCTATATTCTGACTCATAGCGACTCTATAGGAGAGAGTATAACTGCCCCATAGGGTTTCTAAGGCTGTAATCTTTACTGGAGCAGGCTGCCACATCCTTCTCCTGCAGAGCAACTGGTGGGTTCAAACCACCGACCTTTCAGTTAGCAGCCAAGCATTTAACCACTGTGCCAGCAGGGCTCCTGCTAATGGGTACAGGGTTTCTTTAGTGAGGACAAAAATGTTCTAAAATTAGATTGTGATGATGGTTGCACAACCCTGTGAATATACTAAAAATAGTTTAGTACACTTTAAGTGGGTGAATTGTATGGTATGGGAATTATATCTCAATAAATTTGTTTCAAAAAAATTCCCCCATTAGCATTTTACCTAATGGTTTTTAGCAGCCATCATTTCATTCAGGGTTGCAAAATGATATTCTAATTTTATCACTTTTACTGCATTTGTTAGCTGGAATTCTTCTATAATGAAAAATCTTCCCTCACAAATGATTTGGTTACTATGAGGAAGTTAAGAAAAGGCAGGATAAATGCTTGATTCTTCTCTTTATTTAGCAATTTTTAGTTAAGTTGGTTCCCTAGCATCTTCCAAAGGTGACCAGTGAATTTTTCTGTGTGTTATCATGAATGAACTCATGGATTTTCATGTATGTGGTGTTTTAATCCATTAGAGTTATTATTTTTGTTTGTTTATGTTGTCCCATTTTTAGTCAGTTGTCCCATATTTAGTCAGTCAGAGTCTATTCAACTCGTCTCCTGACTCCTTTTGGCATGACCCTAGTAGTCTTTGATAGTTTCTTGCTTTCTAGTATAACAAGATGTTCCAGGATCATCTTGTACATTTCTTGCCCAGACCTGGAATCAGTCATTAATCCACAATCTTAGTTCCTTTCAGTGGGTAATGGTATTTAGAGACCACAATCTGGGCACTAGGGGTGCTCATTGCTATTGGGTAGTCATTCTCTTACACTGAAAATCTTGGTTTCTATTTTTCTTTTCTTTTTTAATGAGACAATGAATGTGAACAGGATATGAAGGGTGAAATGCTGTACTAATATAAGGACTTATTACCTCACCGCTTAGTCCAGAACTTGCTGAGGACAAGGGTGTTGTCCAACTCATCTCCAACTCCAGGCTCTGCCAGTTACTTCTCTTGCTTTATGCCTTGTCAGGAAATCTCACCTGGATGACAATCCTTTGCCCATTAATTTATTTAACAAGAAATTATTGGATGCCCACTATATACCAGGCTTCATACTGGGTACTGAAAACTCTCAGATGACTAAGACCATCCTTGCCCTCAACAAATATCCAGGCTGGCCAGAACATGGCCTTGATCCATCTGACACATTCACCAAGGCCTCAGCTTGTGCCCACCTCTCCTGGCCTTCTTCTCTACTCCAGTTAGTCAGGTTTTGGCAGGCAGAACTCTTATGTGTATCAAAAAATAGTCTTTATTGTCACTAGTATAAAACAGAGCAGATCAACTGGCCTCTCAGTCTGTACAAAGTGTGGGGCATAGGACCACCTGGGCTGCCCCGTTTCTCCCATAATGCCCTGTCCCAGAGAATTGCCCCAGGAGCTCCATGAAGGGGAGAGGGCCACCCCAATCACCTTCCCTTAAGGAGAGAAGTTGAGGGTGGACTAGGTGGGAGGCCTAAGGGAAGGGAAGGAGCAGAGGAGAAAACTGGAGTCGGGGAGCACTCCAATTATTCGTGATCCTGTCCTCGCCTTTTGCACCCCTCCGAGCCCACTCTATGAGCAGATGGGATGGTGAGCAGCCTGAAGTTGGGCTGAGATGCACGCCTGTTGCTGTGGTGTTCAGAGGGCCACCCGGGTACAGCAGTGGCGCAGCAAGCATGGCAGGATGCCGCGGTTCAGCTGGTGGAACTCCACGAGCTGCAGCAGGTCAGTGAAGCGGGTCTGGCCATCATCCATGCTGAAGTAAAGGCGGCCCTCCTCCTCACTCTGTGGTATGGCCATGGAGGGGGGTGGAAGGTCAGGGAGGGGTATGAGGCTTACAGAGCTCCCTCCTGGGCCAGGGCAGAGGCCTCAATTTCTTGTGCAAGGAGAGAGCAGGAGACCATAGACACACTGGGGGCCAGGGGAGGAGGGGAAGGCAGGTTGCTGGGAGGCCTGTGTCTCTACTGCAAGAATCTGGGGACTTGGGGAAGAAGGGGATTACTCACCGGCAGGATGAGATAATGCTTGACTTTCTGCAGGTGGCACAAAGAGAGAACAAAGCCCTGTGGGTTCCGCTGACTCTCCCGGACCAGGAACAGGCTGCCCAGAAATGGGGCAACATTACCCAAAGGGACGTGGCTCCCACATTGACACAGGGTCTCTCTTACCCCTGGGCCTGTTGCCCCACGCAGCACTGCCACTTACCCATCCACCAGGCCCTGCTGCCTGATGAGCCGCTGGCTCTCCTCGCGGGAAATATGTCCGTGGAACCAGGGTTGGGTGCGGTGGATGGCTGGGGTAGGGGGAGACAGATGGATAGTCACTCTTGGGGAGGGGACCCCCATTCTCTCTCCCCCAAGAATGCTCAGAGAAGCCAGGGTAGCCCCCACCCCTGCGGACTCTGGCCCTCACCCACCTGCACTGAGGCTCGAGCCTGAGCTTGGGGTGGGCAGGCTGAGGCGGTGGTTCGTCTTCTTCTGCAGATGTGGGGGACAGAGGGAAGTCAGGGTGTGCCTGGGGGTGTTACCCAGCACCTCTGGACTATAAAACCCCTTCCCCAGCTGAGGGGCCTCCCCTCACTCCTCTCTTCCTCCCTTCCACTCCAGGCAAACCCATATGGAAAGAAGGCCCCAGCACAGGCATGCAGATAAGTATATCCCCTCACCCTCCAGGCCTGGGCCTCCTCCAAGGCTGCACTCAGAGCTTCCCGGGGGTTCTCAATGACACGCCCAGCATGGCCAGAGAAGTCCATGGCCACCAGGGTGTTATCAGAGACACTCCTCTGGAGATGGGATAGGATGGGGAGGGCAAGGGTCAGAGGGGTCTCCCTGGGACAGGGCTCGGACGCCCACCCCAGACTAATACCCCCTACGCACACTCACCAAGGGCGGGGAACCCAAACAGGATGGGCGGAGGTGGCGAGACTGTGCCTGCTGATAATTTTTATACAGCTGCATCCCATACTAGAGGTGGGGAGAGAAAGAGGGCCTGGGGTCAGGTAGGTCCTGGGCGGTGGGTTGTGATAACCCCCTCAGACCAGGACTCCCCAAGAGGAGGGCTGTGTCTGCCCTTAGACGAGGAGCTTCCTGAAGCCAGAGCTGCAGCTCCATCCTTGGAGCAGGAGCTCTCAGAGAGCAAGGCTGTGATGCCCCCCTCATTCTGGAGACTTCCTGAGGGCAAAACTATGACTCCTCCCTCATGCTAGGGAGCCCAAGGGCAGGCCCAGCCCCACTGCTGCTCCCAGAGCCTCACCTTGAAGAGGCGAAATGCAGCCAGCCAGCAGGTACGGCTCTGCTCATCCTCACTACAGAAGATGCGGAGCCCCTTGTGGCCATTTCGAAGCTTGTTGGGCTAGGGGGAGATGAAACTGGCTGGTCCCATAGCTGCCATTAGGATCAGATGTCTGTCCCTGTCTCCATGGGACAGGGCAGGGCCCAAGGAGACTCCAGGAGGGCCAAGGCGCAGGGAGAGAATCCGGGTGTCCCAGAATGGAGTTCAGAAGCCCCAAGTAGTATCCCAAGGCCTGAGCACCTCCCGTCCCCTCCCAGGCTAGGGCTGGGACCCTCGGCATGAGGCCAGGTCAGATCTTCACCTTGACACAGAAGCCAAAGTCCGTGGGCATCCCATAGAGCTTGCGGCCCTGGGTCACCATGTACATGTTGGACTCATTCACGTCTGCCACGTACTGCAGGTGCCTTGGATCCTGAGAGCATAAGTGAGCAGGACTTGGTACTGGCAGGCCCTATGTCCCTATTGTCCCCTTAAGCCAGGTGGAAGGAACTCTGGTGGTGCAGTGGTTAAGTGGTTGGCTGCTATCTGAAAGGTTGACCGTTGGAACCCACCAGCCGCTCCGTGGGAGAAAGATGTGACAGTCTACTTCCATAAAGATTACAGCCTTGGAAACCCAATAGGGCAGTTCTACCCTGTTCTATAGGGTTGTTATGAGTCAGAATCAACTCTACAACAACGGTTTGGTTTTTCGTCTTTAAGCCAGGTGGGGAGATTCCAGCCTGCAGAGGGGCTGGGAAGTGCCTGAGGTCACAAAACAAATAGAAGCAAAGCCAGGACTTAAATTGCCTTTCCCACAGCTACTTCCTGGGGCAGGTAAACTGAGAAGCTGAGGGTCTTAGGGTCCAGGAGCCAACAGGAAGGGGCCTATCCTAGAAGGACAGGGGTGGGGTAACCCAGGGGCAGGGCCTGGGGCTGACACCCTCAACACCTCACCTTGGAGGTGCCCTTGGTGGAGTAATAGAGGCCAGACCGGCGCAGGAAGCAGAAGAAGCGTTTCCAAAGTTTGCGTCCAGACCCCCGCAGCTGCAGGAAGCCCTGGATCTCGGGGAAGCTGCCCGCGTTCAGGAAGTTCTGAGGTCAGAGGAGAGTAGGGTGGAGAGTGAGAAGCCAACACACCCCAGGCATTCACAGGACCCTCCTTTAGGAGAAAAGGTACTCCACGTGGATTTATCATGCCCATTTAACAGATGAAGAAACTGATGCTCAGGCAGGGAAAATGACTTGTCCACAGACACATGGAACTGCTGGGCTCTTTCCACCACACGGAGAGGGGCACAAGGCTTAAGGGTGAGGAAGCACTGGTGATCCTCAGGGGCCATGAATATGAGGTGAAATGGTGGGTTTCCCTGACCTGGATGAGGTCTTCATGCGACATGCTTGTGTTTGCATCGAGACAGCTGGAGACCATCTTTTCTGGGAATAGGGAGTGCTGGGGGCAGGAAGGGGTCAGGGGTCAGGAATCAAGAGTCCAGGCTGGGGATCAGAGTTTCCCAGCACCCAGACTCCCGTCACCATACTCACTGGTGGGTTCTTGAAGAGTTCATACTTAGCGAAGTTTTTCCGGAAGACGAAGCGGCTGTCTCCGCCAACGGGCCAGGCGGCCTGCACTTCCACCACAGACTCATGGTCCTCCAAGCCCCGCTCTGAGGTCAAGGGCAAAAAGCAGGGATCAGGGGAGACCAGCCAGCACCCCCTCCCCCACTGGATGGAAGGCAGGGCCTCATGGCCCAGGCAGCTCAATGCACCCCAACTCACCCAGTGCTAGATGAGGGTGACACTCCACTAGCCCCCAGTTCTCATCGCTCAGGGCATGAGCTCGCTGCACCAGCATTTCGCACACGTGGTGAGCTGTGGCACCCGCCGCCACCTCCACAGACCGGCAAGCCTCATCTTCACTGTACACCTTTACCACCTGTACCCCAGGGATTGTAGATACTTGGGGGAGGGCAAAGAGTGATTCTTCCCCTTCCCCCACCTGCTGTATCCTCAGGGAGACCAAGATCTTACCCATCAAAGTGGTTCTATATCCACCCTAGAGGTCACCCCCCATCCTGGCCTTCTCCCCTTTCCCAGGAAAACTCACGTGGGGGCGGCTGGCGTTTCGGGGGAGCAACCCCCTTGCACTGGAGGTGCCTCCGAGAATGGGGCTCTGTGAAGGAGGACTGCAGAGCTCAGGGAAGGGGTTGGGGATAGAGGGTAGAGAGGTTGCCCGAAGCTCTTCATCTAGGAATTTCCTGCAGTGAGGGGAGAGGGGAGAGGGCAGAGGGCAGGGGAGGAGTTGACTGCCAGCCTCTGTGTATCACCTGGGCTGACCTCCCCCACAGCCCCAGAGCCACATTGTACCTGCTGGCCGGGATGGGCACGGGCTGGGACCGATTCACCTCCCCAGACAGAGGGGCACTGGGGGGCAGGGGAGTCCCAGGTGGGGTCCCAGGGGTTGGGCACAGGTCTTCTGGGGAGCTGCTGAGCTGCGGTGGAGACAGATCCAGCTCCATGACATCTGAGGGAGAAGAGGGGGCTGAATGCAGTGCTCGGTGCCCTTGTCCAAGAGGACCAGACCTCCCGCCCTGGCACAGCTGTCAAGCTGCCCTCTGAGTTTACACAGCCCCTCATTGCTCCTCCTCTCCCCGGATATTCCCAGCAGCATTTGGGAAAGGACGAAATGAGCCCTACTTTACAAAAGAGGACACTGAGTCCCTGAAAAGGAAGCATTCTTGCCGCAGATCAGGTGAGTCAGGCTGTGGAACCTGGTGTTTGGACCCCAAGTCCAGTGCTCTTCCTTTAGCTAAGAGGGCCCCCACCCAAGCCTGGCAGCAGCAATGAGGACTCCGGGGCTCAGGTTCTCAGTGTCAGCACAAAGGGCCATTGCTTGGCCTCCAAGCATGGGCCACTCACTCCGCTGGGCTCTGCCCCAGGTTTTTCTGGCGCTTCGTTGCCAGACCCGGTTGTCAGAACCTGTTGTGGCAACGCCTGCCCAAGTGATGAGTGACGCACAGAAGGGGGCTGGGGGTGGGGAAGGGCAGGACAGAAACCAGGAGGGTGGGAGGGAGGGCAGCAGAGTGAGCCCTGGGGCCTTTGCCCCAGCAGCCCCTAAACCTGGAGTGCCCTCCGGAGCACTTCCTCCTTTCCTTCGTCAAGCCCAGTGCCGGTGCCACCTTCTCTGAGCAGCCTTCCTGGATTTTCCACATTCAGACTAAACGACTCCCTGTCAAAATTATGCTGTGGCCTCTGCATATCTCCAATTACTGTGCACCTGAGTTATCCACCCACAGGTCTGAGGGCACCCTGACACCCCTAGGCAGGGCCAGAGCCTTACCCATGTTTTATCACCCATAGGTGCTGCACAGGCCCCCAGGATGAGTCAGGATAGGAGAGGTGGGCGAAGATGCCCACTGGGTTAGAGACTCCTTCTCCGCGGAAACCATGCAGGCCCCCTTCGCCGGGCTGAGGCAGGGTGGACCTGGGAGAACTCGCCTGTCCCAACCAGATCCCAACTCCTTGCCCGCTCACTGGACATTGGGCCAGGCCAGTTCTATGAGGCTGCCTGGGTGGGGTAACTGGGACTGACCCCCAGAATGGGGCAGCACCTGACCCTAAAGTGAGGGCATGAGGGGATTTGGGGAACAGGTGAGACAGGGTGGGGCAGGGATAGCACTGCCTGGGGCTCTCCATTCAACCTTGACTCATCTGCAAACTTCCTGGCTTAGGAGAAACACAAACAACCTTGCCTCCACCACCATCCCCCAACCTACCTGTAGCCTGGGAGGGATGGGGGAGGCACAGGGAAGGGAACAGGATGGGGGAGAAGGAGGAGGATGCTGGGCCTGAGGTTGCTCTGACATCATCTCCTCCTCCCCACCCTTGGCCTATATCCTACTCCTTCAGTTCACCCTAGTCCAGTAGCCACTACCCAGCCCAGGAGCCCCCAGCCCAAGGAGAAAGGGAAGACCTGGCCTGGATTCAGAGGCCCATCTGGAGTGCAGCCGCCCTCCAGTGGTGCCTCCCACCCACCCAAAGCAGTGCTCAATGCGCCCTACTCTGTCTCTGGGGCTCTCATCCTGCTGCTGCCACCCACCCTTAGCACCCAGGACTCAGGTGGCCCAGGGGACTCATCTGGGTCACTCCTGGTGGCTGAAGCTCCTCCTAACACACTCTCACACCTCTCTGATTATCCTGCCCAAAGGGTAACACAGGGGCAGGAGCGGAAAGTCAAAACACTCAAGATCTTGGACAGATGACTCTAGACAGGCAGACAGGGCAAAAGGCCCCAGAGAGGACCAGGGAGGGGGCTCAGGGTCCCGTGGGGAAGTGCAAGATACACCTACCCTCGAACATAAACACCCATACTTTAACCCCAGGTAAGCACTTGACTACTAGGTTGGCAGTTTGAGCCCACACAGAGGCACCTTGGAAGACAGGTCTGGAGATCTGCTTCCGAAAGGTCACAGACTTGAAAACTCTATGGAGCAGTTCTACTCCGCACACACTGGGGTTGCCATGAGTCTGAATCAACTCAACTACAGCTAACAACAACACTTCAGCACCAAACACAATGCCTCTGCCCCCACGACCAGCTAACCTCTGGCAACCAGGAGCCTGGTGACTCATCCAAGGAGGGCTAGGTAGAGGGGCTGCAGGGCTATCCCTTCCTTGAAGTCAGAGACCAACAGTGGGATGGGGCAGGACCCAGGAATCCTGGAGGGCAGTGTTTGGAAGGCGGAAGGGGGAAAGGAATCTGAATCAGATTGGAGTCTGGAGTCAGAGGGCCAGGAGGGCCAACTCTAGACCACTCTGCCCTTGAGACCCTCTTAAGGAGAGAGAGGAATGGGACAGTCAGGACCAAAGAGTTGAGGGGGGAGGAGAAAGGGGCCCCAGCTATGGGACCTAAGCAGCCCCTCCAAGAGATCTGGGGCTTTCAAACAGGGGCCCTGGGAAAGCTTCTGTTGTAGAACCCAACCCCCCAAAATCTATTGTCCGCTCAACAATGCAATGCCAAGCCGCTCCCCCAACCGCCTCTCCTGCCCCGGCGGCTCCAGCTCCACCCTCTCTCCCGCCCTCCTTACCTCCTTGTTTACTTCCTGAATCTTGCCCCACCTGGCTGGCCCCAAGGGCGGGGGCTGGGCCCAGGGTTTAAGGCCAACAGAAAACAAGGCCACCTACGACATTTCCCAGGGTGGGGCAGGGGCCGGAGGGTCCGACCCTGGCCTGGTGGCGTGGAGGAGGAGGGAGGGCCCCCATTCCTCTCAGTACTCCGTGCCCCTCCCCTATCAGGATTTGTAGTAGTGGGGAAGCCTATCTATCCGGGGAGCTCTTCGGGTGCAGGGCCCAGGTGAGGAGGCGGGAAACCCCTAGGTGACCCGGAGTTTGGGGGGAGGGCCCAGGGCCAGGAGGCCCCGCCCACTCTCTCTCTCTCTCTCTCTCTCTCTCTCTCTCTCTCTCTCTCTCTCTCTCGAAAGAAAACGCCCAATGGGAGAAGGTGGGGCGGGGAGGTGGGGGGCAGCTCTTTTAAAGTTTAATTTGGGAAGAATGCTAGAGCAGCCGAGTATGTGGGGTTAATCATTACAGGCGGCTTGCCCTCACGGAGGCCCCCCCAAAGCAGAATATAGGGGGAGAAGGGAGAGCCGAGTCCAGGACAGGCCAGCCAAAAGGGGGCATTCCTGGGGGGCAGGAAGGTTTGGAGGCAGGTGCATTCTCTGTGCCCAATGTGCAAGGGACACCCAGGCCCTGGACCTCGAGTCGCTCCCCAGCCTCAGCGAACAGGACCACCTGCCCGACACACTTTCCGCAGCTTCCACTGCACTGCAGACCGCCCCCCAGCCCCCATCGTCCAGCCCTCCAGCCTTCTAATCCACTTCGCACTGAAGCCAGGAGGGACCCCATGGCGGCCCCGCGGCACCCCCATCCTTCCTTCCGAGGGCAGGAACCTGTGTGCTGGAGCAGACCCTCAGGTCTGGGTCCAGGTACCACAGTCAGGAAAGCTGAGCTCCAGCCATTTAGAGAGTCCCTTCCAAGTGGGAGGGGGGCCCATGGGGACACGTCTTGGGTAGAGACTCGGGGAAGTAAAAAAAAAACAAAACAAAACCCATTGCCGCCAGTCGATTCCGACTCATAGCGACCCTATAAGACAAAGTAGAACTGCCCCCATAGGGTTTCCAATGAGCGGCTGGTGGATTCGAACCGCCGACCAGGGCCCCTGGAGAAACCCAAGCTGGGGTAAAATCCGGCTGATCGAGGGAGGGATGTAAGGGCAGCTCCCCTCCTTGCGCTCCTTCTGGGTGTGTGGGGAGGGGCTTGTTTCAGCGGGAAAAGTAGTGTCTCACGGAGAAGACAATTTGAGATCTTTCTTCCCAACAGGTGGTTGGCTCAGGTGGTGTGGGTGGGGGGAGGGCAGAGAGGGAGTTCGGGAATGGGGAGGACAGGAAATGAGAAGAGGGGAGGATTGATGGCTGATGGTGAGGAGGGGGCGGGATGGAAGCCTGGGGGAAGAGAGAAAGTGGGAGAAAGGGCCAGAGTATCACAGCAGGAGGCAGCGTCTCCACACAGACCTGGTCCCGGGACCTGCCCGCGCTCCGTCTCCAAGATGAGGTACCCGAATTGGTCCTTACCTGGGCTAGACGTCGGTGCACCTGGCTGGCCACTGGTTTAGGGAGGGAGATGCCAGGCCCTTAACTACCTGACCCCTCCATTGCCCCCGCCCATGGCCTGACATCACCGAGGGGGGAAGGGGAGGGGGAGAGCCAGGCGACCGCCTGTCCGTCCACTCGGGCAGCCAGCCAGTGCCTAGCCCAGAGGCCGGCACAGCCTGGGGCCCTGGGGCCCCTGGGGGTGGGAGCAAGTTGTCGTCTGGGACCGATCTTGGTCCCCTCACCTGGAGAAGCCCCAGCAGGAGTAGCAGGACACCGGGTCCAAATTCTGGCTCTAAGAGCTCCGGACACCTGGCTTTGATTTCAAATCCACTCCGGCTTCTCTGCAGGTGCTGGGAGGGTGTCCAGACTTTGGACGTAGAAGTCTGGGGGAGCCCAGTGTGTACGGACTCCAGGCCCAAGGAAGCTAAAATTATCCTGGGCAGGTGGGGGCGGGGCCTGGGGGCGGGGCCCGGGAGGAGGAAGCAAAGGAGGAGGGGCGGAGACTCTCGGACCCGACGCGGCCTGGGATTGTTTGTGCCTTTCCTGGCCTGGCAGCAGGTGCCCGGGGAGAGGCGGGAAAGACAGTCGAACGGAACAGCCTCGAGAGCGAAGATCGAGAGCCCAGATTACTGGGAGGGAGGGGTTAGGGGCTCGAAAGTAAGGGAAAAGGCCCCCCCCCCACTTTTCCCCCACGCCCCCCAACCCAAAAAGCTTCCCTGTTTATTGGCGAAGCTAAGAGGACAGTCTACGGCTCCGGTTCCCACCCCCTGGGACAAAGGGCACAGCCAACGAGCGAAGCCAGCCAGCTGGGTGTCCAAAACATGGCCTGCCCCTTGACCTCTGGCCGGTCTGGCGACACATACTGCGCTCTGGCCCTTCAGAGCCTCCAGGGTATATCCTCCCTTCTGAGCAAAGTCCAGGGTCTCAGCTTGCCCTTCCGAAATCTAAGGGGTTAGGCTGGGTGGCACGGTAGGAGGCGCCACGGTGTCTGTGGAAAGCTCTGGCCCGGGAGCTAGCGGGACTCTCCGCAGAGGGCAGAGCGATCACTTAGTTCTCATGTTCAGCCCTAGGCACCGGGGACAGGGGACAGGGACTGGGGGTGCCGAGATCAAAGGCAACTGCCGCCTCTCAGCCTGATGGGGGTGACAGTTGGGTAAACTGTCCCTGGAGTGATAAGAGGTCTGCCCTGGGGGAACAGTGAGGAGTGGCTCCAGAGTCGACTTTGTCCAAACTGGGTTTTCCTTGAAGAACCAGTATGAGTGGAACAAGCAAAGAGGTGGGGGAGGGGGACAAGGTCACCTGGGCCACGGAGCAGCTTGTACAAAGGCAGAGTGGACAACTGAGTCATTCGTCCCATCATGCACTCAGCTAATATTTAAGTGTCTACTATATGCCAGCCCTATGCTATGCGCTGGGACAGTGTTGAATGACAAAAAGACAGGCCCCGCCCTTACCCTCAGGCAGCCCAATCAGGGAGAATCACATAAATAAAATAAAAATGGTGGGTGACAACTGTGTTGGGAGAATGACTAATACAAGGAGTCAGGGAAGACTTCTCTGTGGAAGTGACAACCCAAGGGGAAGCTGAGGGGGGCAAGAGGTGGGGGGAGGCACCTTCCAGGATGAAGGAACAAGTGCCACAGCCTTGGCAGGAAGGGGCAGAGGAGAAGAGAGGGAGACTAAGCCACACAGATAAGACCAGGCAGGTGAAGCAAAAGTGTGGAAGGTGTGGAGAAAGGCAAGTGCTTTGGATGACCTCAGCTGCTATTTCTCAAAGCATGGCCTGTGACCACGTGCCACCAAATCTCCCTAGGCTTGTGTAAAAATCAGATCTCTGGGCCCCTCCCCACCTACTGAATCTACTGAGTCTCCTGGACTGAGACCCAGGAATGTCTGGTATTGACAAGCCCTCAGGTGGCTGTTCTGCAAGCCACATTTGAGAGCCATCCATCCTGTCTGTCCAGACTGGTGGGAGCAGTGGGCAGAGGCCAGGCCCTGCAGAGTCTATCTGGGCTTAGGTGGAGGCAAAGGAGAGCAGCAGACTTCCATTTTGGAAAGATCACTCTGGATGTTGAAGAAGAGCTGAAGAGGGGAGTTAGACTCAGAGGGTTAAGTGCTATAGTATTCCATTTCTATGGCTTTCTGGAAAGGGCAGATCTGTGGTCGGGGAGGAGGCGGAGGCTCAACAGTAGAGGGGCACAGGGAACTGTGGTCTGTATCTTAGTTGTGGTAGTGGATACACAACTGTGTGTGTTTATCAGGACTCAGAACTGTACACTCAAGAGGGTGAATTTTACAACGTCTAACTGTATCCGAACTTATTAAAAAAAAGAAGAAGAAGAAGAATGGATTTCTCGGTCAATGGAACAGAATCAAGGGTCCATATATAAACCTTTACATTTATAGTCAGCTGATTTTCACAAAGGCACCAAGACAATTCGGTGGAGGAAAGCATAGTCTTTTCAGCAAATGGCGCTGGGACAATTGAATATCCACATGCCAAAAGATGAATTTAGATCCTTACCTCACACTAAGCCCAAAAATTAACTCAAAATAGATCATAGACTTAAATTTAAGAGCTATAACTATGAAATTTCTAGAAGAAACCATGGGAGAAAATCTTCATGACCTTGGGTTAGGCAGAGATCTTAGATACAATACCAAAAGCAGAAGTGACAAAAGAAAAAAAAAATAGATAAATTGGATTTCATCCAAATTTTAAAATTTTGCACATCACAAGTGTGACACCATTAAGAAAATGAAAAAACAAGGTACGGACTGGGAGAAAATATTTGCAAATCATATATCTGATAAGGGATTTTGTTTCCAGAATATATATTTTAAAAAAACTCCTATAACTCAACAAACAACCCAATAAAAAAATGGGCAAAGGCCTTGAACAGATATTTCACCAAAGAAGATATACAAATGGCCAACAAGCACATGAAAAGATGCTCAATGTCATTAATCACTAGGGAAGTGTGAATTAAAACCACAATGAGATACCACTTCACACCCACTAGGATGGCCATGATTAAAACTAAAACAAACTAACAGCAAGTGTTGGCGAAGATGTGGGGAAACTAGAACACTCATCTGTTGATGGTGGAATTGTAAAATGGTGCAACCATTGTGAAAAACACTGTGGCGGTTCCTCAAAAGACCAAACAGAGAATTATCATATGATTGTTGTTCTGTGCCGTCCAACTCAACCCTATATGGCAGAGTTGAACTGTCCCATAGAGTTTCCTGGGTAGTCTGTAATCTTTACAGGAACAGGTTGCCAGGTCTTTTTTCCCGAGGAGTGGCTGGTGGGTTCTGGTGGGTTCGAACTGCTGACATTGTGGTTGGCAGCCGAGTGCTTAATCATTGTGCCACCAGGCCTCCTTAGAATTACCATATGACCCGGTAATTCCACTCCTAGATATAGACCCAAAAGACTTGAAAGCAGGGATCCAAACAGATACTTGTACACACCAGTGTTCATTGCAGCACTATTCACAATAGCCAAAAAGTGGAAACAACCCAAGTGTCCATCAACAGATGAATGGATAAACAAAATGTGGTGTATCCATACAATGGAATGGAATTCAGCCATTAAGAGAACTGAAGTTCTGATACATGCTACAGATAGATGAACCTTGAAAACATTACACTGAGTGAAATAAGTCAGACACAAAAGGACAAATACTGTATGAGCTCACTTACATGAGTTACCTAGAATAGGCAAAGGCGTAGAGACCAAAGTTTATTAGTGGTTATCAGGGGCAGGTGAAAGGGGGAAAGTAGGAGTTGTTGCTTAAGGGGATCTGAGTTTCTGTCAAAGGTGAGGAAAAAAATTGGAAACAGATAGTGGTGAGCGTTGCACAACATGGTGAACATAATGTCACTAAATTGTACATGTAAAATGGTTGAAAAGGCAAATATTTTGTTATATATTTTTACCACGCACACAGAAAGACAAACAGCCCTATTAAAAATGAGCAAACTACTTGAATAGACATTTCTCCAAAGATATAGGAATGACTAATAAACACATGAAAAGGTGCTCAGCATCAATAACCATTGGGGAAATGCAAATTAAACCACAATGATGAGATACCACTTCACAGCCACTGGAGCAGCTGTAACAAAAAAGGAGAATGTGGAGAAACTGGAATCCTCACACACTGCTGGTGGAAATATAAAATGGTACAGCCACTTTGAAAAAGCTTGGCAGGTTCTTAAAAAGTTAAACATAAACTTGCTGCCCATACCAAAACCAAACCCCTTGCCATCAAGTCAGTTCTGACTCATAGCTACCCCATAAGACAGAGTAGAACTGCCCCATAGGGTTTCCAAGGAGGGGCTGGTGGATTCAAACTGCTGACGTTTTGGTTAGCAGCTGTAACTCTTAACCACTGCGCCACCAGGGCTCCAAACTTAGCACAGAACCCAACAATTTCACTACTAGGAATCTTCTGAAGAGAAATGAAACATATGTCCATACTAAAACATGTACACTAATGTTCATAGCAACGTTACTCAAAATAGACAAAAACTGAAAACCCAAATGTCCATCAACTGATGAATGGATAAACAAAAGGTGGTATAGCCTTACAATGGAATACTATTTAGCAATAAAAAGGAGCAAACTACTAATAAATGCTGTTGTTGTAGTTAGGTGCCATCAAGTTTATTTTCTTCTCCTAGTGACCTCATGTGACAGAGTATAACTGCCCCGGAGAGTTTTCTAGGCTGTAATCTTTACTGGAGCAGACGGTCAGGTCTTTCTCCCACAGAGCCTTCAGGTGGTTTTGAACTGCCAACCTTTTCATTGTGCCACCGGATCTCCTTCCTGATACATGCTATAGCGTGGATAAACCTCAAAAACACTATGCTGAATGAAAGAAGCCAGAAGCAAAAGACTACATATTGTATGATTCCATTTATATGAAATGTCCAGAAATCAGAAATTTAAAGAGACAGAAAGCAGATCTGTGGTTGCCTTGGGCTGAAGTTGCGAGTGTGGGTTGACTGCAAGCAGGCAAGAGGGAACTTTTCAGGTTGAAGGAAATATTTTAAAACTGGATTGTAGTGATGGTTGCACAACTGTATAAATCATCGAATTCTTAATTGAAAAAAAAAAAGAATAGTTTGAAGGGATGCCAGAGCGGAAAGACGTGTTAGGATACTGTGGTACTCCAGGGAGAGATGAGGCAGCGAGGTCTTAGGCAGCCTCCGTTTTCAGAGCTACAAAATGGGAATAATGATGCCGGCCCTGTCGTGAGAGGCTGGGGATGAGACAGTGGATGTGTAGGAGCTGAGTGCACGTAACGGGCGCACAGAGCCTGAGGCGCAGGCGCCCCAAAGACAAAAGTATGCAGGGAAGAGGCGGTCGCTGCCCTAGATTGGAAAAACCAAAACCCGTTGCAGCCGAGTCGATTCGGACTCATAGCGACCCTATAGGACGGAGTACAGCAGCCCCATAGGGTTTCCAAGGAGCGGCTGGCTGGTGGATTCGAACTGCCGACCTTTTGGTTAGCAGCCAAACGCTTAACCACTGCACCCTAGATTGGAAAAGGCACAGTTTAAAGCTTCCGGAGTTATCAGTACCTGGAGTAATTTTAAAATGCCATCAGTATGTGAGCGGGAAATAGCAACTAATATATACCTGTCCCCATCCAGGTCCTGGAGCCTTGGATGGCTGCTAACCAAAATGTCAGCAGCTCAAAGCCACCAGCCGCTCCTTGGAAACCCTGTGGGGCAGTTCTACTCTGTCCTGTAGGGTTGCTATGCGTCGGAATCGATTGGACAGCAACGGATTTGTTTTTTGTTTTTTTTTTTTAATATCCTCAGGCCCCGGGGCCGCTTGCCCCACCACTGTCCCTTCCTTTTGTAAACTGGAAAGCGTTTTGTAGTCTAAATTATTTCATTAGATTAAATAAGGCCGTGAGGTTCGGGGGACATCAGGTCCGGGGCAAACCCGGTCCCTGAGAACCCAGCCCAGGTAAAGCGGTCTGCAGCCGGCCCAGCCCCGAGCCCTGGACGCGAAGCCACGAGCTGGGGACTACAGTCGAAACACAACAGCGACTGCGGCCGCCAGGGGCGCCCAGGCACAGCGCTCAGCCCCGCCCCGTCCCGCCCCGTCACGTGCCCGCGGCGTCGCGTCACACCCGGAAGCAGCCGCCCGGGAGAAGCCGGCAGCGATGAACGGGGAACCCGGGGAGATATCCTTAGCGCCCCCTCCCGGGGAGGTCGAACCGGGCAGTGGGGTCCGCATCGTGGTGGAGTACTGGTGAGCATTCCCCGCTGGTGGGAGACCCGGGCCAGATGGGGGTGGATCCACGAGAGGCCTTTCCCTCGAAACCCCAGCCGACCCCAGATCCCTTCTCCCCAGTGAACCCTGCGGCTTCGAGGCGACGTACCTGGAGCTGGCGAGTGCCGTGAAGGAGCAGTATCCTGGCATCGAGATTGAGTCGCGCCTGGGGGGTACAGGTGAGGCCTGCAAAACACCTGCTGAGTCAGTCTGTGTTCTAAATCCCCGCTCTACCATTTTCTAGCTCTGATATTCGCTGTTTCATATAAAATGTCCAGCAGTGTCTGGCACATAGTAAAATGTCTAACCAACGTTGAGTCCCCTTTCATAGGTGAGGAGTCACAGATGAGGCCTCTAGGGAAAAATCCATGAGACTCAAAAAGTAAGTGTGGAGGGGAGGGAGCCCATTGGGTGATGAAGCTAAGTTTAGAGGAGGGACACAGGTGAGATCTCCTTTAGGTCCCTTTGGGTTGGCCCAAGGTTGGGGAGTGGCTTAAGGAGCTACAAATGAGTCTCTAGTAGGGCCGATGGGGGACATGAAGGAGCATGTGTGAAGTCTAAGGGATTGGAGGCCCACCCCTGACCTCTGCCTTCACCATACCATTCACTCGTCCATTTATTTAATACCAGGGGCCTTTGAGATCGAGATCAATGGACAGCTGGTGTTTTCCAAGCTAGAAAATGGGGGCTTTCCTTATGAGAAAGATGTGAGTACTTGCAGTGTTGGAGGACCCTTGGGTCACCCTGCCCCTGCCTTGTATCACCCAATTCCACATCTCTGCTTTTTAGCTCATTGAGGCCATCCGAAGAGCCAGTAATGGAGAACCTCTAGAAAAGATCACCAACAGCCGTCCTCCCTGCGTCATCCTGTGACTGCACGCGGTTCTGGGGTCCAAGTCTTGGTCTCCCTTTCGGTCTTGATTGGGGTTCCCCCCTCCCACGTCTCCCTCCCTCCTTACTGAGCTCCTGGTAGCTAAAAGAGCCTGACCTCCACTTTGCGCCTTGGAGCTCCAAGGGGGAATAGAAGCTTCTGTGGTCTTGGGGATGGGAGAGGGACTCTCCCCACGGACATTTCCACTGACACCTTATACGTCCTTCCCAGGATCAGTGCCCACACAAGTCCAGTCCCCGCCCCAGCTTGGCAATACTTCTCAGATGCTACTGTAGTTCTAATTTATTCTCCTCCAGCCTGGGCAGTGTCAGCTGTTGGCAATAAAGTGACACAACAAACAGTTGTGCCAACTAGTGTGTTTTTATATCCAGCCCAGGAGTGTGGGGGGCAGCCTTTGTATCATCTGGCTGTGCTGGATGAATGTGCTTTTTCTGGATAGTTCCTTCTTACTTTAACAAGCTCTTCTCTTATAGCCAAGGCAAGGAAAATGAGTCACACAGTAGACCCTGCCCCTTCTGGCCCCCACCCCACCCTCAACTCCTCTTACCCAGAGGGAGGAAGTTACCCCATTCTGGTGGGTGGCTTTAGGAATTAGTTTGTTCTAGGCAAGAATGATCTGGTTATCAAAGGGCTCTCAGAATCCCCAACTCCCCAGATCACCCCTTCCCCAAAAGCCAGGCTCCTTCCCCAGGAGAAGATGAGATGACTATAAGTCAGGAGACCAGCAGTAAGGGATAGCACAGAGCCACTCCCAGACAAAGTCTGGGGCTCAACTCTTTTCCAAAATATATTTGCAAATGGAGAAGGTGGGCGTGGAGAAAGGGGACAACCCTTCCCCCAACCCCAGAGGCCCCATTCCACACAACATCCACTCTCCCCCTGGGTCCTTATTTCATCTTAAAAAAACAACAACAACAAAGAACATAAGTAAAAACAAAACAAAAAAGCACTCTGTACAACATCTGGATTCTGGATACAGTTGCTGCCCCTTCTTCCAGGGGAGCAAAGCTGGGTCTCAGGGACATAGTTTCTGAAAGTCACTCTTGTTCTTAGGAACTCCCTTTCCTCATCCGCTTGGGGCCTCTTCCTCTACTAGTCCTAGCTTCCAAAGTCCTTCCAGACCAGGGATCTGGAAGAGGGCCAGGCTGGGCTGCTGCCTCAGGTGCGGAGACTGGCTGTGGCCCGAGCATCTGGTGGTGCACGGGTCCAAAAAAAAACCAATCAAGACTCTTCGGCGCCCCCTCCTCTCCTAGCCAGGCCAGACCCCTCTCAGCCACCTGGGGATGAAGGGTCCTGAGGACAAGTTCTTAGCGTGGCAGGCTCCTCTGGACACGGTCAGAGGGCCCTCTTCTGCTTCATCCTGATACGGGCCCGAAGTCAGGCCTTCCCCACTCCCTGAAGGTACAGCAGGGCCTCAGCCAACTTGGCCTTTTGGCTCACACTGGTCCGTCCAGGCCCAGGTACTCGGGGTTCTCTGCTGTAGGGGTCCCTTCAAAGGTGCTGGGTGGAGAGCCCCGCTCAGATGGGTCCTGGTCCCAGTAATAGAGGTTGTCAAAGGCTGGACTGAAGGCAGGGGGAGGATGGGGTGGAGGGGCAGCCCCTCCCTGGGGTGCCAAGTACTCGGGGTTCTCCACGGCACCCCCAAAGGCAAAAACGTCTTTGACAACCCCATTCTTCCCAGGAGAGAGAGTCTTGGGTCTTTCCAGAGTGGCACCAGCAGGGCGGGAAGGAGGCAGAGGGACCTCTAGGGGTGAGGGGGGCTGTGGTCGAACCTCTGGCTGGTTCACATATTCTGAAAGGGCAAGAGAAGGGGTGGGCATTGTTAGGGAAAGGAACTCGGGTGTCCCTGCCACTACCACTGCCCCCAGTGGATGCGGGGCTGAGGTGTGGAAGGCCAAACTCCCCCACCTCCCAGTCTCAGCTTGGGCCTGGGCTCCATACCGGGCTGGGGGCTGCAGGTCAGGGGGGCAACGTAGCCATCAGTCTCAGGTGGGAGAGTTACTGTGGGGTCCTCGCTGTACCGCTGTAGAGGGCTGGGGTCGTGTGAGGGGAGGCACTGCAGCCCTTTGGCTGTCCCCATTACCAGGTCGCCATCAAACACATCGGAGCCAGCCCCTTCTGAAGGTGCCAGTGGTGACCTGGGGGGCTCCTCCTCGGAGGGCTCCAGCCCCAGGGTCAGCTCACCACCGCCACTCTGAGGACAAGAGAGTCATGATGGTGGTCATTCGGGGATCTGGGTTGGGGACGCCATGGGAGGTGACAGGGTCCCAGGAGCCCTTGGGTATAACATAGTCACCGTGAAGAGAATGAGGTCACAGGGTACTCACGGGTTGGAAGGCAGCAGGAATCCTTAGGGGAAATGAGGTCTCCAAAAGAGATGATGGGGTCAGGGAACATCAGAGAAAGGGACCCAAGTCCACAGGGATGGGAGTCAGAGAAAGGGACCCAAGTCCACAGGGGTGGGAGAGGAAACCACACACCCACCGTGTGACTAAGCACTGACCCTGGTGGATGAGCTGCGGTGCCTGCGGTGGGCTGTGCCCCCAGTGCCCGGGGTAGGGTCTGGGCAGAAGAAGCCCTGCTGGGGCACCAGGTACTCCTCAGCATCCACCAGGTCCCCCATGTCATCGTCCTCCAGCAGCGAGCGGTAGAAGGTGCTGTCCAAGGGGCTGGCGGGGCCCATGTCCTCATTCTGAGGAGGAAGGAGACAGAAGGTGGCGGCATCTGCCCAGCCCAGTGCGTAGCCTCCCAAGGAGGGCTCAGGGAGGTGTGGTGAGTCGGGCAAGGGCAGGGCGTGGAGGCCTGGAACCCAGGAGTCATCTCCCTTTCCCACTCTTTGAGGGAGGGTACTTTTCGTTATAGGTAAGGATGAGGTGGAATGGCCCAGTACCTGGATAACTACAAAGCGCTGGGGGTCCCTGGCCATGCGAGAGAATTCGGCCACCAACTCCCGGAACCGTGGCCGACACTCAGAGTCAATCATCCAACCTGGGGCAGGAGGGAGCTCAGTATCTCAGTCCTGGTTCCAGCCTGTGTGTTGTCCCTCCTCCCCCTCCCCCTTAAGTCTGGCCTGGACAGCCCAGCTACTAGAACCAGAGTCTGGAGTCCTGGGCCAGAACCTCGGGCATCTCCATCTGTTTCCTCTTTATTTGTTTTGCATATAAGTTCCTTTCTAGCTGGTCCTCTAGGGCTCCTCGGGACTTTTACTGTGAAAGACTAGACCCTTTTGAAACCAGTTGCTGAGAAGTTGATCCCCACTCATGGTGACCCCATGTGTGTCAGAGTAGAACTGTGCTCCATAGGGTTTTCAGTGGCTGATTTTTCAGAAGTAGGTCACCAGACTTTTCTTCCAAGGTGCCTCTGGGTGGATTCAAACCTTCAATCTTTTGGTTAGCAGCATTAACCCTTTACATCACCCAGGGACTCCAGGCCCTTTTGAGGCTCCTTTAAATATACCATTATCGGGGTCCATATACATCCAGCTCTTGGCCGCCTCCCCCCATGCCCCTTGTGGGCCCTCTACCCAGGACCTCCTATCCCCTCTGCCATGTAGCTGGCACAGCCCAGCCACGCACATTTGACCATGATCATGTAGACATCGATGGTGCAGATGGGGGGCTGGGGTAGCCGTTCCCCTTTCTCCAGAAGGTCAGGGATCTCCCGTGCTGGGATTCCATCGTAAGGTTTGGCCCCAAAAGTCATCAGCTCCCACACAGTCACACCTGGGGCAGAGACAGAAGTGAGGGGTGGGCGGGGCAGAGGGAGATTTAGTGGACTGAGCCCAAGGTTCTGCCCAGAAGCCTGACACCATGCGGAGGGAGGGTGTAAGGCCAAGGGGCAGGATCTGCCCAGTCTCCCCACAATTCCTGGGATATGCACAGACCCAGGCAGGGTGGGGCACGGATAGAGAATTGTGCTTGGCTTCAAGCAGGGCAGCCTCTTCCTTCCCTCCTATTCCAGCTCTCATCCTTCCACCAGCATCCCCCCAGGGCCATGGCTCCTCATTCACCCCTCCTGTTCCTCCCTTGCCACACACCATAGCTCCACACGTCACTCTGGTGGGTGAACCGTCTGCGGAGAATGGACTCTAATGCCATCCACTTGATAGGAACCTGGAGGAATAGTGGAAGCCCCTGAATTGGGTGTGGTGCAAGGTGGCCATTCTCAGGGTCCTCCCAGGGGCCAGACCCTGGTCCACCCTGCCTCATTCTGCTCCCTCCTCTAACCTTGCCCCCATCTGCGTGGTACTCAGTCTCGTCAATGTCCAGCAGCCGTGCCAACCCAAAGTCTGTAATCTTCACATGGTTGGGGCTCTTAACGAGCACATTCCGGGCAGCCAGGTCCCTGTGCACGAGCCGCACATCCTCCAGGTAGCTCATCCCCTACAATCACAGGCATGGCTGTGGACCTTCCAGGAGTGCCACACCCTGGCCACACTCTCCCAGGGCAACTCCCCATCCTGACCCTCCCTGTGTGGAGATAGGAACTTGCTTCCAAGGGCACCTGCAGAGCCCAGGCTCCTGAAGTGCATACCTTGGCAATCTGCACACACCAGTTCAGCAGGTCCTGGGAGCCCAGGCGTCCGCGGTGTTCCCGGACGTGGTCTAGGAGGCAGCCATAGGGCATGAGCTGTGTCACTAACTGTACTGTGGATGTCAGGCAGATGCCCAGGAGGCGGGACACATATGGGGAGCCCACACCAGCCATCACGTATGCCTCCTGGGGGCGAGAGTACACACTGAGATGGTATGGAAGACCACAAAGCCCAACCACCACATCCCTCCTAAGGGGTGAGGCCCAACCCAGGACCCTCACCTCATCCCACTCCATCCACCACAAACCAGAGTCATGGGTCACAGACCGGGGAGGTTAAGAATCAAGGTTTGGTAATAACAAAGTGTCTCCCCAAACCCCAGAGCCCACATAAGCAGCCAGGGAGTCTCCCTGTACTCCTGGCTGGAGAGGGTAGAGGGGCTTACGTCCAAGATTTCTTTGTTGGCTTTAGGGGATGTGTTTTCCCTCAACACTTTGATGGCCACTGGAATTTTCACATTCTCCCCATCGGGGATCCAGATGCCCTGGGCAGAAAAAGGGGGATGTGAGGGAAGAGTGCTGGCCAGATGGAGCCGGCAGTCCCGGAGTCATTGCTCAGAACGCCCCTCCTTCCCGCGGGCAACCTAACTAGGCCTCCTTTTTCCCTGTTCCCACTTCTGTATCTACCCCTCCCGAACAGCACTGTCCCCAGATTTGGGCAGTAGCTCCCTACGCCCAACTGACTACCTTGGCTCCATCCCTCCCCTTGTCCCATCCTCCGGAGCCACCCACGCCAGGTCCTGGCCCCGCCCCTGACCTTGTAGACTGTGCCGAAAGCTCCAGATCCAAGCACTTTCACCTTCCTAAGCTCCGTCTCTTTAAGGATCCGCATCTGAGCCTGGTTGGGCAGCGCTCCGCTGGGCGTCAGCGGCTCCACCAGCTGGGGTGAGGGGGTGGTGGTCAGTGCCGGGCTGGGCCGCAGTTTTCCCAGAGTCCGGCTGGAAGGCCGTTGGGCCGCCTCACCTCCGTTTCCTGCAGCAGCCTCCGCATCGTGTACTTCCGGATCTTCTGCCGCCACCGCTTGATTACGATGCCCAGGACCAGCCCCACGACCATGAACAGCAGGATGCCCACCACAGTGGTGATAATGGTCACGTGGCTGGGGGTGAGAGCTAGGGTCAGGGAGTGGGGGCACTGGTCCGGGGCAGGAGGGATGAAGGGGTCCCCTGGAGGGACATGAAGGTCACCGGCTTTCAGAAAGGGAAGTGAGAAGGATGACCTACAGGCTCTGACCCGCTCTCCCTACTCTAAAACCTATCTTGCTCCCCACTGCCTCCAGAATAAAGTAAAAACTTGCCTGGCATTCAAAGCCCTCTCTACCCACACCTCCAAGGTCTGTATGCTCTTGGCTTGACTCTAGCCCAGTATTCTCAAACCTCACGGCATGAAAATCACCAGGGAGTTTGTCAATATGATTCTGGAGCCCCACCCCCAGAGATTCTGATTGCGGTAATGGGTTGGGCCCGGGAATGTGCTGTGCACCCAGTGATTCTAATGTTGTAGCCAAATTTTTCACCCATAGGCCGTGATTTTCCACACCTCCCAGCCTTTGCACATGCTATTCCTTCTGCCTGGAACACCATTTCTCACTTTCAAGACTCTCCTCATCCTGGGATACATGGACATCCCAGGTGTTGACCCTGTATCCTTGTCATCCGTGTTCCCCCCTTGCTTAGCACAGGGCCTGGCACATAGCCAACCTCTCATGAATGCTTGTTTCATGAACAAATAATTGCCTAGGACATACTCCAATCTGTTTTTCTCCCCAGAGCCCTTTTCAAGGCTCCCCACTGCCCAGACAATCAAATCCAGCTCTGTGGCCTGGATGGCAGGGCCCATGCCCTCCAAATCTGGCCCGAACCTGACTCAGCTGTCACTCCCTTCTCTATGCTTACTCAGTGGTCCAGCTCGCAAGCACACTAGATTTTCGTGACCCCTCCTTAAGACCTTTCCTCCACCTGGCTAGTTTTCCACTCTGCCCCTTTCAAGGCCTGGCTCAAATGGCACCTCCTCCCTGAAGCCTCTGCCATCCCATTAACGATTCATCACTCCCTGCTTAGTGTTACAGCAGCTGTCTCAATCTACCTTGAGTTCTGGGTTGTTGAACTTTGCCTGTGTCCCTCAAGAGAAATCAAGTTTACTCGAGGGTGGGGAGGTACTGGGCGTCTTAGCTGTCTCTTCCTGTTCCCCACCCCCTCCCCACATCCTCAGCAGGCCTTGGGTCCATTTGAAGTGGACTGAAAGGAGGATCAACAGTGGAAGAGTGGGCTGGGAAGGGACACGTGTCAGATCAGGAGACGCCCTCCCTGCAGCAGTGACCACCCAGGGCCAGTGGGCGAGTAAGGGCAATGCGGGGCGTGTCCTGGGGAGCAGGCCCACCTGGCTCTCTGCTCAGCGGGGCAGCCCTTCTCATCCAGGTCCACACAGCTGCAGGAGAGAGAGTCCTGTCAACAACTCTGGGAACCACCCTCCTGGGCTCACTCCAGCCTCACAACCACCACAGAGGTAGGTGGAGCTGGGTTATTATTCCCATTTAACAAAGGCAGAAACTGGGCTCAGGGTCACCAGTGTTCTTTCTGCCGTCCCACAAGGGAATACCTTCTCCAGCCTGGGAACCCACATCCCCTGCTCCCTGGCACCCACCCCTGTGGAAGGGAGAAAGAGAGGAGAAACCCAGAAGAGGAGCATTAGCTCCGAAAGCTCAGCTATTCCCTCTGTAAGAACCCCAAGGTAAAGTGACACAAGTTCTCCAGGACAGGCTGGCAATACCCATCAAATTAAAGAATGCCTATAACCCAGCACTTTCACCTCTCAGTATGTACCCAAAAAATGCCAGCACCTGCTCGCTTGCACATGGGGCCCTACTACAATAGGCTGTATAAAAAAAAAGGAAACGAGCTCACTCAAATAGGGACTCGGCTAAATAAATTATAATACATCCATCTTAGAGACTGAATAGTTAAAAAAGAAGGAGGTAGATCTATGAGCTCACAAGAAAAGACCTCCAAGATATATTAAGTGGGGAAAAAAGGGAAGTGCAGAAAATATGTAGAATATGATCCCGTTTACATTAAAAAATACACGCATGAACAACTAATTATATTTAAGAGTGAACTATATGAAATTGCTGTTTTTTGACCATTTTGACCTACAAACACAGCAATTGTATATAACTCAACCTAATACAAATGTAATATGTGTAAATAAATAGAAAAAAATGAATCTGGTGTTTTTGCCAGGAAGAGGGAGGGACTAGGTTGGGCAGGAGAGTAGAGCAAAAGAGCATATTTATTTTATAACGTTTATATTTTTATATTGCTGGAAATGTTTATAATAAGGATGTAATTATGTAATTCATGTGTAATTAAAAATAACTAAACGACGAAAATAAAAAGAATAAGGTAGCATACCGTGTTGGGGCATGGAAAAACACTGCAAGATTCTGTTAAGGGGAAAAAAGCAATTTGGAAGCAATATGTATGGTCTATGATCCCATTTGGATAAAATGATAGATAATGATAATAATAATAATATATGTTAGAACGTGCATAGATAAGAACAACTGACAGGAAAATATTCCAAAATATTAACAATGCAAATAGAACTGCTAGCAGCATTTATTTACATTTATAGCCCTGGTGGCGCAGTGGTTAAGCATTCAGCTGCTAACCAAAAGGTCAGCAGTTCTAATCCACCAGCTGCTGCTTGGAAGCCCTATGGGGCAGTTCTCCTCTGTCCTATAGGGTCGCTATCAGTCAGAATCCACTCAACGGCAATGGGTAATGGTAATGGGTATGTTTTATGGTTTTGTAATTGTTCATTTAAATTTTTTAACAGCGTGTTAAAACTTTTGTGATCAGGAAAAAAATACATGAAAAATTAAGAGTTGCAGGATAAGCAAAAGTAGAGCTGTCCCCCTTTTAGAATAAGAGCTGCACAGAGGCTCCTGACACAAAAGCCCCCCCGCCCCACTTCTGCAGAAAAGGCCCTCAGACTCACGAGTGGGTGCAGTTGATGGGGCATGGCTGGCACGTGCCCTCCTCATCTGGGAACTTCCAGATGGGCATGAAGGAGAGGTCAGGTTTCACACCGCTAGGGCAACGAGCCACACAGAAGGGAGAGTCCTTATAGTGAGCACAGGCCACACACTGATCAGCCTCCTGGGTGGGGAGGAAGGATTTGTGGGGGGCTGACACTGACACCCCCAGGGTAGTAGGATCCTCTTAGTGCTTCTCCTGGCCACTTAGCGGCACGTTTCACCCTGCTCCTGGGACAGACCCAGTGTGTATCTACCACTGCCACTAACCATCTACTCTCCATGGCCCCTCCTCAGCCACCCTCCTTCCTTTAAAGCTGGATCACAGGCAGAGGGGCTTCAGAGGAAGAATTGGAGGTGCAGAGAGGGGAGTGCAGTACTTTTGGTGTGACAGTGAGGAACAGCAAGAACTAATCTTTAGAGAGTCTTTACAGGGTTCAGACCCTGGGCCGGCCCCTATTTTCTTCAGTTCTTACCATGCCAAAATGATAATAGGAATTGAAATAATTCATTTTATAGAAGAGAAAACAGAGGTTGGAAGCAGGGACTAGATTTGAATCGAGGAGGTGTGCTGCCTGAGCCCACAGGCCTAACCACCCACCACCTTAGCACAGCCAGGCCAAGAACCAGGCCTCCTTGGGACCCTTTCATAGTCTAAAGGGCTCCAGGGTCCATCAACACCCCCGCCTCCCTCTCCTCCACCCTCTCGCTTTCCAGGTCTGAGCTGGTCACCCTCTCCAGGATGTCACCAGACTGAGCACACCCCACAGCTTCTCGACAGCCTGCCACATGCCTGGCAATCCATTACCCCCATGCCCGTCCACCTTTCTTCCCTCCAACCGGCCCTGGGCCCACCAGTGCCTCACCAGTCCAAAGCAGGTCTCTGAACCATTCTGGGGCTGGCACTCGGGGTGGCATGGCAGACAGTGTCTGTCCTTCACATACTCCCGGGGGAGCCTGGGAGAGAGGATGGATGTGAGGGATCTGGGAGGAGCCCTTGTGCACCCCTCCAGCCGCCCCTCCTCCACCCCGCATACCCCTGCAGTACTCGGCATTCTTCCACGCACTCCTGGCCCCGCAGGTACTGGCTGCAGTTGACGCACTGGGTGGGCCCAGGACCCCAGCAGTGCCCATGGGCGCACAGTGGGTAGCAGGCCAGCCCCTCCCCCTCTGCAGTGAGGAGGAAGGGGCCAGAGGGGCACTTAAGGGAGGCCCCAGGGCCCAGTGAACCAGGGAGGGGACTGTGGGCATGGCTGTGGGCTGGAGGGGTGGGGACAGGTGCTAGACAATGAAGGGATAAGAAGAGTTCTGAGATTCCAGAAACAGAGAGGGATGCCAAGGCAGTGTGGCAGGGCCCAGCTAGAAGCCATGCCAAGAGGCCAAGCCAGCCAGAACTGAATCAAGAATGGTGCACCAGGGATGGGCAGTCTGCACAAGTCCCAGAAAGCTGCTGCCAGGGGCCCGTGTGGCGCTGGGCTCCCTGTCTTACCGCACTCATCTTCTGGCCGGTTGGCACTGTGCAGCAGGGCCTGGTGAGGATTCCGGAAGAGCTGGTCCCAGGGCACCGTGTGTACGAAGCAGAGACGGGCGTTGCGGTGGATGAGGGCCAGCCCACTGCTCAGCTCCCGCAGTGAGCGAAGCCCCAGCCAGCTGATGCCCAGCCCTTGCAGGGCCAGCGAGTAGGCGCCGCTGTGGGAGGAGGGGTGCTCAGCTGCAGGGTGACCACCTTACCGCCTACCCCTTCCCAGCTGGCAAGGGATGTCCTCACCTTCCTCCTGCCCCCAGCAAACTCCGAAAACTCCATGGAAAGGTATCCCTAGGGAGCAGTCGTTTTCACCCGTGCCCGCAGCTTCTCATAACCAACCGCCCCCTCCCCACCATAGACCTTCTCCCCACCCCCACCCCCGCTGTGCTCACTCGTGCAGAACTCGTCCCCGGATGACTCGCAGGTTCTGGAAGACACTGAGGTCAGGCAGGTTATCTGGCCACGCTGAGATGTACAAGTAACCTGCAGGCACAGAGTGAGGCTGCGTACGTGGGGGACAGGGTGAGGACTCCCAGGCCCACCCCGGGGGCAGCCTGGTGAGGGGCAGGACACAGAGGCAGAGCCCACCTGTGATCTCCTCCAGCGTCTCAAACACTCTGAGCTGCTCAGGCTGTAGGGGGGCAGTGTTGGAGGCTGGGTCCCTAGGAGGAGTAGAAGTCAGCAGGGCCAGGAAGGGGGTGAGCATGACCCCCAGAGCTGGCCCTGCCACCTCCCTGCCATTAATGCCTTCCCTTAAACCTTTGCCCGTCAAGCCTGGCTGCTCCCATTGTGAACTTCAAAGCCTAGGCCCTAGTTTGGCAGGATCTAGCAAAACAATATTTATATCCTTTAATCCAAAAATCCCTCTTCTAGGAATGTGGCCTAGAGAGACACTGGCCCCTGTTCCCAGAAGCACGTCCAAGACAGAACTGTTTGTAAGAGTGAAAACCAAAAATGACCTAAACACCTACCAGTAAATAGATGAGCTGTTAAATAAAACCCTCATCTATCCAGACTATAGAATAAAAACAAACATTTAGGAGTGCTTGGTATGTGCCAAGCACTGTTCTAAGAGCTTTACAAATACTAACTCATTCAAACTTTATAACCCTTTATAAAGTTGGGACTATTATTGCCCCCATTTTATAGGTGAGGAAACTGAGGCACAACGAGGAGAATGAGGTAGGTTTCAAACCCTGGCAGTCTGGCTCCCGAGCCTAGGATCTTAGCTGCTACTATTTGTTGCCACCTGTTCCATAGCTGTTGAAAGAATGAGGCAGCTCAGCACAGACTGTCATGACCAGCTCACCAAAGCAGGGTGCCAACAATGCTCGCAACAGGGTCCAATTCATAGAAATCACCTCCCCCAACAAAACCGTAAAAACGACCTATGTGCCTGTGTAAGCATAACTGCTCTAGAAGGCCATACAAACTGTTCACAGTAGTTCCCTCTGGGCAGGGCAATGAAGTGAAGGAAGTGTTGAAGGGGAATTTTCTTTTTTTAATCTGTCTTTTCATTGAAGTATAATTTACATACAATAAAATACAGATGCGTTTAGTTTGACGAGTTTTGACAGATGCATTCACCCATGTATCTACCACCCCAACCAATGTACAGAACGTTTCCACCCCCCCCAAAATTTCCCTTGTGTCCCTTTCCAGTCCCCCCACCCTCATGCAACCACTGTTCTGATGTCTGTCATTCTAGAGTGGTTTTGCCGGGTCTAGTGCCTCACATACATGAGATCGTCCAGTGTGTACTATCGCCTCTGGCTTCTTTCACTCAGCGTGTTTTTGAGGGTCATCCGTGTTGTTGTGTCTATCAGTAGTTCATTTATTTTTATTGCTGAGTAGAATTTCATGGTATGGATATACCACCATTTGTTTATTTATTCACCTATTGATGGACATCTGGGTTGTTTCCAGTTTTGAGCTATTATGAATAAAACTGCTAGGAATTCATGGGGAATTTTACTTTACCCGGATGGTTTAATCTCTTTACAAGTGCATGTTCGTGGATGACATGTCATTTACAAAAATAAGCTCCCCCAAGTTCCTGCCCCCTTTGGCCCCCACCTGACTCCTTTGCATTGCTGGCCTCCCACCATTCCCCAGCTCTGTGTCTGCCTCAGGCCACCGTACCCACCCTTAAACCCCATGTGTCCTTACCCCTCAAAGCTCTCGGGCAAAAATGCCAGGCTCCCAAAGATCTTCTCGCAGCCGGCAAACTCCTGGATATTGGCACTGGTGACCGCTCTCACCTCCCGCAAGTGTTCCCTGCCCAGGCCATAGCACACTGTGGGGAAGGGGGGGCATGGTGAGGGGACCATCTCAGGCCCCACGCTGGGACTGATCACATAGGGCGTCAGGAATGCAAACTCCTGGCTTCTCTCTGCAGTCCGTTCCTGGTGCCCCAGGCTCCCTCCCCACACTGGCAGGCGATATGGGGAACTGGTATAACTGACCTGGGGAAGGTCAGAGGCAGAGGCAGTGGGAGAAAAGGACCGTGTCCCAGGAGGGTGCAAGGAAGGGTGGAACAGAGTGGGCTGGGTATGCAGAGGGACAGGACTACAGCCTGGCCCAAGGGGCAGCAAGTAGGTACCTTGGGCACAGGGCTTGCTACATTTCTCACACTTCTGAGTCCCATCCTCAGCTGTCACCTCTTGGTTGTTCAGGGGACAGACCAGGGTGCAGGAGCCCACATCCGTAGACAGGTAGTTGTCTGAGGAGATGAGCAAAGATTTGCGCCCTAGCCCTCCACACCCCACCATGCCCAGGTACAATAAGAATAAGATCAAAATACTCAAATGCTCTTACTACGTGCCAGGCACTGGTCCAAGCACTTGACATTCATTCACTCCTCACAACAAGCCTATGTGATAAGCACTGCTGGAATCCCATTTTGCAGAAAGGGAAACCAAAGAACAGAGTTAAGTAATTTATTCAAGGTCATAGTAGTAGTAAGTGGATGAGCCAGGATTTGAACCCAGACAATCAGGTTCTCTCAGCTACCACGGGGAGGTTACAGCCAGAACCTGAGGGCCCACTCCGGTCTCCCAGGAGAGGAGGAAGCAGGTTCCCCAGGTCCCAACCCAGTCCCAGGGGGCTCTGGTACTCACAGGGACAGGTGACCACACAGCTGGCACCAAAGGTGTAACGGCCTTCAGAGTTGATCTCGGACTCGAAGGTGTCTGTGTTGTAGACAACCAGGGGTGGGCAGTGCAGCTCACAGATGCCGCTGTGGTTGAAGTGGAGGCAGGCCTGGGAGGGCAGGCAGCTGGTGGTCACTGGGCTGTTGCTCCCTGGTGTGCCAGGGACTACGGGGCCATAGCAGGTGAGGTGCCCCTCCCCATGTACCTCTTGGTGGGGATGGGGCACAGTGGGCACAGGGCAGAGAGGCACATACCAGGCAGTCGGAGTGCTTGGGGCCCGTGCAGCCCGCAGCACACTGCTCGTGGCAGCAGTCAGTGGGCAGCGGGCCCTTGCAGCGGGCACAGCCACTGGCACAGAGGGTGCGGGTCACTGTTGGGCAAAGGGCAGGATGAGGGCTGAGCGGCAGCCCAGGCACCAGACCCTCAGCAACATCACCTGCAAAGATTCCCTGACCCAGGGAAGACACCCCAGGCGTGGTATCCCACTCTGCCCCAGCCCCCCAGATTCTGGGCCTCGATAAGACTCACAGCTCTGACAGTCCTCGGAACTTTCTCCCCAGCAGTGGGGGACTTTACAAGCTGGAGAACAGGGCCTGCCTGGGGGGAGAAACCAGAGAGAGAGGGAAGGGTTACCGTGGAGAGAGACACAAACAGCAACAGAGACCGAATGCAAGAGGCAGAACGCACAAGTGAGGGAGCGACCCAGACAGAAAAACATGGACTCCAAAAAAAGAGACACAGTCGAGAAGCAGAGGGAGACAGGACAGACGACTATGGAGACAAAGAGACACAGAGAGAGAGACAGAGAGATGGCAGGAGGGATGGAGAACGAGGCAATGGGTGGGGTCAGTGGCTGGGGGTTGGTAAGCTAGGAGTTTGGGGTCAGAGATGAAGCTGAAGGTGGGGTGGGGCTTACAGGGCCGTGAGTGGTTGGCATCTACCAGCTCAAGGGACAGCCGGTTGTTCTTGTGGAAGATGTCTTTCCATAAAATTGTCTCCTGGTAGCAAAGCTGGGGGTTTCGCTGGATCATGATGCCTCCCTTCAGGATCTCTGTAGGGTGGGCAATAATCAGGGGACCCTCTCACCATCTGTCTCCTTTCTGCCCTCCCCTGGGGCCCTCTCGCCTCTCAAGAGAGGAGCAGGCCTCTTACACAACCCCCAGGCTCCCGAGGGCACATCCAGAGGTTTTCCTTGGCATTAACTTCAGCATCTTCTAGCCCTACCAATAGCACACCCCACATACATTCACAATTTTAGATGAATAAATTGAGGCCCAGGGAGGAGTGAGCATCCATGTCAGACTCCAGATGTCCACATCACTCTTCTTTCCTCTCACCTCTACCCTGTGCACACTGCTTAGTCATTAAAGAGATTCTAGGATCTGAAACCCAGCTTCACTAGTATCTGCAAGACCTTCAGCAAGTCACTTATCCTTTGCAAGTCTCAGTTTTCTCATCTGTAAAATGGGAATAATACTGATGCTTCCCTTGCAGGATTAAAGCAAGACTGAAACGGGAATCATGCACGCAAAGAGCTTTGGGACACGGTCAGCTCCAGGGCTGCCATGGATACTTACATGGGTTGTTCACTACACACATGTACTCAGCCAAGTGGGGGCAAAAACCCAGCTTACGTTCTAATTATCAGGCTGAGACTTCCTGGGAGGAAGGGGAACCTTTTTCTAACTTGTATAAAAGCACCTTCCCCAGCTGTGCCTGCATCCACTCAGAGGGGGCGCCGTTTATAGTGCATACAAAGGCACCCCATAGCTAGCAATGGCCCCGGTCAGCTCTCAATACCCAAATCCAGGAGAGGGTTTCAATGATGATGATGATGACCACCTGTGAGGCTTCGCAGCTGCAGCTCCCGCAACCCTTCTGGGACAGCCCCTGTGGCAAGAGTGGCATGGTCCGGTGGGTCTCCATTGTCCAGCACGGCCAGGGCAAATTTGTCCTGGAAGAGCTGCGTGCCTCGCACAATTCGCAGCCTATGCAGAGGGACCTGCCTCACTTGGTTGTGGGCGATGAGCACGTAGCCCTGCACCTCCTGGATATCCTGGGAGGGGACAGGGTGGGACAGGGGGTGAGGCAGGTTTGGGCCTCAGAACACTACCACCCACTAAGGTCTCCTCATTGCTTGAGCAAGGCCCCCAGCCACCCTGAGCAGTCCTGCTCCTTCATGCATAAAATGGAGATCAAGCGCCGCTACCCTCCCTCGCCAGATTTTTGTATGATCAAGAAAGATAATGGTGGAAGGCACACTTTGTAGACGGTTAGCAAGTGCCCTGCCCTCTTTGCCTCATGGTTTCTTCATCTGTAAAAGGAAAGGCCTAGACAAGATGATGTATGACCAAGAAACACGCACATGGCCCCACTCCAAGGCGCCGTGAACACAAACAAACGGTTGGTTTCCACTCTGTCCTGCTCATAACTGTTCACATACATTCCCATTTGATCTTCACAATGGCCCCTCCAGGGTAAGGCAAAGGCAAAGTGAAACCCAGTGAAGCTAAGGGCCGGGACCACATTCACACGGCTAATAAGTTGCGGAACTGGACCTGGAACACAAACATCTCCCACCAGCTCTTTCCACAACTCCAAGTGGGAGAGGGATGGTGGCTGGAGGACTTGAACAGTAGGGGAGGTGATTATGTTGGCAAGAGAGCAAAAATTTAGCAGAGGAACACATGCATTTCACCCAAGAGGTCCATGGCCAGTCACATTAAAGAGAGAGCGTCAACTGATCTTGCAGCAGAATGGGTGGAAGTTAAGACATCAGAAAGGGCTTCCCAGTTGAGGAACCACAAGAAAGGCAATATAGAGAAGAGACACCCCATTCTACCAGCCACCTATAAGCAGAGGGCTTGGCCCAGCTGGAAGCAGGGGACTGGCTGGGTTGTCCATAGGCCTCACCTGCAGAAAGGAGAGGCCGGCATTGGCAGGCAGGTAGGTGAGCTCCAGGTTACCCTGCACCACCTGACAGCCCTGGTAGAGGTGGCGAAGCATGTCCAGGTGGGTCTCGGGGCTGGCCGGGAGCTGCAGCTTCATGTCTGTGCCGGTGCACACTGGCAGGAGGGAGGAAACAGGTCAGAGGGCCATGTCATCCACCCTCACTGTTGACCCCGAGTCGTGCAATTTCAGACAGGGAGAAAGCACAGCTAAAGGACCCCTCCTCCCATGTCCCGTGCGCCTGTAGGGTTACCAGCAGAAGAAAGCTTGGGTGTTTGGGAAGGGAAGTTAGGGGAGCAGCTCTTTCTGGCTGGTCCCATTCTGAGAGCATCCCAGGGGGCCTGGCTGTGCCAGCCTATGGAGCTTGCGTGCCCAGTTCAGGGTGTTAGCTGGCAAAGAAAGCCTCCCTCTGTCCCAAAGGCCACAACTCAGGGCCAAGGGGTAAAAAATCCCCCAAGAGAGGAGATGAATCATGAATCCTTTGGATACCCCCTGCCCCACCTCCCAAGCAAACAAACTCGGGGAATTCTCCCTACCTCATTCCAACACCACCCACGTGCCAACCTCCTGGCAAGGGATACCCAGCTCTCCAATGCCACCCAGAAAGTGAGAAAGAAGGGTCGGCTGGAGTCATAACTGGGGGCATGGGGGCACCCAAGGGCCTGGTCACTGCAGAGACCTCTGGAATTCCCCCAGGCAGAGAAAAGGAGTATCAGGCCCCAGGCTCAGACCCCGAGCCAGAGTGATGCCTGTTGTGAAGGCTCCTACGCTGGCACCCTTGCCTTGCCACCTCCTCAGGGCAAGACTCCAGAACCAGCTGGCACAATTGATGCCACGAAACTCCTGCCACAAAGGCACTACGTCAGCCCTGTGTACCTGCCCCAGTGCCAACCAACAGCCAAGGGGCATCAAGATAAACTGTCATACCCGGTCCACCTGGCCCCAGCCTGGTGTCCCTGGGACCAGAAGTGCCCACTGAGATCAGATATACTAGAGGGGGTAAACTAAGCTCCTGGGGAGATGGGCGTTCTGGGCAGCAGCTGGCACCATGCCTGCCAGCAGGGGGAGATGGAAGTGTCCAGCTGAACTCGTTTTTCTGCTCTGTGGAGAAGATGAATCACCTGATGTGTCTGGCCCAGGAGGGTGTAGAGGGGAGAGGAAGGGGGAGGCGGAGGGCACCCTTGGTTACACAGGCCCACAGGTGTCTGAGCTACCCGGAATTCCTGTTGGTCCCCTCTGACGGACTATACTACGTGCATAGTGGGGAGGGCACAGTGGCTGGCTTCAAAGTCTGACGCCAGGGCCTCTGCTCTCCCAGCCACTTGGAGCCTAAGGTCAAATCCTAGGGGGTAATAAGAGACACTCCCTGCCTCTGAGAGCTGGGCTGGTGCCCAAGAGCTGGTAACCTTCCTGTAACACGCGGAGGGGTCTCTATTCCCAGCCCACTGGGCAGAAAGGGAAGGAAGCAAAGAGGGAGGAAGGGGAAAACTCAGGAATAGAACTCAAGGGTCCATCTCCCAGACTGAGAAAGACAGAGACCGCCAGGCCTCCCCTTCCATGCCTCACCCACTGACACCTCCTCCTTCCTCAGCCCCTCCCCCCTAAACTCCCAAGAGAAACAGGAGCCCAGGGTGGCAGGCCAGGCCCAAAATAACGCCCTGCTGCCAGGACCTCCCCCGACCTCAGCAGTTTCAGCTGCTTCACAGGCACAGCTGTCTCCAGGCCCGGAACCCAGGCCCTGGCCCAAGCCTCAGGGACAGGGACCCACAGGTCTGGGGCAGAGGCGTCTCCACCCCCTGCGGCTCTCTGCCACCTCCAAGGGACATCAGCTGTGGCAGCCAGGCAACAGGAAAACAACGGGAAGTGGGAGCAGCACGTTAACTGGTGCCTACCATGTCCCCCTCATAACATCCTCCAGAGCCTGGGCTGCAAAGAAGGAAACTGAAGCTGGCAGGGGTTAGATTCTCCCAAGGTCACAAACTTGTGCGTGAGAGGCAGGATTTGAACTCGGGTCCGTCTGAGTTTAAATCCCACATTCCTTCTACTAGGCCTAACTGCACACACACAAATACACTCCACGCCCCATCCAGCATAAAGACATGCCAACTCTCCTGGTGCCACCGATAAACGTTACAGGGCTCTAGGCAGGGCAGCTGGACTGGGCTAGGCAGGAGGGTCAGAAACCTGGTAGCCCTGCCCCACTAGTGAGTTTGTTTACCTGATTTGTGGTTGCTTTGAGTCTGATTAAGACTCTTAAAGTGTTTGCAGACAGGTGGTAAAATTGGTACTCTAAGTCCTACTCCCAGGGAACTGCAGGCTAACTGACGAATCCCCCCGCCAACTTGACATGAAGCCAAGAAGGCCTTTTTGACACCTCCCTAGCCTTCCCTCCCACCATTATCCCCCCACCTCTTTCCCACTCCCCCATCTCCGCACGAATCTCCCCCTCACCAGTTCTCACCACAGCCCCCATGTTTTATTTGGGGGTAAAAAGTCCTAATTCCACAGGGGGAAGCTCTTTATATCCAGGATACCTGCCCCTCAGGAGCTCCAACCTCCAATTCTCCACGAGAAAGACAGTGAGGCAGGACCAGTGCAGAGCAAAGACAGGACACACAGTGATAAACGGGATAAGTGTTAGATGAATGAACGAATGAATGAATTCCAGTCAAGAGTCTTCAAGTCAAAAGGGACAGGTTGAGGTCATGGTGTCCATCCTTCTGATGAGAGGCTGGTCAAGGTCCTTCATGTCCCTCCTGCTAGACTTGGGTGGTCAGGATTTCGTCCCAGCCCTGGATGGATTCTCTCCTCCCTCCCGGCCTCCAGCCCCAGCTGCTTCTCTTGCTCACCAGCATGGAAGCCAACACTTCCTTTGGTCTCCACGAACGCTACAGGACACCTACCTGTGACCTGGGGTCAGAGCCCACTCTAGTCTCACCAGGGTGCATCAGGCCTGAGCTCAGGATCTTTAGACCAAAACCCTAGCTCTGCCACTCACCGTGTGACCTTGGGCAAGTCCCTAGACCTTTGGATCCTGCATCCCAGCCCCTCCAGGCAGAAATCTCTATGCCTTTCGGTGCCTGCTATTAAGTAGACGTTCAGTGAATATGTGCTGACCTGAACTTGGTTTAAGGAGAGGATCATAAAAACTATAACAACTCTTACTCTCCTCAGAGAAGCTAAATGAGAGCTAAATAAGATAATGAACGGAAAAGCAGTCTGTAAACATGACAAGGCTTTGTAACGGAACTGGGGCAACACAAACACTAGCTAAGAGAATTCTCCGACTCCCCTCAGCTCTTTTCCCCGGGGTGGGGAGGACAGGTGGCCTAGCCAGAGATGGAGGTGTCATCCCAGAAAGGGCTTCTCATAGGCTGAGAGCAGGGAGGGGGTCTCTTTCCAGGTCATTCCGGCCCCCGGGGCAGGCACAGCTGCACTGGGACCTACACCAGCCTTCCAGCCCCAGCCTGCACTGGTCTCTCATGCTTCCACTCCAGCTGTCTCCCTCTGCTCACAGCCATGCATGTCCCAGTGGCCTCCACTCCCATCCTGCCCTCAGTCCCCTGCCGTGCTAGGAGGGCCCAAGAGGAAGGCAGGCGTGGGCTGGACAGGGAGGGAGAGGACTCTGAGGCAGGAGGGTCCCCACTGGGTTGTGGGAGACAGCTCCAGTTTCTATAACCTAGCTAAATGGATAGGAAGGTCATTCACCTAAAAATCAGCGTAGTGTCTCTATGCTCTTCTGGGCACAAGGCTGACCCTAAGCCAGGGCTTTGCTCAATGCATTCCTGTTGAATGGAATTAAGACTTTGACTAACTCTTGATGCCTCCTTACAGGAGTCAAAAATGCCTTGGGCATTATTGGTTAGCTGGGGAGTCTTGGATAAGTCATTTCATTTCTCTGAACTTCAGTTTTCTCATCTGTGCATCTACGTCACAGGAGTGTTGCAAAGATTAAATGAAATTGTGTGCAAGAACTTGGAATACAGGAAGTTAAGGCAAGAGACATTAATACAGCAGAAATATGGGAAATCTCAAACCAAGAGAACATAAAAAGTTTTGTGTTTGACTTTGGAATGCAAAATCTGTTCTCTTTTTACATTTGAGCCTATCTTTTCCATTGTTTTTTTTTTTTCTTGACTATTAAAATAAGGCTACTTTCCCTGAGCCCCTAAGTATAATAAAAGGAGAAGGCTATTAGGAGAACCATACTGGAATTAAAAAATGGGCTCTGAATGATAAAAAGGATGTGTTTGCTGCAATTTACAAAACCTCTAAGAAAGGGTGTCGGTAAAATCCTGACCCTCTGGGACTTCCCCCACATCCCCTCCCCCCACTACATTCCTGCCCCTGCCCTCAGCCCTGAGATATAACAGGGGTGTTGGAGGCAGCTGGGTGGTGGTGTGCTGCCGTTTTAACCATTCCCTGCACAACACACCCAGCATCGCTCCCTGCACCCAGCAGTGCAGGCTGAGGGCTGAGGAAGCCCCAGCGAACAGCGATCCAAGGACCCCTCCCTCACAACCCAGCTCTGCAGCAGCCCGGTCCCTCCCTGCCTGACGGCCCAGCCTAGCCTCACCCTTCTCATCAGAGCACCAGGGGTGACGACGCCCGCCTGGGAAACAGGGAGGGGAAGGATGGGCTCCCCGGGAAAGAGGAGCCTCCTTCCTCAAAGAGAAGGCGTGGAGCCACCTCTGCTGTTTACGGCCTATCTGGCCCAGCACCTTGAGGGAGTTCCTTGAGAGGGCAGAGTTCAGCCAAGTGCCCAAGTAAGCGGGGAGATTGCTGTTTGGCAATGCAAAGCCCAGACACACAAACACCCAGACCACACAACTCAGCAACACCCTGGCGTAGACACGCAGCCTCACACACGCACGTTGACACCCTTCAGATAGCACAGCAATGCACTGACCCTCCGGCAATGTGCAGGCACTATGACACCACCACCCCTTGGCTCTGTAGCCTTTGGGGACCACCCACTACTTTTGGAACACTCTCATTTTGTTTTCTCCACAACTCGGGAAAGCAGGGCACAGTGTCCCCCTTGTTCAAGGCAGATTAATACAGTGATTTCGAATGTGTGGTTGGGGATTGGACTGCCTAGGGTCGAATCTGAGCCCACCATCACTGGCTGTTAGTTAACCTCATTAATCCCAGGTCTTCACCTGGAAAATGGGAATACTAGTGGGACTTCCCTTAGAGGGTGTTGAGGATTAAAGAAAGGAATACATGCAAAATGCCATACACAGTGCCTAGCACCCAGGAGACCTCCAATACACTGTTAGCTTTCAGCATTACTGCCTACAGACCGGCAGATAGGTGCCCCTCTGGAGACACACACTGCCCCCGTGTCCCTTTCCCACACACAGCATGAGGGAAACGGCAGCTTCACAGCCCAGCCTTCTACATACCCCCACCTGGCCCATTTCCTACCCCCCCCAACTGCGCAGGAACCCCTTCCTTGGAACTCTCCCTCTTTATGCCCCAGAACCCGAAGCCCCCACCACCACTCCGCCACCCACTGTGTTCTCCAAAACTCATAAAGCACCCAGTCCCTAAGCTGGCCCTGAAGAAACTTGTTCAAAACAACCGTCTCGCCCTCCCCGCAAGCCCAGACCCCAGCATGAAGCAACTCTGCAGCCTGCCCGGCCGCCCTCTCCTCCCGGCTCCGGCTGAACAGGTTGCTCTCCCCACCTCCCCCTCCGCACCCCGACCCTGCCAGGAGCTGGAGTAACCAAACCCTAGCGACTGAAGGGGGCGTGGAGGGGGCGGGGAGGGACAGGGCGGAGGGGACCCCCCAAAGGAATCCAGTCCAGTCCAGTCTGGGGGCGGAGGCTGCCAACTGGATAAGCTTTGAGAAAGTTTGAGAGGGCTCAAGAGGGGGGAAACACACACACTCTTCACCGCGCAATCTGCCCTTTAGGGGAAAACTTTCTGAAAAATTTCCGAGAACTTTTTTGACAAGTTCCCGGAGCCAGTCTCCTCAATGGAACTTCTAGATCCGCTTCGGTGTAACTGCCCACTGGCCCACCTTCTTTTGACCCCTCCCTGCCCGAGTGCCCGGCTGCCCGGAGCGCCCCGACTGTCCCCAACTTCGGGTCCGGAGAGATCGCGGGCCCTTCTGCCCCGGCCCGTCCGGTCCCCGCTTTCTGCGGGGACCCAGGCTGCAGGGGCTCCTGTCGCTGCTCCATGCGCTCCCCACCCCAAACCCACCTTGGGTGCCTGCGGCTCCAGGGGGCAGGAGGGCGAAGAGAAGCCCCCAGCGGCACCAGGCCGCCAGCTCCATGGTGCTCACTGCGGCTCCGGTCCCATGGCTCCGGCTGGACCAGGCTGCGCGGGCGCCGGGCGCGGCGGGGCGAAGGGCGGGCGCTGGGCGCCGGGGCGGCACCCTGGGAGGGGCAGGCGGTGGCCTTGGGGTGCTCCTCTTCACTCCCGCCACGATCGAGGGGAGTTTCAGCTCCACAACTTCATTCTGTACTTCCTCAAGGCAGCCCTCCGCCTCCTCCTCCTCCTCCTCCTCCTCCTGCTCCTGTGATTGGGAGCAAGCGCGCTCGCAGCTAGCCCCCCCACCCCCTCCAACTGCATTCCAGCAAGTCTCGGGGAGTGGCCCGGCTTCACTTTCTCCCTCTCTCGGCGCAGGCCTGTGAGCGTCCCTCCGAGGGCTGGGACGCCTGGGTTCCCTGCAGCGGTTCTCAAACGCTTCCGTGGAGAACCCCTGAAAGTCTGGGGCAAATTCTTCGGGGGCCGCCTGTTATCCTTAACACTTTTAAGTCGCCTGTTTTATCTTAAACATTCCTGGCGAGTTTGCGTCCTACACATCACATGGCTATTTGTTTTAATATCAAATAATGGTTTTCCCACTGCATCCTCAAGCAAAATTGACAGACAAGGAGGGTAGCGTGTTCTGTTTAACTTGTGGCTTCCGGGACTCCGTGGAATACCTTTTCAAATCTTTTAGGTATCTTCCCCGGTGTGAAAAGCATGGTCCTAAGGGGATCTACAAAGGGAGGAGGGGAGAGACGTTCAGATTGGTGGGACCTCCTCCCCATCCTTGGAAGAACATCCCTTTTGTTTCTTTATGCGGGCGTCCAGCACCCAATTCATTCAAGGTTTCTTCTCTGTCCCTTGCCTTTTACTGTTTTGTTCAATTCCATCTCCCCACCCTGCATTCCACCTGGAGCCCCTGACCCTGTTCCTCAGGCTCCGTGGTGGGGTGGGGTGGGGCTGGGGATAGAAAGAAGGCATGTTTTTGCTGGAAATTCCAACAAAAGAATGCACAGCACATACTTATACTAACAAGTTATTCGTTGTTTACCTGAATTCAAATTTAACTGGGCATCGTTGTTTTTATTTGCTAAATCAGGTAAATCTAATTGGAATGCCCCAGTCAAGAGAGGGTCAGAGGCACCTATTGGGGAGTAGAGAATGAAGGACACTAGCATTTCTTAAACTGCTTCCATGTTCCTGGCATGGTTACAAGCAGGCACTTGTACAGTGGAGGTAGGGGTGGTGACAGCATCAGCAGCTCTGGGATCAGAACGACCTGAGTTCAAATCTCTCTCTTCTGTCACATATCAACTATGTGATCTGGGGCAAGTGACTGAACCTGTCTGGGTCTCAGTTTGCTCATCTGTGAAGTAGGGTCTGGAATAGCATCTGGCATGCTGTGCTAGGGGTTAAATGAAATAATGCTCCTGAAGCACTTCGCACCATACTTGGCACATAGTAATTGCTCAATCAATAGTTCCAACTGTGGAACTGGAGCCCTGGTGGCACAGTCATTAAGAACACAGGCTGCTAACCAAGAAGTCGGAAGTTCGAATCCACCAGCTGCTCCTTGGAAACCCTGTGGGGCAGTTCTACTTTGTCCTATGGGGTCCCTATGGGTCGGAATCGACTGGACAGCAATGGATTTTGGTGGTTACACTGGGGCAGATCCAGGTTTTGTGGGGGCCTGAAGCTCATAAACTTTGGGGCACTCTCTTTAAGAAAAGGAATATCATACCAGTTGCCATGGAGTGGAGTTGATTCTGACTCGTAGCAACCCTATAGGACAGAGTAGAAGTGCCCCCATAGGGTTTCCAAGGCTGTAAATCTTTACAGAAGCAAACTGCCACATCTTTCTCCCACGGAGCAGCTGGGGGGTTAGAACTGCTGACCTTTTGGTTAGCAGCCAAGTGCTTTAACCACTGTGCCACTAGATCTCCAGGAAAAGGAATACAGGAATCCTCCAAAAAAATGGAATCCTCCAAGAAACAGGATACATTAGATGGTCATGAAACCAATTGAGACTATCAAGATCTGTATTTTTTTTTTAAGAGATAAAACAAAATAGAAAATACAAGAGCATCACATGTAGTAAGGGTAAGTATGGTTTTGTGTGTGTGTCCCAGATAGTGATATAAAATAGATTTATTCCTTGCATGACAGTAACAGATGTGTTCAAGAAACCCTGCCATACATGAAGATACAGCAGCCCTTCAAGATGGGCATCCAAATTCTTATTTTCTCTAGAGTTGGGTTAAGGAAACTGAAGCTCAAAAGAGTTAACAATTTGCCCAGTACTGTCTTAGGGCTAACTGGGGAAAAGTTGAACATCCAGCAAAATCAGCCCCTCACCTCCACCCCATCATAGAGCCCAGAGCCTAGTCAATGTGCCTCTCAGCCCTTCAGGGAGAGGAAGAGGAGACGCTGACTTGGTTCTAAGAGTCACTTGCTGATCACACATCAAGGCTTTGCCCCTGGGTGAGAGCACATGTGGCCTTCCAGAAACCATAAAGATGTTAGGGTCAAGGTCAGGGTCAGGGTTAGAGGTGTCCCTTCTCCCCAAGAGTAAAGAAGGGCTCATCCGATCAGGAAAGTTGTGACTCTCTCTCCTAGATCCACAGTCCTCATGTCACTGAGTCCTCGACGACGTACCAGAGACCTGTGTGATCAGTCCCCTTTTACAAAAGAGAAACCCCAGGATTCCTAGAGGCAAAGGAACTTGTCCAAGACCACAGAGCAGAGCTGGGAGCTGAACCTGGTCTGTGGAGCCATGGAGGTTTTCGCTTGGGCCATTAGCCTCAAGAGCCCCAAATGCTGGGTACCCTGAACCCACCCTCTCCCGAGGACCCTGCAGGGGAGCTAGAGGAGACCCCCTCCGAGAAAAGAAGTCTGGGTAGCTACAGCCCTTTCCGCTGCAAAGATTCTGCCTCCCCCTCCACAGCAAGCCCATCCACTCGGTATCCCGGATCCCAGGGAGACAAAGCTCAGCACTAGTGGGCTGCACAGAAAGGCTGGAGCCAGCAGAGTGGGGGCAGGAGAAGGGGTGGGGGAGGAGCTGGGGTCAGAACTCACGCCCCGGGGAGGAGGCTAGAGAGGGGCTGAATCTCTCAAAGAGAATGAGCCCATTCAGAGCCGGGAAGGAAGGGGAAAAAACCCTGTCTGCTGCTTGACAAGAGGAGAGGAAGGGGGGCAGGGGTGGGCGCTGCTGATTCGATTCTCCCTTCACTGTCCCTCCAGCAGGGCCTGGCAGGAGTGCCAAGGAAAGAGGATGTCTGAGGGACAAAGAACGAGAGGGGGAGTTTCAGCGGGGAAGAAACGGTGGCTGGAGAGTGAGTCAGGATTGTTGGGGGAACATGAGAGTCCAGGAGAAAGGCTTAGTGAGGGGCCTAAGAAGAGGGAAACTGGGGTACAGGGGAATGGTGACTGCAGGATAGAGGGGAGCAAACCGAGGGTCGGAGGGCATATGCATGAGGTCTTTGGGTGACAGGTATAGGATCCGTGGGCAGGAGAGGTGACCACTGGCACTGAAGAGGCAAGACAGGGCTCTGGCTCACAGAGGTGACCTCTAAGGGTCAACAGGCTGCGGTCTGGAACAAGCAGCCTGTGAAAGCCAGTCAATCATTGACCAGCCACTGGGACTGGGGGACACACAAGGCTGTGTGTGTGAGGGTATTTGTCTGTGTTGGCACCGGAGTCTCCTCCCCTCTGCCTACCTCACCAGCCAGCCAGGGGTCAGAGGATTGAAAACAAACAAAAGAAGGGAGGGGAGAGTCCACAGTCCGAGGTCCAGGCCACAAATTGGAGCCTGCCCCACAGGGCCTCGGGCCTGGGGCATGGATTCCTGGGCAAGTGTTTGTGTGAATCGTTACTTAGAGTCCTCTGAGAGTGGACACAAGTCCTCCCTGGGGCCACAGGAGAGTAAGTTAGAAGCTTCTGATAAGAAAATCCATCCTTACTACAGGTGGCCATTTATGAATACTTGTAGCCTAACCACGTGGAAGGCCTGGGCCCAGGGTTAGAGAAAAGGCAGCGCCCAAACTCACCAGACCCACCGGCCCTGGTCATGCCATTTGCCTCCCTCAGCACCTCTCACCCACATCTCAGGAATGCAGGCCCAAGGCCCCTTTCTCTCCTCAGGCTGCTTTGCAGAAAAAGCACTCTCTGTCCTCCGCCTCACCTCGCTTTAATGCATATACATGAAGGAATGAGTGACTTTTTATCCTGGCCTGTGCGTACCAAGCTGTCATGGAGCCCATTCTGTGTGTGCTGTGTGTGCTGTGTGTGTGTGTGTGTGTGTGTGTGTGTGTGTGTGTGTGTGTGTGTATGTGTGTATGTGTGCACCCTTAGTTTATCTGGGAGTCTCTCCTCTAACAGTAGCTTTGCTGTGTCGCCTTGGATAAGGCCTCACTTTGCTGTCTGAAATATGAGAGTTGGACCGGATGGTTCCTGGTCACAGTGTTTTAGGATTTGGTGTGGGGACAGTGACCCCTCCAACCCCCACACTTGTCCCTTGAAAGCCCCATTGAGCCAACCCTCTCCCAGATTCCTTGTTCCACCAGCCCTGAGTCTTCCCACTCCCCTTGGCCCTTCAGGACTCCAAGCATATCCTCCTCGATGCTGAAGTACAGACCAGGAGAGTGTAAATGGAGTCACTCTTGCTTCTGACTTTTGGTTTTGAGAGGAAGAAACTAGGAAGTTTCCAGAAGCACAAAACTACGGCAATCGTGAAATCCTGGCTTTGGAGGACATTCCAGTTTCAGATAATTACACTATGTCAAAAAATAAATAAAAACAGACATCTTACTTTGATTTCAAGGAGCTTCTCTCTCACCAGTGATACCACAATTAAGAGTAAAAGCCTAACACAAACTGCAAAACTATTAACTTGTGTTTTTGTTTATTTTAACCAAGAAATGCTAACTACTCTGAAACATTGTCAACTTGCCTTTTCCGGCTTAAAAACGGGTAGTCAATAGCAAACCCATTATCTCATGATTTAATGAAAAAGACTGTGTGCTTCCTAAATTTTCATTTCAAGAGGTCTCCTAGCTACAAATATGTAAAGAGTCAAGTTTTCAGGCGATTTTTTTTTTTTTTTAATGCCATCTCAATCATCCTTAAGTACTTTGTCATTATGGAAACTTGAATTCATTAAGAAAAAAAAAATGAATTTTTTAAGCCTCTGTAAAATTTCCAGTCCTTGGGAGGTTTGCTCTCCCAATTTGCAAATTATTCATTAAATCAGAGAGCAATCATATATTGCATTATTGTTTTGAGCTAATTTAAAGGTTTATTTTTAATAATTGTAGCTAGCCTACTTGTTTTCAGAAACAAAACTATATCCCTGCATGCATACAGATTAACTGCTTGGAATAAGCTCTGTGTTTTAATTTCTTTGTGTTATGATTATTTTTAACAGTTCACTGCACTCACATTGTTGGTTTATCTCTTTTCTTGCCCATTATATCCAATCATTCTTTAAGATCTTTTCCATTATACCTATGTTATTAGTGTAAACTCTATCACTTCTCCTCTGGGGTAAAGCACCAGCTTTTGGTCTCCCAAATGCCACTCTTGCCACCTACAGTCCTTTTTCCCCCCAAGGTAGTCCAAGCAAATGTTTTAAACATAAATCAGGTCATGTCATTAACTCCAGTGCTAGAACACCCCGCCATGGCTTCCCATTGCCTAAACTCTTCACCACGACCTATGTATGAGACTGTAGGATCTGGTCCCCAGATGCGACAACTATTTCCAGTTTCTTGCACAACTTTCTAGATATATTCTCCAAAATAACAAACCTAACACACACTCTTATTTTTCTTTACACATAGTAGCATACTATATACATAGTATATTCTGCACCTTGCTTTTTACACTTAAAAGTATGTTAAAGATTTTCTATGTCAGTACATTACAAATTTGCCTGATTATTAGTAATTTCTGCTCAGAATTCCATTGTATGAATCTCCCCTCATTAATGTAATTCATTTCCTATTGATGGACGTTTAGTTGTTTGTTTGTTTGTTTTTTGGCTATTGAAAATAATGCTGCCGTGAACAGCTTTGTACTTGCATCATTTGCACTTGTGTAGATACACTGGGAAGCCCTGATGGGGCAGTGGTTAAAAGCTCAGCTGCTAACCAAAAGGTCAGCAGTTCGAATCCACCAGCTGCTCCTTTAAAACCCTATGGGGCAGTTCTACTCTGTCCTATAGGGTCGCTATGAGTAGGAATCCACTCCACTGCAATGGGTTAGCTACATTGGAGCTGCATACCTAGAAGTGAAATTGCTGGGTTGGAAGGTTTATGCAAATTGTTGAGTTAAAGACTATGTACAGTTTACAGTCAGATGTTGTTAGGTGCCATGTAGTTGGTTCCGACTCATAGCAACCCTATGTACAATAGAACGAAACACTGCCCAGTCCTGCGCCATGCTTACAATCGTTGTTATGCTTGAGCCCATTGTTGCAGCCACTGTGTTAATCCATCTCTTTGAGGGTCTCCCTCTTTCTCGCTGACCCTCTACTTTACCAAGCATGATGTCCTTCTCCAGGGACTGGCCCCTCCTGATAACAGGCCCACAGTATGTGAGACGTAGTCTCGCCGTCCTTGCTTCTAAGGAGCATTCTGGCTAGCTATACTTCCCTCGAGACAGATTTGTTCATTTTTCTGGCAGTCTCTGGTATATTCAATATTCTTTCCCAACACTACAGTTCAAAGGCATCAGCTCTTCTTTGGTCTTCCTTATTCATTGTCCAGCGTTTGCATGCCATGAGGCGATTGAAAACACCATGGCTTGGGTCAGGCACACTTAGTCTTCAAGGTGACATCCTTGCAAAGGTTACGGTGAGATAGTGCTAAGTTATCCTACATAGTGGTTGTAGCAATTTACTCTTCCATTACCAGTGAAGTCTTCTTGGTCTTTTGTTTGGTACTGGTTTATTGCCTATCTCTCTCCTCTGGCCATGAGAAGGACAGTGTCTTGTTCATCATTCTGTCCACAGAACCTTGTACATAGTAAACATCAATAAATATTTGTTGAATCAGGAGCCATCATACCTGTAGACTATCCCTTGATTTTTGCTCTAACAACATGGTCAGCTTGCCCATATTGAGCCCTTAATACATCGTACCATTAGCTTTCTCTTTCTCCTGTCTGGACTGGGAACCGTTTCTGATTCATCTTTATTTTCTTTTTTTCCCTAGCATCCCAATGGCTGACAACCAGTAAAGCTCAATAAGCCTGTGCTGAAGGAATGAATCAATGATAATTTTGCAGGCCAAATACAAATACAAATTAGGAGGCAGATTAAGCTAAGGGGGCTCAGTGCGGAAGTGGGGCTGAAAGGCCAGGAAATTGCTTTCTAGAAATGCAGGGTTGTGTTGACAGGGAAAAACGATCCTGAGATGTCCCAGAGAGAGAATACCCTTTCTCCTACTGGGAAACAGGACAAAAGCTTCCACTTCCCCCTCCACCTTTTACCTGGCATCCATCACATATGTAAACATGGTTTTCCAATAACCTGTGAAATGTTTGAGACCTGAAAAAAATTTTTTTAATTGGTAGCTTCAAGGTATAAGAAAACTACAAAAACTAATGCTTTATTAAATGTATACAAAGCATAACAATATGTCAGCTATTAACAACTTGATTCAACTATATATACAAAAAAAAAGAGAAACCCGTTGCTGCCAAGTCAATTCTGATTCAAAGCAACCTCTATAGGACAGAGTAGAACTGTCCCATAGGGTTTCCAAGGAGCAGCAAGTGGATTCGAACTGCTGACCTTTTGGGTTGCAGCCGAGCTCTGAACCACTGCCACGAGGGCTCCCAACTATATATAGCTATTTATAAATGTTACTTAATGTGGGATGTTCCCACATTTTGGTGTTTGATATAGGTTGAGCCTTCCAAAATTGGAAGCTTAAACGTTTTAAATGAGCACTATCTCTACCACATGTTTGGTAAGGTAGAGGGTCATTGAAAAAGAGAAAGACCCTCGACAAGATGGATTAACACAGTGGCTGCAACAATGGGCTCAAACATAGCAACGATTGTAAGAATGGCACAAGACCATGCAGTGTTTTGTTCTGTTGTGCATAGGGTCGCTAGGAGTCGGAACCTACTCGACAGCACCAAACAACATCTCTACCTCAGAGTTCACTCGTAGCAAGGGCCTGCCTTGTCAGGATTTTATCCTCTTTAATTCTGAATTTCCTTACCTGTAAATGGGGAATCCTTATAAAAAGACTCATCCCAGAGTTATAGTAAGGACAAAATGAAACAATGTACAGTAAAACCTGTGAAAGCCGGAGCCCGTGTAAGGCAGAAACCTGTCAAAGAAGGAAAACACAAATATTTTCCACTAATACGAGTGGTAGAAAAGTGGTAAGACTGCCCCCTGTCAAAGGTGGACAACTTGTGAGGCCTGGAAAAACAAGGCAGTCCCGTCGAGTTCCGGCTGTCACAGGTTTACTGTATTATAAAAGGAGTAATCTGCAAGTGCAAAGTAGTACTAGCGCATGATTGTTTCTTGTTAACTCCTGGAGGGCTGAATGGTTGTTTTCTCCATTTTAGCTTCCCTATTCCCAGGCTCAACTCCAGGAGACACTATTCATGTTCTTTTTCAACTCTTAGAGGCAGTATTTACAGAAAATGCAATGTGAATGGTGCTCCCCTGAGCGTCCTTCACAGAAAATACAGTGAAACCTTTGAGAGCCAGAACTCGCCGGTACTGCCTTGTTTTTCCAGGTCTCACAAGTTTTCCACCTTTGACGGGATGCAGTCTTAACACTTTTCTATTGCTTGTTTTAGTGGAAAATATTTGAGTTGTCCTTTCTGACAGGTTTCTGCCTTACACAGATTCTGGCTTTCGCAGGTTTACTGTACAACGTGAATAGTGCTTTCAGGAGTTATCTCGCCTAGCAAGGGCTAGTTGTTGTTATTGTTAATTGCCATGAAGTCGATTTCAACTTGACTCCAGCAAGAGCTAAGGGCACAGGAAATGTTTGCTGAGTGAATGAATGGAATCCAATTTTACTTCTCTATCATGCCACTATCACCACCCCCTACCCCCAGGATAAAAAGGAAAAGTTGACCTGGAGTGAAGAGTGTGGGGGAGGAGGAAAGGCAGTCCCTATTATTATGCTTTTAGCTACACGGCACCATTGAAAAGGGAGTTAGGGTGGGGAGCAGCACAGGTGGTATTTGTGGGAGGGGCAGGGATACCAGAGAAAGCATATTCCTAAGGGTCCTCCGCTTAAGTTCTCCTTGAAATATTACATCTCTCCTGTCTCAGGGTGGTCCGAATCACGCCGGTGATTTGACAGCCCTGGATCTGGCACCCACCGAGTCCTTATGTTGAATTACGTTATTCTTTAAAAAAGCCTACTGAGCGCCCTAGTTGGGAAAACAGACCACTGTGTGTTACATCACCCTCGCGTGGTTAACAACCACCCTGAGCGGGCAGTGTTTAAGCTCAGACCAGAAGAATAAGCAGGAATGAGGGTAACAGCCTAAGTCTGGAGCATGGGAATGAGTGAGGCCAGTGGATAAAGACCAGATCATACAGGGTTGTGAGGTTTGATTTTATCCTGAGGATAATCGGGAACCCGTAAAGAATTTTAATAAGTGACATGGTTAAATTTGAATCTTTGGAAATGGAGCGTGGACTGGAAGGGGCAAAAGTAGAGGCAGAGAGAACCGTTAAGAGATTAGTGCGGCTGTCTCGGCGACAGATAATGATGGTTTTACCAGGGTGGTAGAAGTGGAGATGGAGAAAAGTAAACAGTTCCAGGTACATTGGGAGGTGAAACCCGACAAGGCTGGTGACTTGAAAAATAGCCCTACCACAAAGAAAAAGACCCTGGATAAGAAACAAGACGGATGTTGATAGCAGACTACTTTATTTTACCCTTTAACCTAGACGTCCTCCTTCCCTTAACTCCGTCGCCTCAATAACTGGAGGCAGTAAAGGCATGTGGGGCGGGGCAGGCGCCCACAAAAAAACCCGGGAACTTTAATTTAAACTGGGTGGACGAAGGTGGAGAACAATGAACACAAAGCACTTCCGGTTACTCCGGAAGTAGAGACTAGACACGGTCCTGAGCTCCTCCGCCGGCGGCGGGCCAGGGAAAAGGGATGGCCTGGCGGGCTGTGCGGCTGGTGCTGCTGGCCGGGGCGGCCGCGCTGGCGAGCGGCTCCCAGGGCGACCGCGAACCAGTGTATCGTGACTGCGTGCTCCGGTGCGAGGAGCGGAACTGTTCGGGGGGCGCACTGAAGCACTTCCGTTCCAGCCAGCCAATCTACATGAGTCTGGCAGGTAAGCTCCGCCCCACGGTAAGCCCCACCCATTGGTCTCGGCCCCGCCCCTTTCGCGCCCTCCCCTTACCCCTAACCCTTCTGCCTTCCTGCAACCTTAGTTGACCCAGGGGTCGGTTATGAGTCTGAGAGGAGGCCCAGGGTAATTAGAACCTTATCAGCTAGCCTTGCTTTCCCACAAGCTTTCATTCACTTTTTTATTCGGTCAAATGAGTGTTTATTAAACACCTCCTCGGTACAAGGCCCTGGAGTAACAGAAATCAAAGCTGGATCCAGCCCTTATGAGGGCATTAATCGTCTCACGTACAGGGCCTAAAGGACCCTTAGGCTAAGCCCTGGGAGCATTCAGGAGAGGAAGAAATCCCTTCTGGCTTTGAGGGGGTGGAGACAGGGATCATCTAGGGACACTGTGTGAAGGAGGGACTTTCCATCTGATTTTTGCCCGGTAGATAACATTAAATTTGGACCTGTGGTCATAGTGGGCAGTGAGCCAAGGTATTGAGCACCTCCTGTGTGACAGGTGTCACAGTCAGTCAGTTAATTTTCACAACAACCCTTTGAAGTAGTTGCTCTCATTATCCCAATTTTACAAATAGGAAAACTCAGAGAGTTAAGTGCCCACCCAAGGTCAAGCTAGTAAGTGGTAAAGCAGAGTTTCCGGCTCTGACTTGTCTGACCACAAGCTTGTTCTCTTCTCACTACCCCCTCTGCAATCCAGTCAGAGGGAACTGAAAGAGTGTAGGCCTTGGGCAGCTGTGGGCACTTCAGCAGCTTGGTTTATTCAGGGAGCAGGATGCGTGAAAAGGAATAGTGGGAAATAAGGTTGGAAAGGCAATTTGAGACCTCAAAAGTCAGCTGAAGAATTTGGGCTTCATTTTCATAGGGGAAGGCAACAAGGGCTCCTCTCTGGTGAGAAATGAGAGCAAATCTTATGTTCAGGTGGGGCAAACATAAACTCAGGTATCCATAGATGAGTCCAGTGGAAGCCAAGATCCCTATCTTGGGCAAAAGAAGAGAACATCTCCACTTGCTCACTGTATATCCCCTCACCCCCAAAACACTTACACACACACTGTCTCTCACACACACGCATATACATACACTCTCGCACACATACACACACGCACTCACACACAGTCACACACACTCTTTCTCACATGTACCCCTTCCCCTAATGTGTATGATGTCCCACCATCTCTCATCCATCCAAGAGGGAACGCAGAATTTTTAGATTTCTTCTAGTTCTCTCTAACCTGCAGACCGTTCTCCCTTGGGCCCCATCCAAGGTCTTTCCTGTGCTAGGGAATTTACCAGGCCACATTTTGTCTTTTTAGGCTGGACCTGTCGAGATGATTGTAAGTATGAGTGTATGTGGCTCACTGTTGGCCTCTACCTCCAGGAAGGTCACAAAGTGCCTCAGTTCCATGGCAAGGTGAGTTGGAGGGGTCAGGGTGGGTGTATGGTGGTGATGTGGTGAGGGTAAAATACTCCCCAGTTGGACCACACTGTCCAAGCAATCTGAGGCTGGGGCTTAGGCCACGGGGTGGTGGTTGTGTGTTTGGGGTGGGTACTTCTTCTTCTCAAAACCTAGTATTCATGTAATTACATGGGACCAATGTGTCCTGCCTCCGGATTTATGTCATGATTTGGAGAAATATGATCTGGGGGGCTTTGGGGTCTCCTCACAGAATGCTGCTGGGCTCTTTTGGGTGGTTGCAATACCCACCTTGCTGCAGAAACAAATCCCCTGACCCACCATGGCGTGGTTTTGGTTGCTTCTCCAGTAGGGGGTCTGAATTAATAATAATCTTGCCAGTGAGGCACAGTTTTCTGGTGCCTTTTGATTCAATATTGTCTCATTCTAGTCTGGTGAGGTTGGCAGGAATTATTGTCTGCAGTTTGCCATAGAGTAAGCTGAGTCTCAGAGGGCTTGTGGTCAGTGATAGAGGAGACTCTAGGTCCTATGTCTTCTGGACGGCAGATCTGTGCTGTTTCTACACCTGCTGTGTACCAGGCTATATTGAGCCATCTGCACTGGCCCACCTGATCTCCCCAAAGACAAGGGCTGACGGTGTCGTGAGTGCTGGCCAGGATTGGGAGTGTGACCCTCAGCCAGGGACTGGAAGGGAGCTCGTTGGCCCGAAGGGGGACTGAAGCTGAGGCTTTGGCCAAGGTCCAGAGCTGAGGAATCAGCTGGGTGCCCTTTGATACAGCATGTCAAGAAATGATAGGTTGGGCCAGTGAGGGGTTCCCTTCCCCTTAGGCCTCCTCCATCTGCTCCTTTTTCAGTGGCCCTTCTCCCGGTTCCTGTTCTTCCAAGAGCCAGCTTCTGCCGTGGCCTCTTTCCTCAATGGCATGGCCAGCCTGATGATGCTCTGCCGCTACCGCACCTCCGTGCCGGCCTCCTCGCCCATGTACCACACCTGCGTGGCCTTCGCCTGGGTAGGTAACCTGATGGGATTCCTGCTCCATACCTTTGTCTAGGAAGGAGGAACTCTTAGGTCCTCATTCTCACCCAGCGGGGCTTCTACCCACCCAGCTTCCCCTATGCTAAAGTTGCAGCTGGCAGTGGTCAGGCCTGGGGAGAAAACAGGGAAGGTCCTGAATCAGGCATACCCTTCTAGCAGAGCCGTAGGCCAGGCTGTTTGGGAAGGAGAGAGGAAAAAGCATTATTCTTATCCTGAAGGAGGAAGCAACTAAAAATCCCAACAGAACAGTTTACAGACGCAGAGGGAGATGGGTGGTAGGGAGCATGCTGGAACCATGGGTCTTTCCATGGACCCTTCTGGGGCATTCCAATCCCTAGTATCAGGATGTAAGACCCCTTTAGAGGAATGAGCAATCTCAAATCCAACCCGGGCCTGGTAGGCAGTGGCAGCCACAGCACTCTCAGTCTAGAGCTCAGCCTGGTCTTAGGCCATCCCTGGAGAAGCCAAGGGATGTTCCATCTGCATATCGGAGAGGACTCTAAGTTTCACAGTGTGGCTGGTCAGAGGAACCGACATCCAGAACCTGGAATTACATGAAAAGTGTGGCCTAGGGGACAGATGGGAACTGTTACCTCCTTTGGGAGGGTGTACGAATAAGAGGTTGCAATGGATTCTCTAGATCAGAGCTACAACTTTAAGCCCTAAGGAAACATTTCCCGCTCACTCACCTTCCTGCCATTGAAAACAGCCATTCATTCATGTATTGAGTAGCTACTATGTACCAGCTACTTCGCTGGGTGCTGGAGATACAAAATGTATAAAAACAGACTGGTCCCTGCCCTCTGGCATTAATCACGATCACACAATTGAATGTAAAAGTATAGCTATGAAGAAGTACAGCAGAGGAGAGGTGGTTTAGTGGTGTGTGATGGGGGACCAGACCAGTACAGGGCAATCAGGGAAGGCTTCCCTGAGGAAGGGGTATTTGAGGTAAGATGGGAATGATGAGGCAGCATTAACTAGGTGAATTTGAGGAGAGCAGGGAAAGTCTTTTAAACAGAAGACTGTTTAAAACCTTTAAAACAGGCAAGAGAGAGAGTGCAGGTCTTCTATCAAGGACCTGGAAGGCCAGGAGGCCTGGTGTACAGGAAGCCAGGGAGTGGGGTGTGAGATGAGCAGATGGGACGGGCCCACGGAGGGCCTGGCGGCACATTAACACTTTAGATTTTGATCCGCAGAGCATCAGAAAGCACTGAGGGATTATAAATGAGGGGAGGGAGAAGGAGCTTCATGATAGATTTGCCCTTTGGAAAGCTCATTTTGCCTATAGTGTAGAGAACAGATTGGAGTAAGCAGGAGTGGATACAGTTGGTAGTTTTAGCACAGGGCACAGTAGCTAGAGTAGAGAGGTGGCCCGGGTCGGGGTGGGGAGGGCATTAAAGAGATTTGAGTGTGTTCAAGCTATGTTTTAGAGGTGACATTTAAATTTTTTTAAATTAATTTATTTAATAAGCATATACATAGCTGTTACTGTATGCCAGGCACTGTTTTAAGCGTTTTATAAATTTTAACCTTGGTAATCCTATAACAAGCTTATGAAGTAGGTATTATTATTATTCCCAGTTTACAGATGAGGAACCCAAGGACTGGAAAGGTTAAGTAACCCGCCTCAGGTCATGGGGCCAGGATTTGAATACGGCCTCTGGCTCCAAGGTCCACACTCTTTCCCTCTTGGTTGTGCTGACAAGCCTCAGTGGTGGACTAGCTGAGGAGAGAGCAATCAAGGATGACCCCTGTGTTTCCACTTGTGAGACACTATGAGTGTGGATGAGATCACCAAGGGAGAACTTAGACAGTGAGAAGAGAAGGGGCCGTGGGACGGAGCCCTGAGGAACCCCAAAACGTAAAGGCTGGATAGAGGAGGATGAGCCAGCAGCGGAGACAGAGAAGGAGTGGCTGGAGAGGTAGGTGGAGAACGAGGAGACAAGACGGTGTGATTGGGGGAGCCCCGGGAAGGGGACAGGGAGGAGAGAGTAGTCAACTCTCCTGACTTCTGCTAGACAGCCGAGTGAGATGAAGCCTGCAGGATATCACTGGATCTGGTGACCCCAGGGTGTCTGAGGACCTCAGGAAGACTGATGGTGCCAAGAAGTCCAGGCTGAATCCTAGATGTAGGAGGTGGGGATCGGAAGGAGGCCGTTAAACCTCTGAGAAATCCTCCCTAATGCTTTCTCATCAACAAATACTAATAATTATAGTTCTGAATTATGGTGCACAAACCATGTGAAGGGCCTTGTCCTAAGCACTTACATACATTTCTCATTTGATGCTCATAATACCCCTGTGAGCTCGGAGTTAACAGCAAGCTGTGGAGGCAGGGTTTGCATCCAGGGCTGTCAGACTTAACAGTGCCTGCACGCTGGGCCACCTCTGGGCCACCTCCATGTACTGTGAGGGATGTCTGTGGAGTGTTTGCTGTGGGTGGAGACAGGGTGTGGCACTTGTGGGGACTAAAGCCCCTGCCCTAAGAAGCAAAGCCTGTTGTTGTTGGCAACACTCAGTGGAGCATAAAGACAGGTGTAGGCCCATCCAGCCTGGGAGGCAAAGTGCAGGCAGTGCTGAGGAGAGATCTGAGAGAGGGCCCTGGGAGTTCTGAGGCTGGAGAGAGGCTCTTCTACGTGGGGAAGTCTATCAGGGAGGAGGGGAGGTTTCATCTGGGGCTTGCAGGCCTGGTAAGGTTTGGACCTTTGAGAGGCTGGGGGTGTACGAGGCTGAAGAGTGAGAGACCTAGACAGGCAAAATCAGCCTGGCCACAGTGTGGCTGTGTGAAGGAGGGAGATCAGATGGAGCAGAGAGGGCTCTGAGTGCCAGGCCAAGGGGCAGGCAGGCCAAGGGGCAGGGTCTTGTATGTAGACAGGGGCCTGCCATTAGCAACACTATTCCAGGCAACACTTCCTGTTTAGTCCTCTTGCAGAGAAGGGAATCTGGTCCTGGCCAAGAAAACAGGAAGGGCACCTGTCCCCTTCCCTGTTCTTCCAGGGACACTGCTTGTTCGGGCCCACTGCCTGTATCTCTGTCACACCCCGGCCCCATGGAAGAGCCAAAGACAGCCCTGCCTAGATTCTCTGAACAAAGTGCAGAACCTCTTTGGATAGAGCCACAAGTCTAGGGGACCTCAGGGGGTCCCAGCCTTTGTCTTCATGACATGTGCTAGGGGCCAGTGGTCACTTCACAACTCTCGTCTTGTTCTCCCTCATTCTTGGATCTTTTATCTCACAAGTCTCTGCCACTCAACCTCCTTCTTGGCAAGGGGCCACACCTCCCGGGGTGTCCCGCAGTCCAGCATCACTAAGGACCCTTAGGGAAAGAGCAGACAGAACCCAAGCCCTGTATCTTACAAGCCTTGAGCACCCTATAGGATATGAGTTTCTGAGACATGGGACCCTCTCAGGCTACCACTAGGCCTCCGAGGGATACAGTCTCAGAGCCCACACTCCCCTTGACAATCTGGTTTGGATTTTACACTTGATCGTGGTCGTGTGTGTGTGTGTGTGTGTGTGTGTGTGTGTGTGTGTGTGTGTGTGTCTTTGCAGGAGGGAGGGACCCTGAGCTGTATGGAGGGTGTGGCAGTGGACCTTGTCCTGGGCTGGGTCTTCTGGAATGAGTGGGGCTCCTGATTTCTGTTGGTTGGGGGAAGGCGCTCCATCTGCCCCAGGTTAGCTCTTAGTGTGGGTTTCAGTCTATCTTTCAGGGAAATGAGGAGCCCCTGCCCCCAGCAGGGCTGATGAAGCTTTCGCACAAGAAGGCAGCCCCTGTGTTGCCGTTTAGGCCTGGGCAGTGGCCAGGCAGGGCTGGGTAGCTCACCAAAGCTGGCACACCACAGCCCTTTGACCTCACGGAACTGGGGGCCCCTGTTCTCTGCCAGAACTGGGCGATCACACCAGGTCGCCGCACACTTCATTTAGCAATAACAGGTTCTCAAATGTAGAGGTAGAGGGTCAGGGGGCGGGGAAGCCCAACTGTCTTTGTAGGATGGTTTAGGAAGGTAGCGACTGAGGAAACTTTGAGAAGAAATAAGTTGAGTCTGCAGGAGAATGATGATTAGACTTCAGGAAGGACTTCCCGATGGTCAGACAAGAGCCAGTGGGACAAGCAATGGCAAGAAATCAAGGAATCCTTTTTGATGGTGGCACATGCCCTCCCTCTGCCATCTCCATCCTCCTCTTCACCCTTCTCTCTCGGGAGTGAGCTGGGGAAGACTTGCCTTGCCTGAGGCAGGGGGTGAGACCTGGTGGCCCCTGGGGGGACGCCCAGGATGGCAGCAGGCGTCATATTTAACATTCTGCCTCCCCCACTTCTGAGACACTGAGCTATTTAAAGACCCTCTTGTCCCCACTGCCACGGTGTCAGTGACAGCCCTGAGCACTGGGGCTTAGCGCTGGGGTCGAATTCCTGACAGATCTGGCTCACTTGGCATCCAACCAGTTTCACGGCTGTGATATTTTTGTCTCAATTTTCTTATTTTCCAACAGACTGAAACAGCCTCCTGCTTTCCCTGCACCCAGCCTTTCCCGTCTCCCCCAGCCCCACTCCCTTTGGCACCCTGCCCCCAGCCACCCCCTGTCCTCCGTGTTTACACGTAGCTCTTGGCGCCTGTGGGGCCAGCCCACGGCCCTCCTGGCTTGTCTGATTGGCCAGTTACCCTGTCTGCCCAAAGCTAAATAACTTGCCTAAGGACACACAGGGAATGGCAGAGCTGGATTTGAGCCCTGTTGGCATGGTGGTTGAGAGCTCAGCAGCTAACCAAAAGGTTGGCAGGTCAAGTCCACCAGCTGCCCCTTGGAAACCCTATGGGACAGTTCTACTCTGTCCTATAAGGTCGCTATGAGTCGGAATCGACTGGACGGCAACGGATTTGGTCTTTTTTTGATTTAGTCTGGTTCTAGGAGCCCTGGTGGCACAGTGGTTAAGCACTCAGCTACGAACTGAAAGGTCAGCGGTTGGAACCCACCAGTCCTCCATGGGAGAGAGAGGTGGCAGTCTGCTTCTGTAAAGATTACAGCCTTGGAAACCCTATGGGGCAGTTCTGTTTTGTCCGGTAGGGTCACAATGAGTAGAATCGACTACACGGCACACAGCAGCCTGGCCCTACAGCCTGCATTTTTACCAACGTTAGACCTTCCAAGTCTGGGGAAAGAGTCACCCTCGACAATGAGACACTCCCTAGAGGAGAGGGGACTTTTCAGAGGTGCAGAGTCCAGGCTTCAGGTGGGTCTCTGTCAGTGGAAGGCACCCTGGGGAGGAGGGTGGGCAGTAGACCGAGCAGCCCCCACCTCATCCAGTGGCGCTGAGCCCTGGCCCTATGCATCTCCTCCCTCCCTGCTTTCTAAGTTCCAACTGCCACTTAGCTCAGCCCTCTTGTCACCTTCCCCTTCCTGCTATGGGTGACAAGGAGGTCTGGCTGGCTGCCAGTTCCTGCTGCCTTCCCCTCTACCTCCTTCCCACACTGGCCCCAGGGCCACTCTCTTCCCCAGGGATGTCCCTGTTCCTGGCCTGCCAGGGAGTCCTGCCCCATGTAAACACTTAGGCCTGTCTTAGCCCTGAGCCCACTCCTCTCCCTGCACTGTGCCTGACCATCATGTATCGGGAGCAGTGTCCACCAAGCCACCTGGTTCCATCCTGCTTTCCAGCTTCCAAATCAGGCCTCCATGACTATCTCTGGGGAAGGGGCAGCACTAGGGAGGAGTCTTGAACCAGGTGTGTGGGGTAGGATGGCTGGCCTGTGTGTACCTCAAAGGAGGAAGCAGCCTGACCTAGAATAACTAACCTGACATCAGGGCTGGGGAAGAACTGAGGGCTCACTTAGCCAGCCCCTGATTTGTCCCCAGGGGAAACTCGAGCTGAGAAGGGGCAGTACCTTTGCCCAGGTCACAAGGAGCATTAGCAGCAAGGTTCAGCCTAAGTCCCAGGCCAGACAGGCTGCACCTGGCTACCATGAGCCTCCAGAGACTCCCAGGGCCTGTCATGAGAATGGTCGACTGGCTTTGGGGCAGAGCCCTGCCCAGCCTCCACTCCATCGCTCTTCCCATTCTTTCATCAGCTCCCATGGGCGTGCAGTAGGGAACTCAGCCTACTGTCTGACCTCCATCCTTCCTGCTACAGTACGGGATGGAGAGTGGCTTGTTACCCTGCTCCCCCTGCTCCATGCTGGGCCAGTTTTCCTTTCGTCCTGGACCTAAGTGAGCAGCTCTGGCCTTCATCCGTCTCTAGCAGGCCCATCCCACCCTAGCACATCCCTCCCCACCTCCAGGGCATTCCAGGCCTGGCTCTGGCTCTGTCTTCTTTGGTTGTCACTGGTTTCCCAGCCCTTCCTCCCAGCCCAGTGTATATATCCCCACCCCAACCCACCCTTCTTTCAGCAGTTTGGGCCTCTGCTGTGGACACAGCAGTCCCTGAAAAAGGTGCCAGCACCAACTCCCAGAAGATCTGGAGCTCATTGGCAAGATGATTTATATTCTCTTTCCATGTGGGTAATTTCTAGGCAAAAGGCCTCAAACCTTCCCCGGGGCCCTTGCCCAGTGTAGCCCTCCAGCCCTGCTCCTCTGTTCCTTCCAGGGCTTGGGAGCAGCCACTGGTCCAGCGGGTTGGACCGGCCCAGCCAGGAGCACCCGGTTGGCCACCCTCCTCCCCAGAGACTTGGCCCCAGTGGGATCTGCTTGATCTCAGAGGCTCCCTCACTTGCTAGTTTGGGACACACCCCAAACTGGCTCAAACCCCTCCACTCCACCCACCTCATTCCCGCCCCCAGAGCTGAGGTCACTGACTCCCTTGGGCCCAGGTGGGGCTGTCATCACCTGCGGATTGGGCAGATTGGGTGAGGAGGCGAGGCCCCCAGGGAGGGGGGCCTGTTGTCTTAGCGATGACTGAGTAACCCCCAGGGACTTGGCTCTGGCGGAACTGGTTCCCTGTGGAGGCTGAGCCTCTGTGGCCCTGGAGGTTCAGGGTGGTGGAAAGTCAAACCGGAGGGAAGTGGGATGAGTTGGGGTGGAGGCTCCAGGAGCCCTGGAAAACACTTCTGCCTCATCGGATTCTGTCAAGCCATTCAGAGGCCTGGTAGAGACCCTTCTTCGCAAAGGATGTGAGCCCGCTGGGGGTCTCCCCCACCTTGGGGCAGCACAGTCACCAGCCAGCTCACCAGCCCCCTCCCTCCTCAGGTCTCTCTCAATGCTTGGTTCTGGTCCACAGTCTTTCATACCAGGGACACCGACCTTACAGAGGTGAGCACCTCTCCCGCTCTCCCACCAGCAGGGACTGTCCCAGAGGGGTGGGGCAGAGTGGCCTCTTACATCTAATACTAGTTACCATTTATGGAGCACTTACGATGTGCTAGGCGTAGGGTCTTCATGAGTCGGAATCTACTAGACAGCAATAACAGCAACAAAGTGCACTTGAGCCTCTCTTGAACCTTGTGAGGTGCTCATGATCATTAGCTCTTTTCAACTGGTGAGGCAGCTGAGCCTTGGGGAGGCTAAATAACTTGCTCAGAGTTGCCTGACTAGTAAAGGGGTGCCATCAGGACTTGACCCCACGGCTGTCGAACTCCAGCTCTTAATTCTGTGGTGTACTCTCGTTTGTTTTTGAGTCTCAGTAGGCACCCTCCGCCGATGCTCCTAAAGCTTCGCTACTGAGCATGTTTTTAAAAATTTGTATGATGTGAACACAAGGGCCAGTCTGTTAAATTCAAGAGGGAAACAGCTATAGACAGAGGGAGCAGGAAACACAGTGCCCACTGACCATAGGCCAAGGACCCCCACGTTAGACTCCGCTTTGCTTCTGCCACCCCTCTCTGCTCTCTTCCTTAGTGGGTGGGTCCTCCCTGGGCCCTGCCCTCTAGGAGGCCTTGCCCACTTCTGTTCCCTTCACACTGGCCCTTCATCCTGCCCTCCCTGTCCTCAGAAAATGGACTACTTCTGTGCCTCCACCGTCATCCTCCACTCAGTCTACCTGTGCTGTGTCAGGTGAGGCCCCCAGGCGGGATCAGGCCCTAGGGGCAGAGAGGGGTTCCCCAGCTCTACCCTGGGGGTGCTGTCTCCGGGGCCTTCTTCACTAGCTCCCCAACACACACACACGCACACACACACACCCTCCAGGCTGTACTGAAAGGGGGCTCTGGAATAGGACTGGGGACCCTGGCTCCTTACCAGGATCTACAGCACTTGGTCCTCTAGGGGGCGGGGACCTGCCTAGCTGGTCTGTTTTGGTGGGAGAGAGGGGCGGTGGCTTCCAGGAGCAGTACCAATGTTGGGGCCAGGAGATGCTTCAGGGAATGCTGCTCTGGGGACGGGCCACCCGTCATCTGAGCAGCTGTGGTCGGTGGAGCAGGACCGTGGGGTTGCAGCGCCCGGCTGTGGTCAGTGCCTTCCGGGCCCTCCTGCTGCTGCTGCTGACCGCACACATCTCCTACCTGAGCCTTGTCCACTTTGACTATGGCTACAACCTGATGGCCAACTTGGCTATTGGTGAGGCGGGACTGGGGCCCTGGGGGCTGGACTGGCTGCAGAACTACTGGCTGGAGGTGGGGGAGTGGGTTGGTGCCATTCCTGGAGAAGGAAGTTCTAGAGCGACCCTTGGGATGTGGGAAGGGAAAAGAACATGAGGCGGGAGAGAGGGATGCTGGGAGGAGAAGCTGAGCGAGGTCCTGGGGATGAGGAGACCTGGAGAGGGAGAAGGAGGTCCAGGAAGTGAGCCTCCCCTGCCCCTGCGGCACCCAGGCCTGGTGAACGTGGTGTGGTGGCTGGCCTGGTGCCTGTGGAACCACCGGCGGCTGCCTCACGTGCGCAAGTGCGAGCTGGTGGTCGTGCTGCTGCAGGGGCTGTCCCTGCTCGAGCTGCTGGACTTCCCACCTCTCTTCTGGGTCCTGGATGCCCATGCCATCTGGCACATCAGCACCATCCCTGTCCACGTGCTCTTTTTCAGGTTGGTGCTACTCCCTGCCTGGTACAGCCCTTCTTGGGTTCCCTTCCTTGCCTCTGACAGCATAGCCCATTCGCCCACTCCAAGCATGCCTCTCACCCCTGCCTGCCCCAGGAGAGGAGGAGTGCTCAGAGCCATGCCTCAGTGGGCTCCTCCCTTGGCCCACAGCTTCCTGGAGGACGACAGCCTGTACCTGCTGAAGGAATCAGAGACCAAGTTCAAGCTGGACTGAAGACCTTGGGAGTGGGTCTTCGCCTCCCTGCTGGCCTCCCTTCTCCCTCCAACTCTTGAGATGATCTGTTTTCTCCTTTTAGCTTCTTGAACTTGGACATGAGGGGTGTGGCCTGAGAATCATGTACCCTGCCCACCCCATTGCCAGCCCCTACGTGGCCTTCACAGATCTTGGAGCCTGTTTGGGCCTGGCCTCCCAGTGTCTGGGGCTGAAGAATGGGCAGCCCCTCTGGTTCCTGGAGTTGAACTGGGGGAGCTGAGTGTGTGCTTTGCCCCACGGAGAAGAGTGCTGCGCCGGCCTCTCGCCCCTCAGACCCCTCCCCACCTCCCCATGCTGCGCTGCTCTGGCGGCCTTCCCTCGAGCCCTAGGTCTAACTGGGAGACCGGTACTACAGGACTTTGGGGATGTAGCGGGTCCCCTTCTGGTCCCCCCAGCCCTCACCCAGGGAACCACTAGGTGGCAGTGGATGCTTGCACTTTGGCTGCTAGTGACGTTTTAGGCTGCTGCTCTCATTTTCCCCTGGAGTATTGAGGGACCCAGCTGCTGGGATTGGGGAGGGGTCCCCCTGACTCTTGCCCCAGCTAGAACCCCTGGAGGCCTCACCATACTCCCACTCATGGAGTCCCTCCAGCCTCTGTGCTGCTGCTCTGAACTGGGAACCGGAGCGTGGGTGGTAGGGGTGGTAGGGGTGGTAGGGCATGGGCCTGGGGGGGTGTGGCACGCTGGGTGGGACAGTGTGTGTTAGCACAGCCTGGGTGTGCGTGCGGTGTGGAGAGTGTACGAGGAGGGTGTGTGGATTGTTGTTTTTAATTGAGGTGAAATTCATACAAAATTGATCATTTTAAAATGAACAATTAAGTAGTGTTTGATACATACAGAATCTTGTGCAACCACCACTTCTATGTAGTTCCAAAACATTTTTGTGAGCAGTTTTAAAGTGTGTGTGTTGAGGGAAGCCATTGGGTGAGGCAAAAATACATAGTCTGAGTGTGAGTGTGTCTGTGGGTGCGTGTCTGAGATGAGGTGTGCCACACAGTGGGGGAGGCTGGAGTAAGATGGGGGGATCAGGTCACTACCAGCAATCATTTACTGAGCACCAACTCTGCACAAGACCCCAAGCCAGGCAGGCAGCAGGGATATCCCCATGATCTGGCTGGGAGGATGGGTATCCAGGCTGCACGTGTGTGTGCGTGTGTGTGTGTGTGTGTGTGTGTGTGTGTGTGTGTGTGTCCCTGTCTTTTGCCCCCTTGCCCTTTTGTCTCCAAGCCTCACAGAGCCCCCACACAGCTGATCACTCTCCAGAACCAGCCTCTTGGAGACAGAGGGAGGAAGGAAAATGCAGATCCGTCTCGCCCTCTCCCACCTCCCTGTTTCCTTGCCTAGGCAAGTTTGGCCTCCCCTTCCCTCAGTTCCTGCTTGCCAACCCGTTTGAGACAGCCTGGACCTTGGGGAGGGATGGAGCAGTCAGAAGGAAGAGGGGGAGAAAGCTTGTGGCTGGATCTGGTTTCTACCCTCCCCAGAGGGGCTATCTGTTTTAGGGTAGCCCCAAGACAGGAAGGGGCCACACTGTATCTGTACCCTTGTAAATGTTACCCCTGCCAGTTGCTGGCAGCCCTGGCACGTTCTTGCCCTCCAATGACAGAATGGCAATTTGTGGAGCTCCAGAAACTTTCATCCCAAAGGCAGTCTCTGTGATTGGAGCAGAGACTGGATCCTTGCTCTTTCCTTGCCCCCTTGTGCCTTCTTGGGGAGAGGGGAACTATGCTAGGACTCCAACCTCAGGGACTCGAGTAGCTCATATTGGGTTCTTTTGATACTGGGAGCTGTTTTAAGACAAGAGGACAGCAAGGGGCATTCTTAATAAACCAATTCTGAGTCTCACCTACTCTTGTTCAGCTCATTTGTGTGGATAGGGTGGGCAGGAGGGAAGGAGGAGACAGAGCTGTGCCAGGAAGAGGAGGACCCAGAGCTGGCTGGGAAGGGGCAGGGGACAGAGGTGGAGTCTTTTTGTAGGCATGCGGAGGTGGGGATGGCAGGGACCAGAATGCAAGGCTGGGCAGAACACAAGTCCAGCTTATGGAGGAGGGAGAAGAGGGAGCCAGGTGCCAATTCTTTCTCTCCTACTTCCCTGGGCCCTTGTTTGTGCCTCAGTTGTATAGCCTCCCCACCCCACCCCCCGCCCCCAAACAAATTTCACTTCAGTCTCCTAATTATCCCCATTGTCCTCCCTGCCTCCAGGTAGGAGACATTATAGAAAGATCATTTGAGACTTCTGGTCTGAACCAGGCTTTGCTATTTGTCACTTGAACTCTCTTGAGCTTCATCTGGAAACAGGATAACAGGACCCACCTCTGAGTGTGAGGGCGGAATGATGCCTGCTGCTGGGTACACAGTAGGTGCTCAATATATATGGCCTGACCTTGGTCTTAGCTTGGGAAGAATGGGTGGTACAGAGACCTACCCTCATGGAAACTTCTGGAAGAAAGGCTAGAGTTGTTGGTGCCTACTACATCCCCACACTCACAAAAGAGATCTCTGGGCCCTTATTGGTTCAGACAGCACTGACATCCAGCAGCAGAGGATGTTTTCTTTATTAGGTGCCACCTCAGGGAATCTGGGAGGGTGGGGGCCACCCTGGCACTGGGGACACTGGCCTTCTCACACTCCCACCTTCTTCTGGGCCCAGGCAAAGAAGATGCCCTTGACATCATCCACGCCGGTCCGCAGGTGGGCAGGCATGACGTAGGTGCGCAGGTCCCGTACCTCATAGCCACTGCGCAGGAGGGCCTCTCTCACCTCCTCCTCATGCACAGGGACCACCGCCAGTCTGGCCTCCCCAGCTAGGTACCATGACTCCTCCAGGGCCCCGATGAGGAGGAGGTGCCCCCCAGGCCTCAGCAGAGTAGTGATGTGGTCCAGGGCCTGCTGGAAGCTGGTCAGGTCTGGGCTCACAGCCTCCAGGCAGAAGGTGGACACCAGGGCATCAGCAGGCAGAGGTGCCAGGCTCCCAGCACCCAGGGGTTGGGACTGGTGCACATCAATGGGCAGGACCCGCTTCACCTTGGCTCGAAGCTGGCATTCCTTCTCCTGCCAGGACTCACTGTGCAGGGACAGAAGGTAGGGGTCAGGAAAAGGGCTTGTGGCTGCTCCACGCTAAGTCCTTCCTTGCTCCTTCCAGAAGATTCCTGGGGAACCCCCTGCCCGCACCCTCACCTCTGTTCCTTACCCCTTGCCTTCGATGAGGCAGACATGCTGGCTGTACACGCTCCAGTTGAAGGCCCCCGGCTCCTCCCGCAGCCAGAGCCCCAGCTCCTGGCGGTTCACCTCCAGGAAATCTGTCATGGTGATGTCTTCAAAGTGAGCACAGGCGCTGAGCAGCTGGTATATGGTGGGGCCTGAGCCGATGTCAATGAGGGTGTGTCCAGTTACCTCACCTGGATGGGGCAGAGGAAGAGGATCCTGGTACCAGACCTGCCTCAGTCATACCCTCTTCTCAGTCATACCTGCTTCTCCCTCCCTCTTGATCACTTCCTTCTCTAAGGGTGTGTGTCAGTATCTGGAAAGAATATTGGCCCGGACTCGAGTCCTGGCTCTCACATCAGCTGACTTACCCTAGGAAAGGTACAGGAACCTCTCTGAGTCTCAGGTACCACATCTATAAAGCAATACCTACCAGTGAGGATTCAGTGGGAAAACCCCTGGGGTGCCTCACGATTTCTCCCAGTTGTCTCTCTCCTCCCCAATCTCTGGCTCCATCTCTTTCTCTGCATCTCTCTTTATCTGTGTTATTCTGAACATTCTCTCCTCCTCACTTTCTTTCTCAACAGTCTCCCTCTTCCGCCTTTCTCCCAAAAGATGTTGCTCCTCTTTTCTACTTGCACCTCTTAACTACTTATCTCTGATTCTTGGTCTTTTCTGGCTCTCTCTTTGTCGTCCCTTTTCCTCTCTCTCCTCCTCTCTTGCCCCTTTCACTCCCCAGGGACTTCTTGTCCCCCGTGCCTCAGGTTTCCCGCGCTCACCTGTGGCAAAGGTCTGCGCCAGGCAGCGCAGCTTCCAAGGCCCGACGCCGTCCGGGCTGCTCAGGTCCCCACGAGGGGGCGCGTAGTTGTTGTGGAGGTAGGCGCGGGGCTCGAAACGCTGGTAGGCTGAGGCGACCGCCATCCGGCCCAGGTCCGAGTCAGGGCCCGCGCCCGCAGCCTGGCTCGGGTCTGCGCCGCTCATGCTGCTCCCTCGGCGTCCCTGTCCCCCACCTGCCTCGCGGCCCCTATATCTGCGGCCGGACCCCCGCCCAGACCCCTGCGCTGCGGGGGCGGCTGCTGAGCGACGGGCCGCCCGGGGCCCCGCGCGCTGCGTCTCCCTGGTGCCCATCCATCTCCCTTAGTGTCCGAGCCGCCGACGCACGGGAACAGGGGTGGGGGCGGCCGCGGAAACCTCGGTTCCCGCCCTGCCCTGCTTCGTAGTGCTCCCCGCGGCCCTGCCACCCTTGGCCTCACTTGCTTCCGCGCCCCCCCTCAGCTCCCTATCGCCCAGATGCTTAGATTCCCCCCGCGCCCCTGCCAGTCTCCTCTCCCCCTTCTCTTCTCCAGTTCCCCCAGCCACTCACCCCTTTTGCCCTGCATCCCATCTTTACTCTTCTCACATTTCCAGTTGGCCCCTTTCCCCTCCCCATCTCCCAGAGCCCTCCTCCCACACCCTGACGGCCGCCAGGCACCCCTTCCTGCAGGCACTCTTTCCTACACCCACCCTATTTGCTTAGCAACATCATCCCAACTCCCCTTCTCCACCTCGTTCCAGGCCTCTCTTTCGTCCTTTCCTACCCCACCCCCCCGTCTCCAGCGGCCACCTCTCCCTCCCCACCCAAGTCCAGAAAGGACAGTCCGTTCTGGCTACCACCGTGGTCGCCCCGGGGCCCCAGAGCGGGACTCCAGCCCCGCCCGTCCGATGGCAGCTGCGATAGAGGAGGCCGGGGAGCTGGGCTAATGCACTTAGCGGGCGGAACAGTGGGGCCTGTCCTGCGGGCCCCGCGGGCTCCCAGCCACTTATCTGGGGAATGCTGGGGGTCAGAAGGTTCGGGACGTTCCAATCACGTCGGGTGCACGGGACTCGGGTAAGGGTGAGAGGGCGCGGGGAGCACGCTCCGGGCCGCCGGGCCACCAGGGGGCGCAGTCCAGGCATTCAAGCGCCTGCGGATTTGGGGCCCTCCGGTCTGGCGTCTCTGCCCCGCTGTCCCCATTCAGCCCACCCTCCAGATTTCTCTGAGGAAGAGGGCCAGGCCTGCAGGTCCTACTTGGCCTTCAGGTAACGGAGCTGCCAAGATGCCAGAGTCTCCCCTCCTGTCACCCAAACGGGGAGCAGATGCTCCATGGTCTTTCTGGAGTGGGTGCCCTCCGGATCAGGTGCCCCTCTACTCTGGCTAGGCTACTGCCCCTACCAAGATGAGGACTAGCGTCCCTGGGTCCAGGCCTCCTCTGTGGCCCTCCCGTCTCCTTGGTGCAAGGAGAAAGTGTCTCCTTGTTGGGCTAGGCGGCCAGGTTGGAACATGAATCACAACAGCTGCAAGGGTCACAGACAGGAACCTGACCCCCTACCCCACCCCCGACGACAACCCAGCCCGGGATCCCAGGGCAGAGAGGGTGAAGCACCTGAGCGCAGCCAAGGATTCCGTCTGGATTCAGAACTGAGAGGTCGGCCTTGGGGTCACTGACCCTGTGCACACCCAAGGACAGTCTTGGTGCCAGCCCCTTCCATATTCTCCATGACACATCATTTAAACCAGCCCTGGGTGCCAGCTGGCCTGCTGGGCACTGCCCAGTGCCAGGGGGTTAGACACAGAGGCCAGGACTGGGCAGCAGAGTCAGGGTAAGGGAAGGGGATTGGACAGGCAGCAGCCCTGTTTACAGCTCTGTCCCTGCCCCCTACCCCCCAAGAATGAATTGTACTCACTAGCTCTGCCTTATTTAGATGCAGAGTCTGTTCCCTTCCCTAAGTGGGTATGGGGGACAGTGACGGGCTGGCCCTCACAACCGCAAGGAGACACAACACTGAAACATGATTGAGCATTTATTGCAGCGCTAACAGAGAGTGCTGGGGGCTCCACCCTGCCTCTGTCCGCTTTATGTCCCCCTTCCTCTGGTCTTCTCAAGCCTCCTTCCCAGAGGATTCCAGATGTCTCTCACACATTTCTCATCCTTCTCTGGAGGTGAAACCTGGGCCAGTGTCACTCTTCCCAGAGACCTCTTGCCCTCATCAGCATCTTTTGTCCCTTCTCCTGGGGCTGGGGGCACTTGGCAGTGCTAGCCCCCACCTCTCCACCCTTAGTGCCCATCATCTTTGCTCCCCTCCCTTTGGGAGCTCAGGGAACCCAGGCATCCTGGTCTCTGGCTCCCTCCTCCCCCAGCCCCCAACCCTGGGCAAACTACAAAGCATCCATGACCAGCAGCTCCTCTCTGTGCTCCTAGCCAGGAAGGGCCCAGCCTGGGATGGGCACAGTGGAGCCTGACTCGCAGCACTGCTCAGCCTCTCTGTGCTTCTTGGGACATGGAGCGGGACAGGGATCGGTGAAGAGCACCAGGCTTGCTGACAGGTACCACGGGGGGCAGCTGCTTGGTGATCTCAGCCACATCTTGGCGGTCCACACACTGGCCACCAAGGGCCGCCTCCAGCGCCAGCAGCTGGAGGGGGGTGTCCTCGCGCTCCTCCTTGGCGGCACCCAGCTTGGTGGGGGTGAAGATGGGCAGTGGCAGCACTCGCTGGTAGGGCAGCTGGTACTCCTGCAGCCCTCGGCCGAGGATGCCCATCCGCATCATCAGCCAGGGGGAACGCTGCACCAGCGCCTGGCACTGCCCTTGCTGGTGGTAGGTCTCGTGCAGCAGCACATCCTCCTCATGCAGGGAGCAACTGGGCAAGGAGAGGGGAAGGGGCGGTGAGCTCCCGAGAGTGAGTGCCCTCCACTCACAGGCTAGTTGGGGGGCTCCCTGGGGCTGCCAGAACCTGGAGTCAGGAGGGGGGCTCCACTTTGGTCTCCCCAGTGGGCCCCATCTCTGCGTTCATCCCCCAGAAACGTCTCCAGGGCTTTGTGCCCTGGCCTCTTCAGGCTCGGGGAGGGTGCTCTGGGGGAGCAGAGGCAGGACCCTGCTGGCCGGCACTCACCCCTCCTCAGGTCGCGTGGACAGTGTCAGATCGTTCCATTCAGCCCGAAAGGCCTCTCGGCGCTCATGGTTCTCCTCAGACACCTGGCAGCTCAGCTCTGAGGTGGCCATGATCTTGCCGCACTCCTTCTGGGCTCTGCTCCTCCCAGGCCCTTTAAATAGCCCCCTCCTCCCCCTCCTCCAGGGGCTATTTTCAGCCCGACTGGCGTCAGATGCTATAAGCAGAGCCAAGACTCAGTGATAGGGGGACTCTGGGCCCAGGGCTGGGACTGGGGTACTTGGACTTGGGCTGCCCCCAGGTCAGAGGTCACTTCCTGAAGCTATCAAGCTACCCTTGTGGGGACGGGGGTCCTCAGAACGACACCTGCAGGTGTCCCAACACTCCCTAGATGCCATCTCAGGTCAGGCACATGCCCAGCCCCGTGCCACCTTGGCACTTGCCCTCTGCCCCACCCCTTCCCCCTGGCCCGGCGCAGAGGCTTGTCTGTAAACAGAGCAGGAAACAAAGGGAACCGATGCCCCGTCTGTGCTCCGCACCAGGCTGTGAGGTCCTGCCCCTACTGCTCTCTCTTCTGCATGGGCTCAAGGGCACACCCCACAGCGGCGCTCCTCCACAGGAAGCTCCTCCACAGGAAGGGACGGTGCAACCGCATTCTCAGGCGTCTGCACCAAAGCCGCCCCCCCCCCCCACCTCAGCAGAACTGGAAGTTAATTCCACACCTGGGACCCTGGAGCACCAACCTTGCTGGGAGTATTCCTTCCCATAGCCAGTCAGGGCGGAGGGGCAAGGTGTGGGAGGCAGCCCCCAGCTCTATCGCCAATACCCCAAGTGGGGTGAAATGGGGTGAGATGGGAATCTAGGGGCTCTGGGGAGTGGCAGAGTCAGGAGACCTGGCTCTAGTCCGAAATCGGCCATGAACAGGCTGTGTGACCATGGGTTAGTCCCTGACCCTCTCTGAGTCTCACTTTCCCCACTTTCTAGTCACAATGTGCTGACCAGAAGAGCTGTGGGGCCTGCCAGCTCCGAGGTCCTAGCCTGGGAGAGGGCCGCCTCTCACTCCTGGGGAGCAGGGAATAGCCCAACACTGAAGGGCAGGTGCTTACAGCACAAGAAGCTGGCATACAGGGCAGCGGGCGGGCGGAGGAGGACAAAGCAAAGGAAACCAGAAGAGGCAGTGACCAGAGATGGGTGGACTTCGTGAGACAGCAGAGCGCCCAGCGGGCTAAGGCCCGTGGGCACCCACCTGGGTGCAGGATCACATACTCCTGATGACTGAGCCCTAGGCCCGATTCTTTATCTCTTTTAATCTCACAACTCTATGGCATAATGAGTCCCATTTACAACATAAGAAAGGGAGGCTCAGAGGAGTAGACGAATGTGCCCAGGGGCACACACCTAGCAAGGACCAGGATAGGGTCCACCTGACTCCCTGATTCTAAGCAAGCCAGTGCTTTTAGAAGCCTGCAGGCAGGCGAGAAGTAGGGGAGCAGGTGTCCTGGTGCACCGACCCACGACCCCAGGCTCTACACTACCCCTGCTGGGGATGCAGTGGGGGCAGAGAAAGGATGAGTGGAGCCTGAGAGGCTGAGAGTTCCCAGTGTGGGGAGCCCAGAGGAGCCCAGTATGACCCTGAAGCCCAGGTCCCCCATCCAGGCTTCCCTGGCCTCAGGACTCTGGGAATGAAGTCAAGGCTCACTGCTGGCATGGCACTGCCCCGTCTCTCCCTGCCCCCACCGTCCACTTTGTGGTTGGAGACCTCAACCTGACCTCCCCTCACAGGACAGGTGGGCATTTTTCTCTGACCAGTCATCCCCTGAGTTGAAGCATTCAGGGAAGTATGCTGGGATTCCAGGAAGAGGATTTCCACTGGCTCGGCCCACCCGTGTGAGAGGGTGTGTGGTATGGGGCTGGCCCTGCAGTGCTCACCCCTTCCCCATCACCAGGTTCCAACAGGCGAGGCAAGCGGGAGGGCTGTTGTTTTGGGTTCAGGTTTTTCATTGGCTCAAATTACAAAGAGGAAGCCCTGGAGGAGGGGGAGAATCAAGCAGAGGCAGAGATTCACTTGCAGCACCCCTACCTCCGCTGCTTCCCCACAAGTGCATGTGGAAAAGGGTCCCAGACCCTTTAAATAATCCTAAAAAACCGTGACACGAGAGCCCAGGTTGTCCTGGCCTTGGTCCTGCCCAGGGCCCTGCCCTCCCCGCTACCACGTCTGAGGCTCCCAGCCCAGACCCTGCCCCTGGCAAGGGTGGGGACAATGGATCTTCTCCCCCAGGAGGCAGGGATGCCATGTAAACATCAGCAGGACAGAACCCACGTCCCTCAGCCAGCAGAGTCCAAATGCTCAGGCCCAGGCCCTGTTCACGACAGGGCTCCCGGGCACAGGGAGGCTTGGGTGAGGGGTAGCTTGGGGCCAAGGTGCTGCCATGGGAGGGGCCTTCCTCCTCCCACTTCATGAGGCCAGAGCCTCCGTGGGTATGGGGAAGCCCGGCCGGCTCCCTTTCTGGCTGTGGAGGCTGTGGTGGCAGGACCCTGGCCCGCAGGGTGGGCGAGAGGGCATGGTTATGCCCGGGCCCCCAGCTCCCGGATGCGCTGCCGCAGGTGAAAGGCAAATTCAAACATGGTGGCTGCGAGGCTCTGGTGGATGAGGTACCGGGGCAGGCGGCCCTGGGGGAAGTCAGGAAGAAGTTATACAATGGCTTGCTCTCAGCAGGGTCTCCCCTTCAACAGTTAGCACCAGCAGAGGGTACACTGGGCCAGACTGCAGGTGCAGCTCTGGAATCCAGCCTGGCTTGGCCACTGCCCGCCCCGCAGGAAGAACATGCTGTGCCCAAACAGACCCAGGCTGGGCTGGCAGCTAGCTGCCCTGCCGAGGCCTCGGGAATCTGAGGTGAGAAAGGGGGGGCACAGACCCTCCAGCAATATCAGGGCTGACAACCATTGGGACCCAACCCCAAATTTTAGAGTGAGAAAGGAGGCTGAGATCACGGGAGACCCTGAATGGGGTAGACAGCCCCCAAGGTCATATAGTGATCAAGTTGGTAGCAGAGTCCCCTCCACCCTGCCTACAGCCCCCCACCCCTGGTACCCTGCCCTGCCTCCCCACCTTGAGATCTGTATTGAGGATCCAGATGAAGGTGCACACTCGGGGGTTACTGGCTGACTTGAGCACGACGAAGCCACCAGGACCATTCTCTCCCCTGAGGAGAGGGACATCACTGGGTGGGACCCTGGAACCAGGCAAAGTCCCTAAAGTCCCCCCCGCCACCTCCATCATGGCCCAGCTTGGACCGAGGTGGAAGCAGAAAGGGAGTTGCTGGGTCAGGAACTCAGAACAGGTGTCTGGGAGCCACAGAATACACCCCTGTACCCTTGCCCCACCATGTGAGGCTCAAATCCTCCTAAACAGCCCGCCAATGCTTATACACCCCAGTGGCAAGGAACTCACCACTTTCCCAGCCCTCATCCCCCCCGTCCAGGGACTCTAGGGTCAGCTCTGCTCTGGCTGTGAGCTGGTGGGCTGGGCTGGCACACCTCACCCCTGCCCAACTCAGGGAGCAGTGCAGTGCCGCTGGGCTCCAGCAGGGGGAGCCTTCTCAGCAGGCAGCCAGGGCCTGGGCCCAGGGCCTGAGCAGTATGCTTGGAATTCCGAGGCCATTTAATTCTCCCCACAGCTCCACTGAGCACTCTTCAACCCACTCTATAGATAAGGAAGTTGACAACCAGAGGGGAAACAAGCTTGTCCCCTGTCACCTAGCAAGTCTGTGGTGGTGCCAAGACCAGAGCTCCAGTTTCAGATTCAAAGAGCAGTGCTCACTGCCGGAACCCAAGGCAGGGAGTGGGGAAGAAGGGGACATATGCAGCACTATAGCCTAAGATTAGAAAGCAGGGAGAACTAGGAGGATGCCCAGGAGCAAGCAGCAGGAAGACTGTAACTCCTTTTCTTTGGGGGGACTTTGGAGCCACTCCAGGAGAACGTCAAGGCAGAAGGGATAGAATAAGGAGGATGAGAGGGGACCCGAGTCTCAGGAAGGAAGACGAAGTCCCGGAACTCAGCCTCCTGCTCAGGTCAACCACCCCGGCACCACCTCAGGGATCCCAGTCCTCTTCCCTGGACAATCCCTCCCCATGGTCTACCCTGGCCTGCTGCCCACCGCACACTTTCCCTCCAGTGCTTGAGGCTTGGCTCCAGTCATTATCCCCTTGTCCCCAGCAGACAGAGCATCAAGATTAGCAAGATTAGGGGCTGGGAAGGGCAAAGCCCAGCAGGACAGGGAACAGGAATGCAGACTCAGTGGGAGAAAGCGCCCAGCTGTACACACTGTACCCTGTACTGCCCTCACTGTTCCCAGGGGAGGGGCGGGCTGGGATGACCTTGGGCAAGGCCAGGCTCACCTGACATATTTGTGTGTCGGGGGCTTGGCGCAGTGGGTGGTGGCAATGCCGGATGACAGGTATCGGTCTCTGCGCCGCTCAATGCGTCGGGCGTTCACGAAGTCCCTGGGGAAGGGAGAGTTAGATGGGGGTGTGAAGCCCAAGATCCAGGGGTGGAGCCAGGAGAGGACTGACTGACAGGGGACTTGGTGGGCGCTCACCTTGGGGAGACCACACCACCAGCAGCCCCTGAAGACACATCGTAGGAGATGAGGGTGTTGTCTTCCACTCGCTGCAGGATCTGAGGGCCATTGGGGGAGACGTGAGACACAGCCCACTCCAGAAGACCCCAGGGCCCCACCACTTCAGGACACCCCTGGGCCAGTCGTCTCTCTGGCCAGGTCCCTCTACTAAGAGCCAGCCATGCCCATTGGTGGTCCCTTGGCCGGGTGCTCTACGGGCAATCCCCTTTCCATTCTCCCGACCCTCCCCAGAAGGCACTATTACCATCACCCCCATTTTACAGATAGGGAAGCTGAGGCACAGAACGGTACAGTGACATGACCCAGGTCCCAAGGGTAACTGGTCACTCCGCCTCTGCCCTGAGCAGTGGCCAGGCTGGGCCCCAGGGCTCAGCTCACCTGGCAGGCGGTCACCGTCTTGTTCCACAGCACCATCCTCTCAGGCTGCAGGATCACCTCCTGGTACACCAGCTCCGCAGGGCAGGGCAGAAAGATCTAGGACAGGGTGTGCAGAGGGCTGGGTGGTGCCAATGTCCCACTCGGACATACCAGCCCTTGGCTCTTGGGGTGGGGAGGACCTGCAGGGGGTCTTCTGGGCCCTTCCTGGAGTCCCCGAGCATGAGGCTCCAGGACACCTGCCTCCCTCACTCACCTTCAGGATGAACGTCTTGCCATGAAAGGGAACCTCGATGGTATACACCGTGTCCCCATATTCCTGTGCCAGGGACAGAAGGGTGACAGGGAGGTAGAGTGAGGGCATGGGGAGCTGGCAGGTGGTGCAGGAAAGGGTGACAGGCAGGGTAGAGGCTTTTGAGAGCTGAGGGTGGAAAACTCCAGGGGTTGGAGGGTATTTGAGCAGCCGTTAAAAAACAGTGGATCTGACAAATGTACAGCAACCAGAAGAGAAAGGCTTTTGACATCAAGTTAAAAGAGCAAAGCACAGCTGCAGCTGTGACCGCGAGGAGCCGTGTCTCCATGCCGACAAGGGCTGCCAGAGAAACTGGCTGGGGAACAGGACGGTTGGGCTGGCGAGTGGGATCGGCATGTTTTCCCTCTGTTTTCCAAGCTCTCTGCCATCTTTTTAGATAATGTTGCTTTGATCATGACACGAAACACTGGACACAGGGCAAAGGCCTGGCTTCCCCTTCAAAGCCTGGGCCCAGGGAGAGAGCAGTAAGAAGGTGAGGATCCCAGGGGGAGCAGGAGGGGGACAGGGATATCATCCAATCCAGCCCAGCCTCCTTCAGAATGGCCAACCTCAGGGCCCAGCCCTCTCCTGAGGCAGGAATTTGGCCCCAGCCCGGGCAATCCCTGGGCTTATTTCTCAGGCCTCAGAAAAGGGAGAGAAAACTCTCAGCACACACGGGAGGGTCAGGTAGGAGTGGGGCTTCTTACGTTATTCTTCTCAAACTTCCAGTTCTCCTCCTGGGCCAAGATCTGGTCCACCACCGCCATGGCCTCCTTCCCCTGGCGGATGTACTCCCGCTCCTGGCCAGGGGTGGGGGCAGGAAGGGGTCAGCCTGGGGCCCACACCCTGCCTTGTTTGTGTCCTGTTTTCTCTGGGAGCTCCACACACCAAGAGGAGCCTGACCCCACCAGATGCAGGGCCTGGGCTGGTCTCCTTGGGCCCTGGGGGGCTCCTGAGGCCAGGAGATATGGCTGTGGCTGCTCCCTCTGCCCCAGCCATGAGGCAGACCAGTGGGCCTGACCAATGATGGGGCAGACGCTGGCACTGACCCGGATTCAGGGAGCGGAGGTCTATCCTCTGCTGGGAAGCCCCTGCCCACCCCGGCTGAGCCCAGCACCGGCCCTTCTCTGCTGTGTCTGTTCCCAGGGTAGGGTGGGGGTGGGTAGCCAAGTACCTGAGGAGAGAAGCTTTTCTTCCCAGTAACTTCTTCATCTGATTCATTGTCAGACCCTGCAGAAAACAAGCCCCAATGACAATGGGAAGGGGTGGGGAGACAGTGCGAGGAGGCAGAGGGGTTCGGGTACTTGAGTGCAAGAATGTGGGGGGATCAAAGTGTGGGTGGGAGAGGGTTGCTGGCTTTCCCTAGGGAGCCTAGGAGAAGGAAAAGAAAAAACAGACCCAGCCTACCCGCTCCTCATAAAGCCCCTCCCTGAGGGCAGTTTCCCCACCCACCAGCCCTCACCTGCAAAGGATTCTGGAGGTGAATAGAATTGACCCTCGGACAGAGCACCAGAGAAGAGAAGCGGTCCGCGGGCGACAGCAGCCTGGGCAGCGAGATACCCTGGGGGAACCGAGATGGGCAGTCACTGTCCCAGACCAAGGACAGCCATGCCTTAGCAGTCTAGGACATCCCCCACCCAGGCTCACCCTTAGGTTCTTGCAGGCTGCTCAGAGTTGGCAAGATGGCTCAGAGCTGCTCTCCTGCCTGAAACTCTCCTGTGTCAGGGCTGGACTGAGCCTCTCTACACCCCGCCCCTCACCATCTCAGCACTCACATCGCTCCTCCTCGGCCTCCTGGGGTAGGACTTTGAAGTCAAGGAACCAGGTCTCCAACCAAGCAAGGACAAAGGAGACGATGGGGAGCAGGTAGCCAAATGCTCCTTTGCTGAGCAGCTGTGGAGAGAAGGGGTGAGCTCCCTGGCAGGGAATCACCCCAAACCCAGAGCCCCCTCCTGGGACTACCAACTCTGGCCAGCCAAACGGGCATACAGCCCGCTCCTGGTCCCAGCCGCTTGGGGACCCTCTGTGGTACATGCCTCTGAGATGGATTAATTAATTCTGCAGCAAGATACACTGAGGTTAAGCTGAAGGAAGAACTCTGCTTCTTGGGGCTGCAGGGGGTAAGTGGGGGAAGCCAGTGAAGGTGATTTCTTGGAAATATCAAAGGACACATCCCTTCTCGCCCCAGCCCTGACAACAGAATTTGGGGCAGACACCCAACTTCGAGAAACGGTTCCTGCTTAGGAGCAGCCCAGCCCTCAGGGCAGATGCCCAGCAGACCTGGCAGACTCAGAACCACTGACCTCAGAGAGGATGACTTTGACGATGAGGAACGCACTGGACACCAGCGTGGTCACCTGCCCAGGGGAGGGAGGGAGGAAAGCAGAGGCTGGGGAGTGAGTCCTCCTCCATCCCATCCCTTGCACCAGTGTCACCAGGGCCCAAGGGCTGCCAGGGAAGTGGCATCTTACCGCTATCACCCACCAGTGCCGGAGCCGCAGCACAGCGTAGCCCAGGAGCAGTCCAGAGAAGCGGAAGAAGGCCAGGACCTGGTGGGGGGGAAACCAAGCATCACAGAAGGCTAACCCCCCACCTACTGCTGGCGGCTGGCCTCCCCCACTGCCAGGCACCAGCCCTCTGCACACCCATGCGCACATGGGAGAGGTTCGAGGGCGTCTCCCTCACGCAAGGCTTCACTATGTGCAGGACATCCTCTGGACCTTCTCCCAGCCCACCTCCTCCAGGAAGCCTTCCCAATTAACCCCTCCAGTCCTGCTGCCCCAGGTTCCCTTTACATGGTTGAGTTACTCTGTCTTTGCGGACAATTTGGATGTGACCTTCATGGACAAGGAGTCTTGTCTTCCCTTTTCCGCTTAGGGCTATCTGTAGATGTGGCCTCATTTAGGAACCTTTTTAGACTGGGGGCTTCCGGAAGAAGGGAGCCAAGTCTCCCAATCAGATTAGGATATGTCATTGCAGAAGGAAGAGAAACAAGCATTTCCTTGCTCCCTTCCCACCCCTAGGGCCCTCAAGCTCACTCACAAAGATGTCAAAGAAGGAGGTTTTAAAGTTGTAGTGGATGATCTCCTCCTCCAGGTTCTTCTGGATGCCTGTGTTGGTCTAGGAGAGGGAGACGGGAAGAGCTATGCTGGCAGAACTCCTGGGGCCAGGGATGGGGCAGGGAGGCAGGGGAGACTAGGACCTGGAGGAGACACTATACATGCTAAGCCACTACCCTCAGGGGCCCGAGTCCCTAAAACACCAAGAGAACTCAGCCAGAGGCCCAAAAGCCCAGGCACAATTATTCCTCTGAGAATCCAAGTAGCCCAGACTGGCAGAGCTGGGTCCAAGTACCACCCCTCATGGGTACACTGCCCAGGAAGGAGTAGGCTAGGAGGGCCTGGGGGCTCTGGAGGGGAGGCAATGGGTCAAGCCCTCACAGCACATATGCAGGCAGGGAAGACTGGAAGATGGGGTGCTGGGAGCCTGCCACTTGCACAATTTCATCTCCCACCCACCACTGTGGTGCTCCATCTTCCAGCTAACAATCCATCTGGGGTGACGGGGGCCGGGAGTGGGCAGTGGTGTCAGACGGAGCCCCAGGTGGCAAATCAATTGATTAGGTTTGTGCTTAATGGGCAGTATCTATCACGCTGCTAGACAGGATGTGGTGGTGAGTGAGCATTGCCCCTGTCCCTGCCCCGGCTACCAGCACGTTTCCACTGGGACACCCTGCCTCTCCCTCCAGCTTACCGTGCCCAAGATCAAACATATGCTCTTTGCCCCTAAACTAGCCCCCTCCCCAAACTCTTCACTTCTATCACAAAGTCGTCGTTTTCCTAATACTCAAGCTTGAGACCTGGAGAACGGTCACTTGCCACCCACATCTCAGGGTGAGCCCACTATGCAGAAGAAAAACTGGGGGGAGGGAGCACAGAGAGGCCGAGTCCCTTGCTGAGTTCACAAGTTAACATAGAGGATGAGCTGGGATGGCACCAAGCCTGGGATACCCTGCTGGGCCCCGTCAGTGCCATGAGATGGAGCCCCACTACTAGCTAGACCGTGTTCCCTAAGGGTGGGCCAAGCATTCTCCAGGGGCAGGTGCCTACACACCCTGCACTGTGAGGCAGCGCCATCTCTCCAGGCCGCTAGCTAGCAGAATCTCACCAAGCCTGGAGAGGTCAGACTAGGAGGAAGGGCACTGGAGGAGGGTCCAAAATGGGAAGGGAGAACTGACTTGGGATCCACTGGGAACTGGGAATTTTTACCATGCCCTCTGCTTTTAGTATGGTGCCTGGTACACAGCAGGGACTCAAAAAATGTTTTATGAATGAATGAATGAATGAATGAATGAATTGGAGCCAGAGAGTAATGTAGAGCGGAAGGAAAACAAGATTCTAACAGCTCAACCTGAGGGTTCTCCCAGGTGTCTCCACTAGAGGGCAGTATGGAGCAGAGGTCAACAGTGTGAACCTGGAAGCCAGAGGGTCTCAAATCCTGCCTCCTTCACGTACTTGTTTAGGGCCTTTGGCCAAGTACTCAACCCCTCTAAGCCTCATTTTCTTCATCTAGAAGATAAAAATAGCTGCTCTTATCTTTCCATTCTTCATTTTACCCACGTATCAACCCCTTGGGAGAGGCTGCCCTCCCGTTTGACAGATGGACTAAGGTCCAGGTGACCCCCCAACTGGGCTTGTGCCCCCAGCCTCACCCCCACTCACGTTCAGTTCGATGATCCACAGCAGGGAGATAAAGAGCAGGTCAAAAGTGACAAAGAGGCAGAAGGTACGGCGGACATCAGAGATGGCCCGGCGCTTCTCGGGTGGCGGGAGAAAGTGCGATGAGAAGCTCTGGCTGTGGGACAGCGATGAGCCGAGGGAGGCCACAGCTGGCAGGCTGCGCTCCAGGTCGCGGGCCAGCTCCCCAGGCAGTTTGCTCATCCTGGTGGGCCCCCACCTCAAGGTGGGGAGGACAGGGCCTCAGCGGCAGGGCTGGGAGTGAGGCAGAGTAGGTGGGTCAGGCCATGCACAGCAGGGTCCTGGAGGTCCCTGCTAAGCTCCTTCCATCCTTCCACACACAGCTCCCAGGCCCCACCCTTGCCCCAAAACACCCGGGCCCACTCCCTGCCCCAACTCCACTGCCCAGGGCACTCTCTGCCCAAATTCCTTCCACGAGCCTGATTTCCCAGGCTGGTGGGGTTTTAGCATCCCTCCCACTCTCTCTCTTCCTTTCTCATCCCCCTCAAAGCCCAGGGGCCCTATGGCCACCCTTGGAGGGCTCTGGGGTCCCTCTGCTGGGGACCTACCTGCCTCCCTGATGCTTGGGGCATAGCCTGCTCCTGCCCAGCCCAGCCCTGTGGTTTAGCCTTTGGGTTCTGTCAACAGCTTCTGGGCCCGTCCCCACCCCCAGAAGAGGGCCCCAAGCTCTGTTCTTTGTTTTCCAAGCACAAAGCCACATTCCCTCCCAGCAGCCAGCCCTCCCCTCCCCCCCATTCCATGGCAACTGGGAGGGACATCCTAGAGCAGTGTCTCTGTGTGCTCCCAGCTGGGACAGGGGATGAAGGGGTGGCAGATAAGGAGGGAGGACATCTTGGTCCCTTCTCCCTATCTCACCCTACCCCAGGCCCAACCACCATCATCTCTCACCCAGGCGGTGGGTCTCCAGGCTGCCTCCAACAACCACTTTTCCCCACAATAGCCAAAGAAAGTTTTTAAAAACATAAATCAGACCCTGCCATTTCCCCACTTACAACCCTCCAAAGAACCCCCTCCACCCAGAACAGTTCTTAGGGTAGCAAGCACCTTCCTCACTGCGCTGTAGGCCTAGGCCCGGGAGCGTGTGGCCTCCGCCTAGCTCTTCTTACACGGCATGCCCGTCTCATCACCGCTGCCACTCTGGCCTTCCTACAGGTCCCTGGACATGCCAGCCCTGTCCTGCCACAGGGCCTTGGGCTAGCTCTCCCCACTGCCTGGGATGCTCGGTCCTTTGAACTGGCAGCTCAGAAGCCCCTCTCAGAGCACCTCCCACCCTCTGACCCCTAGTCACAGCACAATAGTATATTTCACTGCTTTGTTTTCATCAGTGAACTCATCACTATCCTGAATGACTTCATTGCTTACACTCTCTCTCTCTAGACCGTAAGCTCCATAGGGGCAAGGGCATGATCTGACTTGGCACTGCTGTCTCCCTACTGCCTAGCACAAGGCCTGGTACATAGTAGGGGCTTAATAATTGACTGTTGAATTAGTGAATGATCCAGAGGGTCTCCTGGCCCTCAGTTCCATGTTACGAAGCAGAAAGGAACAGGACAAACCCCAAAGAGGATAAGAACTTGTCATCACCCAAAGCTTGCCCAGTGCTTCACTGCCCACAAAACACTATGTCCATGGTCACGTTTCATGGCCACACAGGGCAGGTTCCTCCTATTTACATATAAGACAACCACTCTGAAGACAAACGGGGCCCTGGAGCACTCCTTTCCGACCATGCAGCCTCCAGGCCTGAGGTCTCTGCTCCACCAGTTGGCAGGGCAAGAGGCCCTAAGAGGCCCTGTCCCCCGCTCTCCTAGGCCAGGCCTGGTCGGGGGAAAGACTGAGCGAGGGAAGGAAGGAGGGTGAGCAAAGGATCAGCTTAGAGACAGAGAGGAGATGCTCGGGGTGCAATGATACCTCAGCACAGCAGGGCCTGGGCTTCCAGGGCTCAGGCTCCATCAAGGGTCTCCCTGAGTCATCTCATACCCCAGCACCAGACGGCAGGATTGGGGGCTGGTAGAAGGCAAGCCCTAGATGTCTGTCCCTGACCCTGGTAAGATCTACCCCTCTCCTCTTCTCAGTCCTCCCTGATTCCCTGACCCGTCCACACCTTTGTTATGTCGACTTCCTCCCTGGGCCGCCTGCTCTTCTAGGTCCAACACAAGCCCCAGGCGTATGGCTAGCAGGTTCTGAAAAAGTCAGCTGGTCCACCCCTGTGCATCTGTACACCCCAGTTTACAGGAGCAGACTGTTCTCAGCAGAGGCTGGGGCCAGGGATGCAGAGGCAGCCGCCCAAGGCTACCCCCAAAACCAAACGCTTTGGGTTCCCAGGACAAGCTCATCTGGAATGTATCAAGGGGAAGCTAAGCCCAGCTCTGGAAGGAGGTAGTCAGAAGAGGGCATGTGACAGGCGCCCGGCAGCCAGACCCCCCAACATCCATCAGCTGGACTTGGTGCCAGATGCATGCTTGGTGCATCCCTCACTGTGACAGGGCTGCAGCTCGGGGGCGCGTGACATTTCCCCGTCTCTAACGGCTCTCCTGTCTCCTGCCAGACCTGTCTCCTCTCCTCTGTATCTCCATCTCTCTACCCCTCTTTCCCGTCTGTCTTTTCTTTGTCGTCTCTTTTTATTTCTCCTGCCTGTGTCTGTCTTTATTTCTCCCCCCTCTCTGGGTCTGTTCATCTGGTCTCTCATTTTTGAGTCCTTCTCTCCACCCCCATCAGTCTCTTCCCTCCTTTCTCCTGCCCCCCCCCCCGCCATGCTTCTCTCTCCCCTTCTCATCTCTGTCTCCTGCCCTGTCTCTCTCCCCCTCTTCCTTGTCTCACTGCTGGCTAGGGAGGGGCTTCCCTACTTTCCCTCTGCTGCTGGGTCTGTCTGTCTTTACCCCTGGTCTCCCTCCCTCCCTCCCTGGGGACAGGACTTGGGTGGCAGCAGCTTGGATGTGAGACACACTTACAGTGGCAACAGCATTGACACTCAAACACCCAGACATCCCTGGCGAAGCGAGAGATACAGATGTGGGCTGTGAGCAGAGGTGTCGGGGGAGCCTGGGAGTGCCGAAGACACAAGGATAGGGGGCAGCCAAGCAGGGATGGGGGCAGCTGGCCAAGAGCCAGAAAAAGAAAGGGAGTTCTATATCCCCAATGAAGGTGCTCAGAGTCCAGCCAAGTGAGAGCTTTGTGGAGTCGAGAGAGCACCAGTCAGGGAGTCAATAGCACTGCGCGCCGGTCTTGGGGCAATCATTAATTCCAAGCAACTTAGAACAAATCATTTCTCACTAAGCCTCCATTTCCTTACCTGGGAAAAGATCAGTAGTTTTCAAACCTTTTTTTTTTTAAAGCAGAGAAAACCTTTAAAAATATAAAACCTTACTTAGAACATTAATATATAAAACAATATAGTAACAAACAATAGCCTAGCTTAACTAGTAAAGAATGTGTGCCTCGAGCCTTATGCTCTTGTAAGAACTATCTATAGGGGATCAAAGTGATGAGCAACTCGAAAGGTCAGATAGGAACCTTAGGGGGCAGTGAGTTTATGTTAATGGGGGAGGAACAACCCAGAAAAGGAGGGTGAGCCTGGCTGCCCAACTCGAAGAACGTGATCCATGTCACTGAACTGTACATGTACAGACGTTGAATTGGTGTCTGTTGCGCTGTGTACGTTCTCAACACCACCAAAATAAGTAAGTTATAAACAACAACAAAGATACGGTGACTGGAGTGTAGAGTGTAGGGGTGGGGGGACATCAACTCCCATAAAAGGTGAGGGGGAGGCGGCCACAGAGAGCGCCACTGGTCAAACCCCAGGGTCACCCTGAGGCAGCTCTGTGGGCACAGTTTGAAAACCACTCAGATGACTTCAAGTGAGTGTAAGAGGGGAAAACCATCTCAGTCTGGTTCTCTGGCCAATTCCAGGTCCTGGCCCTGGAGGGGGCGCTGGGCAGGGCAGAGGTCCGCAGCTGCTAGCAGAACAGCTATGGGAGACTCCACCTAACCGGGGTCAGGAGTGTGGTGGGAAGCTGGAGACAGCCAGGCTGCCACCCAGCCCCCTGGAAGCAGACCTCCCTGGCAAGCCTGCCACCTGCTGTCACCGGCCCCCTCCCAGTCGCCTTCTGAGGTGTCGGGAGGAGAACAGTGTATGTGCCATGAAAGAGTCGGCCTGGGATGGGTGCAGACTTGACACCGGGTGTGTTTGTGGAAGCTGAGCTGCTAAGGCTCTGGGAAAGTGAGAGGGAGGGAGGAAGGGAGGAATTGGAGCTTTTCTTGTCCTAGGCTGGAGGGGAAAGAAGTGTGGGGTGGGCAAGTCAGGTCTCTGAGCACAGGGAGTCCTCCCCTGAGGCAGGGGAGAGGTGGCCATGGCCCTCACACCCCTCCTCAGGCCTTCTCTTACTCACCCCAGTAAACACTAGTACCAACCCCATTTGCAACAGGGGCTTCTGGGTGGGGTCCCAGACTGGGGCAAACAGCAGGAAGAAGCTGGTATCACGAGTCAGGACAGCTTGGTTCCCTCTCTCTATCTCTACCACCCCCACCCAGGCCTGACCACCACCATCTCTTGCCTGGACATCTGGGGTTCTCCCTGCCACCTCAGATAACCATTTCTCCCCACAAGGGGGCAAGGGGAACCGACTTCCTGGGCATGGCAGCTGCTCCCCTCCCCTTCCCTTAGCCCTGACTTGCAGGGAGAGACTCAAGGTGAGTTCGGTTCCTTTGACAGCGAGGGTCCTGGAGGAGGAAGGACTCTTCCTCAGACCACTTCTCTCTTGCTATGGAGGTTGATGTTTCCCCACCCCTATACTCTCCACTTCAGTCACACTAGCCACAGACTCCTCCCAGAACACACCACACCACAGCCATCCCCCTTCCGTGCCTCCACTCCTCGTTTTATCATTCTAGAACAATCTCCTCACTCTGGAGAACTCCAACTCTCCCTTCAGAGACCAGTTCAAATGTCAGCTTCTGGGCAGAGTCTTCCCTCACCCTCCAGGGCTCCCCCGACCCAGATCTCAGGACTTGGGAGTCAGCACTTCCCTTACCCAGAGCCTTGAAGCATCTCTCCTCAAGCCCCAAGGCCGAGGCTGAAGCTGGTCTGTGAATCTGTAATGTCCACCCTGGGACAGGGCAAAGGGTTCCAAACCTGGAGTCAAGAGCCCGAGACCATTCTGCATTAGGCTGTGGGCCCTTGTCCAGATCAGTGAATCTCTCTGAGCCTCGGTCTCCTCATCTATAAAATGGGGATAGTATAGTGCCCACTTCACAGACCTGTTAAAAGGATTTGAATAATACACGCTAAACATTTAATGAACAGCAGCTATTACTGCTACTACTCTCCCTGAGTACAGGGTTGTAGGCAGGGTCCCAGGCTAGACCGGGGATGTCCAGCATGGCACTCTGCCCAAACTGAGGGTCCCATCAGTACTGCTGGATGGAGAGATGGGAATGGGCTGCAGGGAGCTGACCCAGGATGACACGTCTGTAATTCAGGGCTCAGCGGCCCACGCCATCAGCCTTGGCACAGTGGCTTATTGGCCCCTACCCCACCCCACCCAACAAAGGGGGTTTGGAAAGTTCCCTGTAGAAGTGGGAGTTTAAGGAGAGGGGGGCAAGGCAGCAATGAATGACACACAAGATCTCCAAGTCAAAGCCCTGCCGCTTCTCCTTTCCTTCTGGAGAAGTAGAAGAGGAAAAACCAAGCCAAAACAGAAACTAAATTCATCACCATACCCACCCCTTCCCCAGCCCAGGAAGTTCTGGAAAACCCTAACAAATGCAATCCAGTCAGCCCTCCTTCCCTCCCTCTCCACATGCCACCCCCATTAAATGTCAAGAAGCCCCTAGTATTGTGACCCTATGACCCCTGGACCCCTGGCCTACTCAGGGGCCGGTGAGTCCGGCTTCACCCTCACCCCTGTTGGGTAAAACTTGGGGCTGAAGAGGTCAAGTTCCCAAGGTCAGTCTGAAAAGGGCCAGTCTACTTCCTGGAGAGATCTCCATCCCAACAGCCCACTCAAGGGTAGGCCCCCACGGAGGTGAGTGTGCTCTGCACATACTCCTCCCAGCACCAGCCCTGACCCAACAAAAGCCAGGACCAGCCAGAGAGAGTTCAGATGGGATGCCTTCCCCATCCCTTGTCCCTTGTCCCACTGATGTGGCAGCTGCCCCCTTCTACCCTAGGGCCCCCACCTCTTCAAATACGTGCCATGCAGTTTCTGGGAGACAGCTGTGAACATGGAGTCAGAAGACAGCACTTTAAAGCCCTGCTGAGTGACCTTGACCTTATCTCCCCGAGTCTCAGCTTCCTCGTCCATACAATAAATCCATCAATCTCTACCATTCAAAGAAATAAGTCTGTGCTGCCCAATGCCCAGGACTTTGGGTCTTGCCTGCACTCCCTACCTAAACAGGTCCAGGTGTATGAGAGCTCAAGTTACTACAACACACTTTTATTGAGAGCTTACAGTGTGCTACATTCTGTGCTGGTCTCTGGGGACACAGGGCTTCCAGGCTGGTGAGGAAGGCTAGCAGATAAATACTACGTGGTGTCACACTGTCATCAGTGCTTTCCAGGAGGAATGAACAAAGGATCGTGGGCTCTCAGAGAAAGGAGCATCCAACCCAGGTTGCAGTGAGTGAGGTCACGACAGCCACAGGAAGGAGGGGTCCTCTGACGCAGGCCTTGGAGAATCAGCATCTACCAGCTGGAGGCGAGGAGGACAGGGCATTCCAGGCAGGCAAACCAACATGAACAAAGGCCCAGCCCAAAGCCATTCATGTTGACCCTTCCCCCAGGCACTAGGGCTCCAGGCCTTCCCGGGGGATGGTCCTCACTGGCTTCTAATCCAGGGGGACTTCATGGCCAGGCGAGTCATCACCAGGTTCAGCAGAGGAGTCTGCCTCTGCCCTCCTGCCTGCCCCAGCCCCATCCCCCCTCCCTCCTCACCCTATCATCACCCACCAGAGCTCTGTCCAGAAGACCCAGCTCTCTGTTGTCTGAGCCCACCTGGCCTCTACCTCTCTCTGGTAAACTCATCCTCTTTGTCAGCTCCACTGGAAAGCAGCCCCTGGCCTTTTTCTCTTGGGTTCCCAGAGCTCCACGTACATTTCTCTAGAATTTAATACTTGCCATGCAACATTTGGAGTCCCTGGGTGGTGCAGACAATTAACGTGCTTGGCTGCTAACCGAAAGGTTGGCAGTTAGAGTCCATCCAGAGGTGCCTCAGAAGAAACGCCTGGTGATCTACTTCCTAAAAATCAGCCATTGAAATCCTTATGGAGCACAGTTCTACTCTGACACACATCAGGGAGTCAACTCGAGAGCAATTAGGTTGAGAGTTTTTTTTTTTTTAAATGCAACATTTACCTATCTCCAGATTCATTTTCCTGAGTAGACTGACATCAGGTCTGGGTCTTTTCCACCGTTGAATTCTCACTCGACAAATTCAGATCTTGCCCCCAGTGACCCCTACCCCAGTACTTTACTTACTGAGAAAGAGACAGGCATTAGGGCTCTGGGGTACAATTAGAAGTAAGCCACATCAGCTGTCCTCAAGCAGCTTATGAAATTAAAAATAATAACCAGTGTGCTATATTCTTATGTACAAATTTATTGATTGCATACTCATGTGCCCGGCACCATTTTAAGCCCTATATATACATTATTTCATTTAATCCTCAGAACAGCCCTGTGAAGTAGGTACATTACTATCTTCATTTTACAAATGAGGAAACTGAGGCACTGTCTTCATCAAGGTCACAGAACAGTATCAGAACCCAGGTAGGCTGATTCCAGAGTTTGTTTTCCCAATCATTATGCTCTTATAGAAGCTCTGGTGGTGAACTGGCTAAAGCGCTCGGCTGCTAACCAAAAGACTGGCGGTTCAAACCCACCCAGTGGCTCTGTGGGAGAAAGACCTGGGGAGCTGCTCCTGTAAAGATTACAGCCTAGAAAACCCTCTGGGGAAGTTCTACTCTATCACATGAGGTCGCCAGGAGTTGAAATCAATTTGATGGCACCAAACACCAACATGCTCTTATGGACGGGACTGAGAGGACACAGAGAAACACTGAGCCTTGGGTGGGGTGGGGGGGAGCTGCGTAAGCAGAGGGCTCAAGGACAATAGGAGGTAGCCTGGCAGATAAAGGAGGCAGCCCTAGCCTGGCAGGTGTGCAAAGGCACGGAGCCATGAATAGCAAGGTGTGGGCAAGGCACATCCTGCAGCACCGTATTATTGAACCTTAGGGTGCACACAGGAGATCTGTAGGGAAGGGGCCAGATTATACAGAGTTTTGTAAATTGTGTAAGGATTCAGCCTGCCTTTTCACAGGCAATGGGAAGCCATCAAAGGGTTTTAAGCAGTAAAGTCAGATTTGTGTTTTAAAAGGCTCACAAGAGTTGCAGTTTGGAGACTGGGTTGGAAGCAATCAGGGCTAGAAGTTGCTGGCAAGCTACTATAGTCATCCTGGTGAGAGATGTATGGACAAAGATGGTAGCAGAAGAGATGAAGGGATGGGACCAGGTTTGAAGGATGTTCAGAAGTCAGCTGGACTAGGTCACCCCTCAGATGTGGGAGTTGAGGAACAAGAGGGAGTGTGAGATAAGTCTCAGGTTTCTGGCTGGGATGGAATCACAGAGGAAGAACAAGTCTGCAGGGGAATAAAGCAGCTCAGGTTTAGAGAGTGAGTCTGAGGTGGCCCTGCGTGTGAACGAAATAGAGCTGTCCAACAGGCAGCTGGATGGCCAAGCCTGAGGCTCCAGGGAGGAGCTGCGCTGAAGACATAGATCTGGGTGTTTCTAGTATTTAGAAGGTGTAAAACTGGAACCATGGGAGTACATGAGCCCATCCAGATTCAGTGTACAGAATGAGGGGTCGGGCAGAAGAGGAGAACGTGAAGGTACTATCAGAGCTGTAGAAAGAAAACCAGGGGATGCTGATGGGAGGAGGGGGACATACATCAATTAGGAATGATTATCACTGGTGTTATGCACCTCTAAGAACTCAAGAAAAGGGTCCTTTTGATATCAGTTAAGGAACCCTGGGGGCATAGTGGTTAAGAGCTCAGCTGCTAACCAAAAGGTTGGCAGTTCGAATTCACCAGCCCCTCCTTGGAAACCCTATGGAGCAGTTCTACCATGTCCTGTAAAGTCGCTATGAGTCAGAATCGACTTGATGGCAACAGGTTTTTGGCTGATGGCACAAGCAAGGGTTAAGCGCTCGGCTGCTAACCGAAGGGTTGGTGGTTCCAACCCATCAGCCGCTCAGCGGAAAAAAGACCTGGCATTCTGCTTCCGTTAAGATTACAGCCTAGGAAACCCTAGGGAGCAGTTCTACACTGTCCTATAGGGTCGCTATGAGTCAGAATTGACTCAATGGCACACAACAACAACAACAACGAAGGAAGTAATTTACGACAGTTTCCAAAGGAAGTTGGGGAAGGCTTCGGATGACCGGGAAATGCAGAGATACCGGAATGTGTAAATATTTTCCTCCTCATTCTCCGGTCTTGATGTCTCCCCATACCCAACTCCTGCCCCTTAATATCCAGATATCTTCCCCTCGCCTCTGCCATCACAGTTAAGAGGAAGGCTTTGGTAGGCGATCCGAGGCCCTCCTCCTTGCAGCGCCTCGGATGGGCAGAGCCGCGGAGGGTCAGCGCGGGAGCCCCCCAACTAAGCGCGGGGCGGAGCGAGGCCCAGCAGAGGAAGGGGGCGGAACCTGGGACACGGTGGGTGTGGGAAGGGTCGGACGGAGCCAAGAACGGACACCGGGCAGGAAGGCGGGATCCGCTAGCAAGGTATAGCTCTTGTGCCATCACCCCGGTCCCCGTGACCGCTCCAGGACCCACCTGCTCCATGTCAAACACGGCCCTGGCTCTTCCTGCGCCAGCCGCAATCCAGCTCCGCGGCCCCGGCAGCGCCCTTGAGCGGAAGGGAAACTCCCAGCACCGCCACTTCCGCCGCTGAGTCCGCCCCGGAGAACGAACAGGGACCTGCGTACGACTTCAGTCCCGCCCCTTCGGGTCAGGCTCCGCCTCAAGTTCTCCGGCCCTCCGAAGACGGGCGGGAAATTGGGATTACAGCTAAAGCTAAGACCTTTAAGACGATCTTCCTAATGGTGGGGAGAATTGGAAAGAAACTCAAGGGCATCATCGTTATTGGGCCACACAGTCCTGACACTGTGGGAAAAGGAGGAACTTCTTTAGAGAAGGCCTGTGGGGAGAGAGGGGAGGACAGCTCCCTTGGAGGAATATGCAATAACTCTTGAAGGGCTTTCTCTTTTCCCCTCTGCCTCTCCCAGCTATTCCTAGCAGGATCTAGAATTTCCGTGGCCCTTCCCAAGAGTGCCCGAGCCTGTTTTCTGCAGGAAAAACTCCTAGACTATTCGACTGGACACTAGGGTCGCGGCCGTGACCCATTGCATGACCACCGACCAGGACTTCGACATCAGTAACCCTCCTCACATCTCCCCCTCCCTGCTCCTTTCCCCTGAAGGACGAGTCTCAGCGCAATTATTTACAAAGATTTATTACAGCACGGGAGGGGTTAGGACCTGGGGTCAGGGAAGAAGGGGAAGGGGGCAGAGCAGCTGGAGAACAAGAACCTGCCCCTGCCACAGTGCGCCCCCACACGGATGCATACTAGGCAGCATTCCTGGCATCAAAGCACACACAAAAGGCAATAAAGCAGCCTCCGTCAGTCCATGTTCCAGGCACCCAGGCCAGGGAGCAGGGGTGGTAAAAGGAAGATTTCCAAAGTGTCGAGGCTATGGAGAAGGATGCCTGAGTCCCCGGCCCTGGTAGAAGCCAGTGAGAGGGGTGGTAACTTGGAATCCCCCATATAAGAGGAGATGGAGAAGAATCTAAGGGCACCTACAGGTTCTTAGTACCCCCGTTCCCCAGATCTTAGGGTCCTGCCCTGTGGTCTCCTGTGCCCAGGGGAGGGGGCCTGGGAAGTAAATTGTGAAGGGTGGACCTTTGTCCCCAGGTTCCTGGATTTTCCAGTGTGGGCTGTCTTACATCCCACCTCTCACTGGGTGAATGGGAGAACAACTGGCAGGGGTAGGCATCAGGCAGCAAGTGCCCCGGAATCTGGGCATCAGCCAAAGGTGGGCAAACAAGCAAACACAGACCAGCCTTAGTCTCCTAGAAATCAGAAGCCGCAGCCCTAGCAGGTGAGGGGAAGGGTACAAAATAGGATGAGGACAGAATGGGATTATGGAGAACAGCGATGCTCCCTCTACTTCCTCCCTCCTGGGAGATGCAGGATTTGGTGCCTATGTGCCAGGCTCAGGGGGTGCAGCGCGCTGTGGCTCCTCCCCCGGCTCTACAAGGCAAGCAGAGACAGACTCAGGAGCTGGCCCCACTCACCAAGATCCCAGCCCTACCTCCCCCATCCCACACTCCAGGCCTCACCACTTTGTGCTGGGTCTCCCACTTGATCCTCAGAGCTTCCATCTCTCTGGGGCTCATCCAGAGGGGGTGGGCGCTCCCAGGGCCCCTCCAGACCCTGGCCACTGGTTGCTTTCTGTCCCGCTGGGGACAGAAAAAGGGATAAAAATACAGGCTGTGAGCATCCAGCTGTCCTGGAGCGTGAGCTGTATCTTTCTGATGGTTGAGGCTGAGCTTTCTCAGAACACCATGGTAGAGTGGAGAGAGCACTGGACTAAGACAGCTCTTCCAGTGACTAGCTGTATGACTTAGATGAGTCATTTTTACCCTCTGAAGGGGACAGGAAGAGGGAAATTGTGTAGCTGAGCTTCAGTAAGATAATACACTCTCCAGCCCAGTGCCAGCACCAGGAGCCACCCGCTTCCCCAGTGGTGGTGGCTGATGTTGTTCCTTGGTAGTTGTCATTTGACCCATTTTTCCTGAGCAAACAGTCTCCTGTCGCCTCCTTCCCACCTGTTCTGGAGTCTCAGTGGAAGTTGACTCAGCTCTTCCAGCTCTACCCCATTGCTGGCAGCAAAATCTGGGAGATTTTCCTTCCCTGGCTGATGCCCCCACCACCAGAGATGCAGACAGGAGGCCCAAGCCATTTTGTCTGGGTGCGGGGCTAGACACTTCAAGTAGGGGTGGTCAGCTGCTTTTCATCCCCATAAATAATGAGACTAAAAACCTAGACATGTGGGAAGGATAGAGAAGTCCCTAGGTGGTGCCAATGGTTAATGTGCTTGGCTGCTAACCGAAAGGTTGGAGGTTTGAGTCTGCCCAGAGGCACTTTGGAAAAAAGGCCTGGTGATCTACTTCCTACACATCAGCCATTGAAAACCTTATGGAGCACAGCCCTACTCTGACACACATGGGGGTCACCATGAGTTGGAAATCAAGAGTGACTGGTTTTTTGTTTGTTTTTTAGGAGGAATAGGTGTGGCGCAGCTGTCTATGACCAGGCATGGAAGAAATAACCGTGGGAGAATGCACTCTTTCTGCCTTGAAATTCTCTGGGCCTTGGGACCCTCTGTGATGTGCTTTGGATCTGGGGCCTCTGGTTCTGAGGCCGTCTGTGTGAGTCTTAGGTCCCTCCCTGGTCCCTCTCCCCAGGCAACTGGTGTTGAAGGTACAGAGGACCAGGTTGGTTCTTGAATCCTGATTTCTTCATCTGGACACTAGAGGGCACACTCTCATTCCCAGCCTGGGGAATACAATCTTGCTGTCGTTGAGTTGATTCTGACTCATACAGACCCTGTAGGAAGAGTAGAATTGCCCCATAGGGTTTCCAAGGGGCAGCTGGTGGATTGGAACTGCCAGCCTTTTAGTTAGCAGCCAGACTCTTAACCACTGCGCCACCAGGGCTTCTAGCCTAGGGAATAAGAGGAAGAAATAGCCACAAGGTCCTGGAGAGGACATATTAGCTAGCCCTCTGCCTTGCAGCCGAGACCACATCCTAGGTTCAAAATGCAGGTGAAGGGGACATTGGACTCTCTCAATCCTCTATCCCTGCATCTCCTTGTGCCCACTTACCCCTATGGATGGAAAGTCCTTTCTTGGGTCTAGCCTCAAACCCCATGTGCCTTAATTCTTGTGGAAGAGAGGAATCAGGGACAACCTGATCGGTGGAGCGACTGAGCCAAGAATGGGAGCAGCCCAGGTCTCAGGACAGGCTAAATGTGAGTCCTCAGATAGGTAAGCAGATTGGAGGGGGGGCCTGTGGTGTCACTGCAGATTACAGGATGCTCAAGGAGGACCCATACTTAGCCCATGGTGGTGGGACCCAGGCGTTGCAGCCCCTTCAGCTTACCAGATTCCCTGCTGCCCTTTAGGACTTCAGCCTGGCTGTCCTCTTCTTCATCTTCCTCTTCCTCCTCCTCCTCCTCCTCCTCCTCCTCCTCCTCCTCTTCTCTTGGGTAGCCCAGGGCCCGCAGCTCCCCCAGCTCATCCTCCTCCTCTGAGGCCTGGTTCTCACCCAGGTTGCTGATGGACTGCAGGTGAGACTCGGCAATGCGCTGTACAGCTGGAACAGAAAGGCCCAGGAAGGCAAGGGTCAGGCCCAAGAAGCAGCCCACAGAACTAGCCCCCAACCCCCTTCCCATTGGCCTGGGCAGAGATAATCGTCTCAGGACTGCAGGTCACCCTTCTGGGAACCAGATCTTGGCAGAAGTAGGGAGTAGACTCTTGCTTATGTGTGGCTCTTAAGCTGCCCCAAGATGCTGGCTCCCTGGAAGCTGGCACTGAGCTGCTCCCATACACCACAGGGAACCAGGCTGGGCAAGACCAGACGGGCACTGCAACAGCTTAACATTCCCTGGCTGGGAGCTCCCAGGTTCACTAGGTACCCAGTGCTGGAGACAGCGTCTACCAGCTTCAGCCCACTGCAGAAGTCACAGGGCTATGGGCCAGAGTCTGAGGGATTGGCCCCTTTCAAATTGTGGAGGAGTGCCTAGCCTGCCTAGGGGTCCCTGCTCTCTCTGATCCTGCCCGCCTTGTGCTCAGTCCCCACCGCGGCACTGTCCAGTCATAGATGCCACTCCACATTCTTCTTCCCAGGTTCCAAGGGGCAGGAGCAATCAAGGGCCAGAGGACATAACAGTCTGCAGGCAGTGGAGCCCATGGCTGGAGATGCAGTGTGCTTAGACGCGGCACCCACAATCTTGACCCACATCCCCAAGCTCCCAGCTCCCTCTGCGGTGACCTAAAAAGCAGCAAACCCCCCGCCCCTCCCAACACACACACCACCAAGACCTGCTCTAGGAAGGGAACCATGTGGGCAGCTGGAGAGAAGTTTGCAATAGATGGAAAGAAGCAGGGGACTGGAGGAAGGGGACCAGGACCAGGGGACCCTAGGGGGAATGGCAGGGGTTGAGGGGACAGTTTCGGCAGAGTCAGCAGGGAACCAGGAGCTGGTACGGGATTAGAGCATTTGGGACACTAACTTCATAGCCCACAGAGGAGATGCTGAAAAGCTAGGGGGTGGAGATGCTGTGGCTCCTTTTAGGTCCGAAGAGGGGAGGGGCCCCTTGGAAGCCCACAGGGGTAGATCCAGGCTGGAAACCTCCAGTGGAGTGAGTGGGGCATCGAGCTCCTGCCAGCTCAGAGGCAGGCACAGAGGATGCATTGTGTGTCCCGCTGCCCTGCCCTGCCTGAGCTCCCAGCCAGTGCCTCCTGCTGGCTCTGGCAATTTAACCAGGCAATAAAATAGCAATAAATTGCCCTGCCCCGGCCTTGGAGATGCGGCAAAGCTTCACCTTGAGCCAAGTGTGAACACTCCGGCCTTGGAGAGCACCCCCTGTAGAGGCTTAGTTTTGTCCACCCTCCCCCAAGGGCCCCTGACTCTTCCCCCTACAAACCCCCAACCCTGCCAGGCGCTTTCCCTTGGCTGTAGCCTACAAACAATGCCCTCCCTGTACAGAGGAGGAGTAAAGGTGTACAGAAGAAGCCCCAAGAGGGAGGAGAGGGTCCTGTGAGGGGTCGACGGGAAGGGAGGAGGAGAGGGGAGGAGGTGGCAGCTCAGGCAGCACCCCCCACCCCACCCCGCCCCGCCCAGGCGGGGGAGGAGAGTTCGTGAGCAGCAGTGACAGTAGGTGTGTGCAGTGCCTGTGCTGGCGCCCCGTGAGCCTCCCTTGTGCCTCGCGCCTGGCAGGGCTCTCTGGGGTCCACCCCTCGCCTCTCCCAGGCTCTATCCCCTTCTCTGTCTCCATCTCTGGAGCCCTGAACTCCTCACCCCCACCCCAAGTCTCCCTTTTTAAGGTCAAAATGTCCCCAGCACAGCCCCAGACTGTCCACCCTCTCCAAGCCCCTCTCCACTTCTCTGCATCCCCCTACTTAGAACTTCCCAAAGTGCAGCTCAAAGGGACAGTGGGAGTGGGGGCACGTTTCTGGTCACTGCTAGGTGAATAGGAAGCGCCTTCCCCCAACATCTTCCGTATATTTACAATCAAGAGCTCAGGGGACCATTCTCCACTCCACCCCACATCCACTCAGCCCCTCCCCAGCAGAGGATGGGGAGAACAGGGATTTCTTACATGCTCCTCTTCCCTTATGCCTGCCATTAGGGCCCTTCTCCCATCCCTACAGGTGGGGAAGTCCTTCCAGGTGCTGAATTGCACTCCCTTCTTGCCGCAGCTCTGTCCCTTCACTTTCCTTACTGGGGGAAGAGGAAGGATCCCTGCCTTTCTCTCCTTTCCTCCCAGCCACTCTCCTCTCAGCTCCCACTCCTGGCAAGCAGGCTGACAGGCGCACCTGTTGACCTTGGCCAACGCTGGGAACTCATTCAACCCGCCCCCGGAGGGAGCTCTCAGCACACCCTTCTGGCCTCCCTCCCTATCTCCCTCCGTGGGAGGAGGGGGCTGGCCCAGGGCAGGAAGAGCCTCAGGCAGGAGTTGAGGATGGGGGTGGAAAGACTTCCTAGGGCTTAGTTAGGAAGAGACCTCCGCACACCCTAATCTGCCCTACCCTCTCCTCCAGGTGTATCACCCACATCTCCCCATCTAGAAGCCTAGTCTCCAGAGAGGCCCTAAAGACCCCTGTGATTTCACACCTCTTCTCCTTTGCGTACCCTCTTCCTTCTTCCCTGAGTGCCCTTCCCTGCCTTGCCATCCTGTTGAACTCCTATTCATCCTTCAAATCCAGGCTTAAACATCTCCCCAGTGAAATCTCATTGACCCCTTAAACAAAAGGGCTTCAGGAGGGGAGGGCTCAAATTCACCAATGCCCAATGCCCACCAGGTTGGTCAAAGGGACAGCCAGACTGACGAGTCAGGGGCAGTACCTTTCAGCGAGGGGGGCGTGTAGGCACAGGGGTTGGTTCTCTTCGACTTGAGGTGGTGACCCTCTCCTGAGGCTCTCTGCCAGGGGAAGTGCCGGGTTTAGTGGGATCTCTAGAAGCCCCTTCCATTCACCATCCCTCCATTCCATCCCACCCCCAGCACCCTGGGCAGACTGATCTGGCCTCTGCTGCTGTGTCCAGGTGCTGATGCCCTTCTGATTCTGCACCTGGGCTGAGGCTGCCCCATTGCTTTGGGAGGGCCCTTATAAGGGGTGGCCTGGCTCAGGGTCGGACCTGCGTCTGACAGAGGAATGGTGAGATCAGAGAATCTGCCGGTGGCACCCTGGCACCGGGCACTCCCAGCGGGTGTGCCGATTGATATGCTAATGTGTCCTGGGGGTGGCTGTGTTGGTTGGGAGTCAATCCTGTCCACCCTACCCCAAAGGGCCCAGGCATCTCTCCTTCCAGCTGCCCCTGAAAACTCACCTGGTGCGGGGAGGCCTCCTCCTCTGAGGGAGGCCGCCAGTGAACCGTGGACAAGGAAGGAGGAAGAGAGCAAGAGAGCGGGAGGGGGGGGAGAGAGAGAATCGGAGTTACTTTCTCCAGAGGCTCAGTCTCTGGGGAAGGAGCCTGTGCACTTTCCCTCCCAATGCAGTGCTGGGTAGGGCCTGGTCAGCAAATGAATCCAGAAGAGTTGGCCTCCCAGATCTTATCCCTGGTCTCCTGCTCTGCTTGGCCTCCTGCTCCTGGGACTTTGGCAGGGCCCCCAGGAAGGCATCACAGTTATTGTGGGGCCAGGGCTGGGGAGACCCAAGGCTGGGGGGGGGTGCAGGGAAGGGCCCCACCTGGTGAGGAGTGCTCTGAGAGACGGAACAGCATGGCAGGGGTTGGTCTCCGGCGCCGGATCTAAGGAGACAGAGGAAGAGGTAGGGGGAGCAGCACAGACACCTGCTGACCACCCCTACCCTCACTCCCCAGACAGCAGGGAACAAATGGTGCTTTGAAATCCCCGGGGAACCTTAGAATCAAAGACACGTCAGTGCTGAAAGGAACTCTATAGCTCATCCAACCCCCTCATTTTACAGAGGTGGAAACCTAGGCTCAGAGAGGTTCAGCAATGTGCTTAGAGCCACACAGCACACCCAGGCAGAAAAAGGACAAGAAAACTCCAGTCACTGATTCCCAGCCCATGCCTGTCCTACCCCATGGCCACTCCATCTTCTTCTACTGAGGCCCTTCCTCTCTCCAGTTTCTGAAGGCATCAGACCTCAGGAGCCCAAGTTGGCTCTGGCTCCAGCTGCCAGGGAGGGGCCCTCTGGGGAAGATGCCCCATGGGCCATGGCACCCAAGTGGCCCTGCCCACCTAAGGTCAGCTCAAGGGCTCCAAAGCAACCAGATCCAGCTGCAAAGGGAGGCAGAGCTGGGGCACTGCAGACAACTCCAGCCTCACAATAAGGCCAGGGATGGGCCTGAGCCCCTTGACTCACAGGGGCCTGGAGAGGTCTCTGGAGCCTGGGTATGGGCCCCTCTGGCAGTCTCTCTCAGACTGTAGAACTCTTTGCCCATGCTTGTAAAAACGAAAAGACGCCCTCCTTGGTACAGGAGCCACACTGAACAGTTGGGGGTGGGGGACGCTGAGAACTCCCAGCAACTCTCCCCACCCCCTAGCTTGGCAATCAGACCAACTATCAGTTAATTAGGTCCCCTTAGAGCTCCAGGGAAATTCACAGAGAACCAGGTGAGTCAAGCTGAAACTGCCACCTCCTCCTGCTAGACTTTCAACATGCCCTTCAGATAAAAAGCTGCTTAGGCCCAGGACCCCACCCCCACCCCCATCATCCCCCATCTCTCCACCTAAAATGACTTGGCCCCACTGACTGCTCTGTTGAGAGCTAGCTGCATCCCAGCAACAAGTGACCCACCGCTGGGACTGTGCGAGGCGGAGCCCTCCCCTCACCCTTGGAGGCCTGGGGAGGAGGGCCAGGAACGCTCTCCGAGGATTCAGTGGTCTGTGGGAAGAGGTCTGGCTTCTGTGATAACTGGGGTTGGGGCTCTAGGGACTGGCAACAGAAGAGGGTCAAAGCCAGATTCTGGGGCCCCAGCCCAGGCATACAGGGTGGGACTAGAGAAGGGCAGGGCGGCGGGGCAGCCGAGGTGGAGGCCTCAAACCCCTGCTCTGTAAAATGGGGTCAATGTACGGTATTTCTACATCTGACTGCGCACTGGGGCTAGAACCTGGGCAGAGTGAACTCGGTGATATCTTAGGGAAGGAGGACACTGCGCGGGATCGAGAGGACAGTCCCCCTCCTGCGCCCGGCCTCGACGCTCCCTGCCGGGAATTCTCCGGGCCAGCTCAGGACTGAGGCTCTACGGGAAAAGTTGCAAGCGCTTCCAGCGAACTTCGCGCGCCGCCCTGCGCCCCAGTCCTGTCCAAGGAAGGTCCGGGCTCTCCCTCCGCCCCACCCTTAGGCCAGCCGGGACCCGGCCGCGCCGGAGCGCAGAGGAGCCCCCGTGTTGGGAGGCGCCGCCGCGGGTGGGGCGCGGCCCCTTACCATCTCCACCTGGCGGGGGTCGAGCTGGCTGGGGGGCGCGGGCACGGAGAACTGAATCTTCTTGCGGTCCTTGGGGTCCATGGCGGGCGGGGTGGTCGGTGGGGCTGGGGGCGCGCGACTCAGGGTCCCGCGCGGTGGTCGCTGCTCCGCTCCGCCGCGGTGCTCCCAGCGCCTCGCTGACAGCGGACTGCGTGCCGCTAGGAGGAGGAGGGCTGTTCACGCACAGATAAAAATACCGCGCTCTGCGAGGGGGGGCGCGAGCGCAGGAGGAGGGGTCGGTGCGCCGGGCTCGCGGAGGGGCCCGCTCGGCGCCCCCAGCCTCTCGGCTCGCCGCAGCCGCGCCCCCTCCCCCTCGGTCTGCGCGGAGCTCGGACCTCCGCCTTCAGGCACCGGGCTCCTTTTCTCCTCTCGCTAGCTCTCGGCCTCTCTCTCAGTGCCTCTGTCTCTCTCCCTCCTTCCCTCACTCTCTGTGAGGGTCTCTATGTGACTTCTCCTCGACTCTCCCTCCCTTCCGCGGTCTCCTACTCTCGGCCTCGCTTCCTCTCGATGTATCTGTCTCTGCCTCTTTCTCCGGCTCTTCTGGGCTCACCCCTCTGGCCCCAGCCTTGGGGTCCCCAGCTCGTCCGTCTCCTCGGCCTGGGACTGGCCCGGGTGCTTAATGGGAGGGCTTAGGAGAATGTGGCCAATGAGCACCCGGATCTGTGTTCTCCCTGGAGCTGGGAAGAGGGTGGGGAGGGAGAGCCAGGGCAGGGGGAGCAGGCTGGGGGCCCCCTGCCGTCTCCCCAGAACTGGAAGCTGCATTATTGACGGAGCCCAGCTGGGAGGATAGTGGGGGGAGAGAGGGGCAGCGGGCAATGGAGCCAAGGGACTCTGGCTTTAACCCCTTCATGGCCTGGGTACTTGGAGTTTCTCGGGGAGGCCTGTGAGGTCGTGGAGAGAGTAACAGCATGTCACGCTGTGAATGGGGGTGTCCTAGAAAGTGTGTGAGTGTGAACGAGCGGGTTGCCTGTGGGAGGACACATGTCAGTCATCATGGCAGGGAGTGTATGTCAGTGAGTGCCAGGGAGCCTTATTGCCTATAGCTAGGGAGTATGTGTGTGTGTGAAGGGGGTCGGTGTGGTGTAAGTGTGTATGAGTCTGTGTGAGTAAGTGTGTCAGAGTGTCAGGGATGCAGGAGTGAGTGGCAGGGTGTGGGAGGATGGCGCGTGTGCTGAGGCGGGTGTGGGTGTGGGGGAGGATGTCAGAGGCTGTCAAGGTGATGGGCAGACGTGTGCCAGCTAGCAGGCGGTGGGGGCACTGTATCCACACAGCCTGAGAGCCTGTGAAGGGGTGGGGGGCAATGAGGTTGTGAGTGTGTTTGGTGGGGGATGTGTCCCTGCCACGATGTGCCCCGGATTCACGTGTCTCCTGCCTTTTCCCCCAGGGGACAGAGTTGTGGTGTCAGGGTCTGCTTGTACCAGTACACGTGCCAGCACGTGTGTGAGTTTGGTGTGTTCAGGAACAGAGCTGGGGGAGAGAGGTATGTGTGCTTATTTCTGAGGTGTGAGTCTCTCTCTGCAGAAGTGTTTGTGTGGGTCTCCGCAAGGAGGAAGGGGAGGGGCTGACCCTGTGGGCTGAAGTGTCCCTATTTATCTGTCCAGGCCCTGGATGTCTTTGAGGAGTGGGTGTTTCCTTCTGCCGGGCTCTGTGTGGGGGTCTGAATCCTCTCTGTAGCACTGAGAGGGTGTGTGCGTTTGTAGATGTGTACATGTGTGTGGGTCTTCCTGGGGCTCTGTTTACGTTGGCTGTCTTCTCTCCTGGAGCAGCCAGGAGCCCTCCCTAACCCCCAACTCCTTCAGCAACTTTTCCACTCCTGGCCCCAGCCTGCTGGGTCCTTGGTGGAGCAAAAAGCCAGGGAAGTCTTGTGAAAATGAGACCAGGAATGCCACATTCAACCACAGGGTCTGTGCCCACTTTGAGGGTCGGGGAGAGGGTGGCCACAGGGCAGAGCTTTGCTCGTGGGAGAGGGAAGTCCTGGCCTCTCAGCTCCACACCCCACCCCCGACCCCAGGCCTGGCTCAAGTCCAACTGTGTTTGTTGACTTATATGCTTGTTGGGAAACAGCTGGATACCAAGTTGCTGGCCCTGGGTATGGGCATCTCTGTAGCCCCTGGCTTGGCCCAGAACCCCTCTTCCAGATGGGGTGGGGTGGGGAGTGGCAAAGACCAGTTTGGCAATGCCGTGGGAGGGTAAATAAGGTAAGGAGAGGCACAGGAAGGTCATGAGCAGCCACTGGGCCACGGTGTGGGCCTGGCACCTCCAGTGCTGGGGGACATAGGCAAGGGTTCTGGGGTGGGATGAAGGGGACAGAGGACAGCTGGGTGGGTGGTGAGAGGACAAGGACAGAGCAGCATCTTGCACTCTGAGCTGAGAAAGCCTTTGGGAACCCTGTAGCTGAAACTCATTTGACCAGGGAGGATTTGTTTATAGAGGATTTGCCAAAAGTATTGGCGCTCTGGGAGGCCCTGAATCAGAAAAAATTCCCCTGGTCCCCATCTGGGGCAGCTGGGAAGGGGAAGCAGAGCAGAGAATCTTCCCTCTCAGCCAGGTCAGGACACCAAAACTTTTGAGGTAGAGGGTATAGTCATTACCCCCTTCCATCAGCTTTTGCCCAGCCACCGATGGCTGCTAAAACCCAGAGGAGGGGAAAGACTGGCTGATAGAATTACAGACAGAGGAGTGGACAGGAAAGAGGAGAGAGGAAGGAAGGAGGGCAGAGACAAGGGCATGGAGTCAGGAGGTGTGAGAGAGATAAGGGGGGAGGGTAGGAAAAAGCGAAAAGAAAGAGGGAAAGCATCTGTGAGAGATGGAGAGACAAAGCTAGGCAGAGGGAGAAAGAGACCGCTCACGACGAGCGAGAGAGGCAGGAGACAGAGATGGAGAGAGTAAAAATAGCTCAGCATTAAGATAATTGCAGCTCACAGCTCTGCCCTCTGTTAGGAATTAAATGAGGTTTTATTACTTTGATTTTTCTCTCCTGGATCCTACACGACTTCTCAAGAACTTAGGGAAAAGTTTTTCAGGTGGGCGGCCAGGTGGCAGGGGCTGTGTGGGTGACAGAGGAGGAAGGAGCAGGACTTCTGGGAGCTGAGGGAGGGGTGGCAGTGGTGAAGGGTGGGAAGGGGCTGGTGGGGATGGTAGAGCCCAGCCTGGGCTGGGGGAGACACGTGCCCGGGGCTGAGAAACGAGGGGCCAGGGTGACCTCCATTCACTTTGACTTAGAATTAATCATATGCAAATGAGATGTAAAAATAATATGCCACTCCTTAGTTATTATTCTTGAGTTAAAAGCACAGGCCGTTGGGTCCAAGGAACAAATTCAAGACCTTGTTTGACTTAACTCTGATTGAACTATGGGTCTTTCTGCTTGGTTTCTTGTAGGACCGACAAAAAAAAAAAGTTTATCATGGGGTGTCCATTAATGTACCATAGCTCTGAGCATGCTATTTTGAGACCTGTCCTTCTAACCATCTATCTTCATTTCCTCGCCCAGTACCTGCTCAGGCTACATTCAGCCTCTCTGGGAGGTGAATTTGGAAGGGCGATATGAGTCTGTGCACTCTTTCTGGGAGGTGACAAGAGGGGAAAATCCCAAATACCTTCCTCCCCCACTCAAGGTACAGTCAAGTGCACAGAACAGGTTAGACAGTTCGACAGATCTAGGTAAGAGCCCTGGTGGCGCAGTGGTTAAGAGCGTGGCTGCTAACCAAAAGGTCAGCAGTTCGAATCCATCACCTGCTCCTTGGAAACCCTATGGGGCAGTTCTACTCTGTCCTATAGGGTCACTATGAGTCGGAATGGACTCCACGGCAACGGGTTATAGGTAAGACTCTCAGGTCTGTAATTTACTGTGTAACCTTGGACAAATTCCTTAGCTTCTCTGTGCCTCAGTTTCCTCATGTTTCCAAGCCTACCTCACATGGTAGCTGTGAGGGTTCAATAAGATAATAACTTAATGAAGTATCCAGCCCTGGTAGGTCTTCAACGAAGGTTCCAGCTTCCCTGGAGTTCTAAGAGTGTAGTTCCGAGAAAGACCAGCAAGTGGCGCAGTCGGCCCAGGGTTTGGCGGCTGCGCTACTGGCACTGTGGGTCTGGAGTTGGGCATCGCACCCGTAACCTTGGCACCGTGGAGCTGAGCTGGAGCTGGCGGGTCTGGAGTGTGGCAGCTGGAAGGGAGGCCTCCGGAAACCCCGGGAAGCAGCCTTAGAGGAGCCGGGGAGCGCCGGCTGGGCACACTGGGGCACTTTCCTTGCCACTGGAGTGGGAGCAGCTCCAAAGTTCAGCCGCTGGGGAAAATCGGGACCCCGAGAGCGGAGGGCAAGAGCACCTTCAGCTGGGACAATCGTGGCACCAGGACAGGTGGGCAATCATATGAGACACTCATTCACAGACTTCATTCATTCATTCATCCATCATCCGTTCCTTTGCCCATTCAATAAATTTACCCGTGGCAGCTTTTTTAAAAAAATCAACTTTATTGAGTTAGAGTTTACATACAATAAAATGCACCAATTTTAAATGTACTTTTCAATGGGTTTTGGACAAACTTTATGCAGTGTGTGGCCACCACCAGAATCCAGGTATAGAACATTTTCATCCCCCCCAAATGAATGTTCCCTTGTGCCCCATCCAAGTCAACCTCCCTCTCTCCCTTCGTTGGATATATTAATGTATCATAGCTCTTAGCACACTATTTTGAGACCTGTCCGTCTCTCCATCTATCTTTGCATCATTGCCAAGTACCAGCCACGGTGCCCAGCACGTGGTGTAAAGGGAATGGATCCTGGAATGAATGAATAGATGAAGACATAAGTCATAGAAATTGACAACGGGTGACATAGATGGAGCATTTACTCTGTTCTGGGCACTGGGCTAAGTATTTTACATGCATTATGTCATTTAATTCTCACTAGTACCATTCCATTTTACAGATGAGGCAGCAGAGGCTCACAGAGATTAAGCAGCTTTTGCCCAGAGCCTGGGTTCAAACGCACACAGTTTAACTCTATTGCCTTCATTCTTTGCTGTTGCCTTTAATACTTTCAGGATGGACAAATGGAAGATCACTTGCATCATGCATTGGACCGGGCTTCTCTCTTGCCCAGCATTGGACTCAGTTTCCCCTCTCCGCCAGCCCAGACCAATGAGGGGTTGTGGGGGAAGAGAAGACATCTATGTGCCGAGGCTGCCCTCTGGTGGCAGATACGAGTAGAGCAAGATCTCTACCCTCTGGCGCCCCCAGGTGGAAGCTGGGATATTGAGAAGAGAGAGCAAGCAGGCAGCCCACAGCGGGGACAGCCTCAGCCCCGGGCACCTGGAGATCCCCCGCTCTGGCCGCTGCCTGGTGCCCCCCGAGGTGCCAGCTGAGGCTGCCCCGAAGAATGCCAGCTGCCGGAGCCCACTGCCTCCCACCCCCTCCACCAGCCTCACACGCACTCCAATCCTGGTCCAGTCGGCTGCTTCCATTCCCTGAAGAAGAGGCCCTAAAGTTAAAACAGCTGTTAATTTATAAACCAATTTTTCCGTGACTGCTTAATAAATCGCCAGCAGCTGCTCTGCCCCCTCCTCCTGCCCAGGCACCCGGCCCCGGGGGCTGCATGGAGAAGCTCAGAGCCGCCAGCCTGCCCCTCCTGCTTCCTTCCTCTAAGCACCCCCTCCAATTTACCCCCTCTCCTAGAAACTGGGTATGTTGGGGTGAAACCCTGAAGAATCGAGCTTCCCTGATCTCCAGTGGAACCTCCCATGTGCTAAGCTGAGGACAGGTTTTCTTCCTTAGAGGGCTGCGGCAAAGGCCATCCCTCCTAGTGACTCCCTCCCCTCCTCCTAGTCTCCTAGGCCTGGAAGGTGGGTCTCAAAGGTTTCCCTGGTTCTGGGGAGATGAGGGGGGCCAGATTCCTTAGAGAAGTTCTCCTGAGCCACTGGGAGGTAAGGGGACCCTGGTCTTACCCAGGCTCATCCCTGAGAGCACTGGAATCTCAACTCCCTGTACTGGGGTGGTCCCCCTGACAGATGCTAATCGACTCCCTCACCCTGCTGTTCTCTCAAGGGTGGGCTGGGAGGGGGCAAGGGATGCTGGGATAGTATCCTCAGGAGATGCCCACACACACCCATCCTCAGGCTAATGAGAGGAGAAATTGAGGCCTTCTTGAACATTCACTTTGCCCAACTTCTACTAGCAAATGAGAGGCAACATGGACATCCATGCGGGGGTGGAGCCAAGCGAGTGGCAGGCATGAGGAATGTTCTTTCTCCTTGCATCTGCGAGCTCGAAAGGCACCCAGAGCGGAAGTGCAGAGTGGAACTGCTTCCACTGTGATCCCTGACTCTGCTGCAAGGGGGTCAACCTGGCCATGCCGCTGTAGTCACAGTGAGCTCAGTAGGAAAGGAGGAGGAGGAGGGCAGGTCAAGCACACCAGCTCAGAAGTTATGTTGCCTGGGTTCAAATCCTGGTTATACCACTTACTAGCTGTGTGACCTTGAGTAAATCACTTAACCTTTCTCTTCTTCCTCAATGTCTCCATTTTAAAAATGGGTATAATAATAATAGAATTGTGAAAATTAAATAAGTTGATGCACATAAAATGCCTGGCACATAGTAAGTGTTTACAAAGTGGTACTAGTATTATCTTCTCACCCCTCTGCTGGAAAGAGCAGAGACTGGATCTCCTGGGTCCTCCCGCAAGTAGCAAATCTGAGGGAAGGGTGGCAGGGGATTTCCAGGAGAAGCAGAGGGGAGAAGGTAGGAGTACTGGGGGCAAAATTAAGAAAAAAAAAACTCAACCAGGGTTCTTGGGTTATGTGGTTCTGGTTGGGCTTTCCCATCCGGGCTTTTCTGTCCTGTCTCTATCTGCTCCCACCGACTCCCACCCAGCAGCCATGGTCCTTCCCCCGCCTGCTCTTGGGGAAGGAAGGAAGAGCCTCCATTCTGCTCCCAACCCCTGGAGTCCCCACCTCTCAAGAAGCAAGTTCTGCCCAAAGTCTAACTGAAATCCCTTCCATCTCCTTTCCTGTTCTCTAGTTCAGCAGGAGCTGCCATGACACACACCCCCACTGCTCCCCTCTCCCAGAGGCATGGAGGGGCTTTGGAGAGCCTGCTGGACTCTGCTGGACTCTGTGGTCACACAGGCCTCATGTGAGCCTGGCCCTGCTACGTCCTCCCTATGTGTCCAGAGCAACAGAATCCACCTCTCTGAGCCTTGGGTTCCCCCATCTCTAAAACGGGGATAATCCCAGAACCTAATCCTGGGTTGCTATGAGGGTTAAATTCAATATTGTGCGCGAAGTTCTTAGCACAGGCCTGGCTCACAGCAGGTGCTGAGGACACGGTGGTGGAGAAGTGATAGAGTGTGGCGAGAAGGAAACAGATGCCAGAGCTGGACTCTCTGGGTTCACATCCCACTCCATGACTTACAGCTGGGTGACCTCAGGCAGGTCATCCTTCCTGCGCCCCTGTTTCTCCATCCGTAAAATGGGGACAGTAACAAAATCTAGTCGCTGCTTGGCTGTGAAGCATTTAGAGATCTCAGCACGGTTCCGGTCCCCCAGCTGAATAAGTGTTAGCCCTAATTAATAGCATCATTAGTTGCTGCTATTGTTATTGGCACCCTCTAGAGCACTGACAGGAGTCCCTGGATGGCGCAAATGGTTAAGCTCTTGACTACTAGCCGAAAGGTGGGTGGTTTGAATCCACCCAGAAGTCTTAGAAGACAGGCCTGGTGATCTGCTTCCAAAAGGTCACAGCCATAAAAACCCTATGGAGCAGTTTCACTCAGCACACGTGGGGTCGCCACAAGTTGGCATCAACTCCACGGCAAGTAAGAACAACAACAGGGCACTGACCTTCTTTAGGCTTTGCGCCACCTAGACTCCCTCTCCAGAGGTTGCTAAGTGTTTTGCAGACGAGGTCTGATTATATCTGGGTTGAGGGCTTGTTGACGGAAGAAGGTTGGAGTGTGAGCAGAACCAGACCCTGGCACTGGGGATCCCAGCCCAGGGCAAGCCCACAGTCCTCACCTCCTCAGTGTGCCCGCCTCTGGCAATCCCCTAGGCCCTGGTCTGGGCACTACCTGCTCCCTCTGCCTCCTCCTGCAAAGCAGCCAGCTCCCTCCCCATGCCTGTCCTGACTACCTCCTGGAAATAAAGCAGGGTCCCTGGGGCCCATTCAAGCCCAGGACTGCTATGCCAGGGTGCCAGCTGGTGCCCAAGGGGGCGGGGCAGAGGTTTGATCAGGTGGAAAAGGAAGACTGGAGACACCCCCAGCCCTGGTGGCTTCGACCAGGGATAAGAAAGGACTCTGGGGCACCAAGAGTACCCTAGTAGCTTCCTTCCCCTAGGGACAGGCAGGGGTGAGAGCTCTGCCTGGCCTGTCCCATGCCTCAGTTTACTCAGCCACCTGGAGAGGGAGTCTCTATTCCTGTCTTCCTGACTCCCGGGGGCCCCAGAGTCCTTGGCATTGGCCCCTGAGAGCTTCTCACCCTCTTTCCTTTCTTAACAAAACCAAGCTCGGCCCCCTCTTCCCTGCCCAGATTCTCTCCTTAGAAGCCACCCAGGACGCCCAGCCCCGGGAAGGGACGGAAGACGCCAACCCCACGCCGGAGACTGCCGCTGCAGAGCGTGGGGCCACATCTCGAGGCTGCCCAGGGTGCGCTCCCCGTCCCTGCAGCCTCCAGCCGCCACTGGCCCTTTAAGAGCCTCTGCGTGCGCTGCCGTCGCGGATCAGCCAGAGAGACCATTAAAATTTTATGCAGAATGAAAATGGGCCAGGTCTCCAGCTTCCTCGCTCCCATCCAATGATTTATTACTCGCAAATACCACAGAACTAATTAGTATAGTAATTAATTAATACGCATTTGCATATTTGCATGTGCAATTAGTGCAGTGGAGTGATTACTGGGAGAATGAGGGGCCCCGGATTGTCAGATGTGAGGGGGAAGTGGCCTGGAAAAGAGTTAGTGGGAATGAACTTTGTAGGGAGCGCGAGGGCGAAGAGGGAGGGGAGGCGAGCGGGGGCAAGGCGGGGGCGCCAGGCAGCAGGGGTGCCTGGTTGGGCGCAGGGCGGCCGCG
>NW_004443990.1:15995144-16030831 GCF_000243295.1 Trichechus manatus latirostris | reverse complement strand
GCCCCGCCCCGCCCCCGCCGCGTGGCAAGGCTCCAAGCGCGCGGCTGATTGTTATGCAGTGTGTTTCTTGTTGCGAGCGGAGCCGGGCGGAATGGGGCTGGCACAAGCTGTTTCCCTGCCACGCGGCGGCGGCACCTTAAAGGGGCAGCAGCATCCTTTTGCCGCCGCCGCCGGCCCGCCTCCTCCCCGCCGCCTTTCCCCAGCTACCGCCGGACCGCCTTCAAGGAGGTGCCTGGCTCCTCCCAGCCCAGCTCCGGGCGGGAGGGCGCGCTCGGAGGGCGCCCGGGAGCGGGCGCGGCCCCAGGGGGCGCGGGGCACGTGCCGAGGGAGCCTAGCGGCAGGAAATCAGGGCTGCAAGCGGGGATGGGCGGCTGGGGTGCACCGGGCGTTGTGCCAGGCGCGGGGCGGGGGTGGTGAGGAGAGAACCGGGAGAAAGCAAGGATGCGAAGGACAAGGAGGAGAAGGAATGAGGGGCAAGGGCCCAGTGGGTGCCAGGTGCTTCCTTACAGGACGCCACTTTTAACCTTCACAAATAGTCTGTGAGGGAGGGCTCCTTATTACCATTTTACAGACGGAAGACCAGAGAGGTTGTGGCTCCTTGTTAGTGAGCAGGTGGTCGAGCTGGGGTTCAAGCTGGTTCTGTGATCCCCAAGTACTCAACGTGGTGCCAGGGACATCAGGGAGGACTTCCTGGTGGAGGAAGCATCTTGCTGAGCCCGCAAGGACAGGAACGGTGCCTCCTGAAGAAGCTTGATGGAGGAGCAATGCAAAGTGGAGAAACTCCATGTTTAATGTGACTGCTCCTCTCATGATAAACCCCTCCCCACCCATGATTAGAACTGTGGGGACCCAGGCCTGCACAGAAGGCAAATCCTGGGCACCAGTCCTTCCCAGGACACTATCTTCTCCTGCCCTCTCCCTGCTGGTCCCATGATGATTCGAGAGCTGGGGTGGAGATTGTGGGGATTTAGGAGAAAGGACACAGTTTGTAATAGTGAATAAGAGCATGGACTCCGGAGTCAGGTTCAAATCCAGGCTCTGCCACTTACTAGGCTGTGTAACCTTGGCACATCAACTTCAACCTTAACCTCTCTGTGCCTCAGCGTCCTCGTCTTTAAATGCAGGGGGGCGGTAATAGTTATCCCTACCTCCAAGGTCGTCCTGAGAATTAAAAAAGATGATGCACGAGAAGCCCAGTGCCTGGCTCAGATAACACTCACCATTGTGATTATTGTGCACCATATTACAGAGAGTTCTGAGGACGCCACTGGGATGGGATCCTGCTTTCTAGTCCCAGCTCTGCCACTTATTGTGTGACACTGGGCAAGCCATTTCCACTCTCTCCACAGTGCTTTCCCCATCTGTAAAATGGGGAGGGGGAGGTTGTCTGTGAGGCTGCTACCCCCAGACTGTTTCCTCCCCTCCTCATGGCCCTCAATTGAGACAATCCCACCCTCATGCCAGGCAGTCCTTCGCCTGCCCAACCCAACCCCTCAGGTTCAGTGGAGAGGGGAAGCAATGGGCGAAGTCTGACTCACACTGTCCTGGTCTCCACCATCTCCCAGGGGATGAACCAAGAGATCTCTGGTTAAATTGTGACCTCCTGCCCCAGCTATGCCCTCCATGTACCCCTTCTGGGACTGTCCTCCTGTGAACACCAGTACCGCTGCAGGCGTGGGTCAGCTGTGCCCACTCACCAGCCCCAGGTGTCCCCTACACACGTGCCAGGCTCAAGGGAGGCATCAGGTCCCTAGAAATTCCAACTGACCGATCCCTGGGCTCTGATTTCCAGGGGAGGAAACTGGAAAATGCTTGAGTCACAGGGAAGTTAGGAGCAGAGCTCTGAGGAGAGAGAGCCCAGAAGCCTACACACACCAGGTTCTGTGCTCTTCCCACCAGGTGCCCAGTGGTCCCCAGCAGTCAGTGCTTAACCACCCAAGGGCACTTCATAACCACTGTCCTTTTGGTCCTCTCATCAGCGCTGAGGGGCAGGTGAGCAGGCAGACGGATGGCACTATTCCCATTTTACAGATGAGGAAGCTAAATCCGGTGCTTCTTTGCTCCCTCAAGCTTCCTGCTCATCTGGAGGTGCTCTGGCTGCCCTCCTGTGCCAACCCTGGGAGTGGGACCGGGGAGGGGCAGGAAGTGCCTACTGCTCACTTGGAAAACAGACAAGAGAAGGCAGAACAAAGATGTAGTTATGACAAGAACTCTAGGAACAAAGTTAAGGAAGAAAAAAAAAGTTGTTCAGAGGCTCCAGGTGGAAATCAGTCCCACCTGGGCGAGGCTGGGGGCTGAGGTAGCACTTTCACACTTGTTAGCTCTTTCGAAGCTTCCTTCAGCCCTAGCAGGCAGGTCTTATTGTAATTGTTACACCCATTTTACAGAGGGGAAGGTTAATGTTTCATGTCAGTACTGGGACTGGTGGAGGAGGCTGAGGAGAAAGGAGGGTTTCGAGCAGGGGCTTCCAGTGGCTGCAGCCTTCAGCCTCTGGGCACCTCCTCCAAATGTGGCAAGACAGGCCTTTGGCACCACAAACAATCACTGAGGATATTCTGTGTGCCAGGCTCTGAGCCCAGTGCCTTACTTCGAGGAATGCACCACATCAAAGATGTGGTGAAAACCACGTGAAATTTTTCACTACCGACTGGTAAGTAAGCACAAGTAAACCCTGCTTACCTTGCTTACTGGGTCATCTGCCCCTGTCAGAGATTGTAAATTTGAAAAGAGGCTTTGATTTCGTAGGAAGGTGCTGTAGGGTTGGCAGGGAGACAGAGGCCAGCCGTACCTAGAAGCAGAGTCTTTGATGTGGTAAAAAAATGTGAAATTGTTCACTACAGATTTGTAAGTAAGCACAAGTAAGCCTGTGCTTACCTTGCTTGTTGGATAATCTGCCCCGGGTGGCAGAGACAGATGAGGAAAAGGTCATGGCCTGTGGCTCAGCAGAGGTATGCAGAAGGCATTATGGGACCCTGGGGAGGGGCTTAAAGCCAGAGAGGCTTCCTGGAGGAGGTGATACTCAGGTTTAAAGGATGATAAAAGAGGGGAGGGCACTCCAGGAAGAGGGGACGACCTGAGCAAAGGCTCCTAAGTATGAGGCTGGTGAAAGTGGAAGTGGTTTGGTGTTGCTGAGGGGCAGAGTTAAAGGCAGGGACATATGTTGAGGGAGAGTTGGGCAGCAGCCAGAGAGCATGAGCGTCCTAAGGAGCTTGGCATGACCCTAGGAATGATGGGGAGCCATTGAAGGTACCTGAGTAGGTGACTACTATGTTCATATTTGCATTTCAGAAAGGCTGAGCAGGATGGGCAGCCTTGGTTCTGTGAGAGAAGCCAGAGGAGGGTGGGCCCACGGGAAATCAGGGTGAACTTCCCAGAGGAGGAGGGCTGGGCCAGGCCCATAAGACATGAGGGTTCTGAGAGACTGGGGAGACAGCATCAACAAAGATGGAAAGGCAGGGGAACAGCTAGGCTCAGTTATGTCCCTAGACCTCATCTCCTCTCCCCTCAGGATGTCACGTTTACTCTGTGCAGGGTAGGAGTGGGGGGCTGAGTAAGAAGGAGAGGAGTTTGGGGCTTGGAGCCTGCTGAGAGATCTAGGGGCCAGGCAGGGGGCAGGAACCAACCTGGTGGGAGGAGGCACTGTGGGACCCTGTTGTGGCCTCAGAACCGGATGGTACCAGGGAATGGAGTTTAGCACAATCAATCTCAACCTCCTCGCCTCAAGCCTTCTGAGGGCTGGGGGGAAGCTGTGACTCCCTCGTTCCAAGTCCACCTCCCCAGACTGGAATTTGTGCAAAAGGCAAGGGAGGGGGTCTGGGGAGTCTTAGCATGACAGGGGACCGACCCTGGGCCTTATTGGTTTAGAAGTATCTCCAGAGAAAGACTCCAGTGTCTAATACCCTCTACCCTAACCATGCACTAATGCAACAAATATTTATTGAGCGCCAACTCAATGAAACCTGGGTGAAGCTCTGGACTAAAGAGATACAGAAGTAGCCACTATGGTCAGGTGAGGGAGACAGATGAGTAGACGGATCCTCCTCACAGAGGGTGGTCACTGCTAAAGCTGCCCTGCCTGAGGAGGTCAGAGAAGGCTCCCAGGAGGAGGTGTCAGGGAGCATCTTGGTGAGGTATGAGGATGAGTCTGACCAAAGGGAGACTCAGGGATCAGTGCCCACCAGGAGAGGAGCTCTTATTAAAAAATACAGGGTTCAGAGGCCGGAAGTCAAAGGTTATGGGGCAAAGGTCACTCCACTTTTGTGACAAGAGCACAATCCTGGGTTTGCTGGAGGAGATCAGAGGACTAGCTGGTCTCCTTCAGCTGCCCTTTGGGGGCAGGGGAATGAGGGGAGAGGAGGACACAGCAGTGGTCTGACCCAGAAGTCTCAGCATCACAGGCCTGGCCCCATGGGCATGTGCCCGCCATCTTCGGGTGGGGTCTAGGCCCAAAGTGAGAGCCCAGGGAACAGGAAAGGAGAATCCTGGTGAGGAGCTGGAGGTCAGGACAGGAGGTCAGCATGGAGGAGGGGGGCTACACCTCACTGGCCCTCCCCTCCCCCTCCCCCATGGCACCACAAGGCACGCAGCCGCATATCACCCGTGCCAGCCCTCACCTCCCGGCAACGCCGCCGCATTCTCAGCCAGGCCATCTGGTGTGCCCGCCGCTCCCCAGCACACTGAGGCGGGCAGGGGGAGGGGGCAGCGGGGCAGGTGCCCACCCCAGAGCCAGAAAGAAGTGGCAGGTCCCCCTCCCCCAATGTCCTTTTGGACTTGAGGTGAGGCAGGGGGCTGGGAAGGGGGTGGCAGGTGCTCTGAGGCTTCTGGAGGAAGCTTCAAGCATCCTGAACGGATGGAACAGGCGTCCTCTGGGCAGCGCCAGCCTGCCCCCTCCCCTGTCTCCTCCCCCCACAGCCCAGCCAATGCCAGGAGCACAGGCCCTCAGAGAATCTCCAAATTCCTGCCCTTCCCCTCAAATCTGAGACGGGGATGGAAGAACAGGCCGCCCCCTCCTTCCATGCTCCCGCCCTCATTCTTCACCTGCCTGCTCCTCTCAGCCTAGGCAGGCCCAGAGATAGGTTAAGATGGCTTCAACCAGGGGATGGATACCTGGGTTCTAATCTACCTGCTCCCCACAGCTTGGCTGTCTGAGGGGGAAATCAGGTCTCCTGCCCCAGCACCCTTATTTGTGAGGGAGTCGCCGGCTAGACATCCTTCTGGGTGTCAGAATTTAGTGAAGAGTTTAAAGATCATGTATCTATGTATTTTGGTGGAGTAGGGAGTGTAACGAGAGGGGTTTTATGGAACATTCATTCTGTCCCCTGGGCAGGATTCCCCTAGACTGCTCAGGAATGACCCACTCCTCCCTCCCTACTCCTCCACACTCTCAGGCCCCCTCACCCTCTGCCCCCTCACCAAGATCTGAACCTGCACAAAATGGCCGCCACCCCTCTGAGGCAGCCATTTTAGGTGCCCAGACTGTGGCCTCCCTTGGGATGGGGGTACGTCTCCTTGGGAACCTCAGGTCCCCCAGCTCCCAGCTCCCTTGGTGGAGGTAGGCAGCAGAAATGGGGTCTTCCAGGCCTGGATGAGGTACCCACCATTCCCCTTTCCTTTTCAGAGACCCAGAGGGGACCAGGCCCCTCACCAATTCCCTTCCCCCAATGCCAGGGGGAGGAACAGATGGCATCTCTGGGTGTCCTTCTCCTTCCATCTCCTTCCTTCCATTTCTGGCTCTTTCTGTCTCTCTGTCACTGCATCTCTGCATCTCTGAGGGTACAGAGAGTTGCACGTATGTCCCTGCGTGTTCATGCTTGTTCACGTACATGTAGACACGTGTGTGACAGACCTCCTTCAGCCCGTGTCTGAAGCAGGCCCACCCCACACCTCCCTCTGTTCCAATTTTCCCCTGGTTTTTATTGTATCTTCTAAAAAAAAGTTGAAATGTGTCGAGTGAGAAAAACTTGTTCCATTTTTCTGAAGGAAGAAAATACAGGGGCAGGAAACAGACCCAGAGAGATGAAGTTCCCCATATCTTTAGGTGTGCCCCCTCTGACCTCAGGCCTCCCTCCTGAGTGACTGACGGGGGCTTCTCAGACCCAGAGAGCTAAGGTCACTCCTGATAAGAGATGGGGGAAGAAGGTTCTGCCTCCTGCTTGGAGCAGAATGCAATGCTTGTAGGGGTCTGTGAGACCTGCTGTTGGCTTAACCCAGCCCTCAGTGTCCACAGGGGTTATCTGATGCCCTTTCTCCCCCAAGGAAGTATTCATTCATTCATTTATTTATCCATTTACTTATCCATTAATTCTACAAGAACACAGTTTCTACATCAACAAAGCTTTCTGAATTTAGGGAGGGTAGTGCAAGAAGTTAATATTGTAAAGCACATTACAGTTTACAAAGTGCTTTAATAAAAATAAGAACTGGCATTTATTGAGGGCTCACTATATTGCCAGCCCTGTGCTAAGCTCATTATATTTATTATACCATTTAGTACTAGCAACAGCCTTAGGAGGGTATCCCCATTTTACGGATGGAGAAATCAAGACTGAGAGAGGTTATGTAACTTGCCCAAGGCAATCAGCAGTTTTTAATAGCTGGGAAGTGGGACTGGCCAGGAATCAGAACCCCAGAGCACATGCATGTAACCAAAACACCATATGACCAGAGGACTCAAGAAGAGTCACTTGTCAGGATTGAGGACCCCACCCTGGAGCCAGAGGGACAGTAAAGCCTTTGAAGCTGTGCCCAGAATTTGGAGAGGAGCCTGGTCAACACTCCTGAGTCCTTGCCCCACCTGAGGCCCATCCTCTGGCCTCTCTCTGCCATGCGTAGAATCTCCAGACTGTCTGCCGTAAATGGGACTCTAACTTCCCAGACCCAGGATCCCATGAATGAAGGAAAACTCACCATTGGCTTTTCATCCTTGGAGACCACTGAGGCAGAGTGTGGGGTTGTAGCAGGAGCACTGGGCTGGAAGTCTAGTACTTGAGTTCTAGTCCCAGCTCTGGTCTCCATTGTGTGTTTCTGGGCAAGTCAGTTCCATCCTGTGGGCCTCTGGGAAAGCAAGAGCTCAGATTGTGGCTCCTTTCAGCTCCCACCAAGTGCCCCTGAGATCCCCAGACAGTACCAGCCCCACCTTCTCCAAGACCTCCTTAGCTATTACCGTACCTCTATTTAGAACCTAATTCTATGTACCTGGCATCAAATCAGTGTCTTCACCCAGCAATCCCTGCAATGCCCCCTCTGGAGACCCCTCGAGGAAGAGAACTGTACTTACCCATATGAGGATAAAGCCCTTGTCTTGCTCATCTTTGTGCCACCCAGTACTTGGCACATGGTTGACACTCAAAATATGTGCACTTACCTTATAATTAAAGGTGTACGCACATGACTGTCCATATGTAAGCTGGAGGGTGGGGCAGGACAGAAACTGTCAAATGCCTGAATTGGGGTCTGGGCAGGGTCTTTACTCCTGGCTGTGATCACCTGCTCACACACGTGTCTCTATCTAAGTAGTGGTGTGTATCCACTTTCTGCACCACAGGGTAAGGAACAGGTGTGTGTGTATGTGTGTCAAAAGCTTCCTCCCTCGACTCCTTATACTTGCATCTGTGTCTGGCCCAGTGAGAGGGTGGGAAGGTGAGTTGCGAGATAAAACAGCAATTTCATACCTTCCTTATGGAGACATCTGTCTGACCCATCTCCCCTTGGTCACTCGGGACTGCTGGGGTTGGCTTCAGGATTTTCAGTACTTTTGGGAGGAGAGAGGAGAATGCTTAAATTGCACCCAGAAACTTTAGGTAGCCCCCTCCTCTCCTGCCTGCAATAACCAAGCCAGAAGGTCAGGAGAGAAAGCCACGGTGGAATGGTTACTTAACAGGCAGGGGGAGAGGGTCATGGAGGGAGGGATAATTGAGAGATTTCTGGGCTAGGGATCCATATTGAGACCCTCTCCCTCCCTCAGGTGGTGGGTGTATGGGGGTTCTTCCCTACCCCACTCCAACACACATGTCCCCAAACACCCAAGGAAAGATCTTGTCATCAGGCAGACTCCACGGATATACACACATGTCCCCGCAGACACACACACGCCCATGCAGAGGCACAGACATCCAGGCAAACCTTTTCCTTTCTCTGTCTTTCCCTTGGTTTGAATTTCGTTCAGCCACATATGTTGTGTGTGCGTGAGGGTGGGTGGGGGAGGGGCAGACAGGGATGAAGGATGGCATAGTGCCAACATCTACCTATGGAGCTTGGGCCAGGGACACCCCCGAAACCCACCCTGGGAGGGGGCCTCAGCTGTCCCTTTGTGGCCAAGGGGATTCTCCTGGGGGGATGGGGGCAAGCACATAGGTCCCTTCTCTGCACCTCAGGGTCTGGTCCCTGACCCACCCTGGGAGCCTGCAAGGGAGAAAACGGACAGAGCAGGACCCTGGAAGGGGCACAGACTTGGGAGCCACCACAAACCCCCAAGTTCCAGGCTTGCCACTCCATTGTTCCCATGTGGGGGGCTCTGTATCCGAGGGGGGCAACTCCTCCCATCTCCCCCTCAATCCCTGCTTTCCCTGCGTTGGGCGGGGAGGGGAGGGCGGCAGAGATATTTATTTATTTCCTTTATTTATTTAATTTTTTTTTTTTTTTTGGAGTAGAGAGTGACAGATGGCGGCGGGTCCCGGGGGAGCCGGCTCTCCCCCAATGCAGACGCATGCCAATCACCGTCTCTCATGTGATAGCTGCTGCCCGTGACGTGCCAAGCCCATATGGCCTGGCATAGAGGCTGGTACCCCGCCTGGTAGAGATGCCACACTCGCTCCGCGGTTCGCATGGCGCTCTGAAGACGCCGGCGCCCGCCGCCTTGAGGAGCCGCTGCCCCCGCTCCCTGAAGATGGGGGAACAATGAAATAAGCGAGAAGATTCTTCTTCTCCCCCCTCTCTCTCTTGCCCCCTCCCCCCTCCCCTCCCCTCTCCCCTCGACTCCTCTCGGAGGTAAGTTGTCCGAAAGGGAGCTAGATCTGACCCGCCGGCTGCGGGGTGGGGGGTGGGGTGGGGGGGCGGGCTGCTTCGGTCGACCGAGAATCCCCAAATCCCCCCTTCCTGGGACTATGCCCCCATCATGGGTGAGCTTCGGAGGCGCCCCGGGTTCCCTCTCCCCTGGGGGCTGGAGCTCAGGGGGATGCAGAGGGAGGCATCTCTGCCTGCGATGGTCTTGGGCGAAAGGCAGAATCATGGGGAGGGGGGACGAAGAGACTGAGATTGGGGTCCCCCAATGCTCGTCCCGGAGGAAACTGTGACCTTTCCTCACCACCAAAAAAAAAAAAAAAAAGAGGAGCAAACAACAAATTTGGATTATTCCCCCCCCGCCATAAATCCCGAAATACAACGAGATCTGAAGAGCCGTGTGGGAGGAAGGCAGTTTGGAAGGGAGAACCCGGTCTCTGACCGCAGGGGAGACGGACCGGGCTCGCTTCTCAGTCTCCTTCCCACGCCCGGTCCTCAGTCCTCGCCACCCAGAGCCCGCTCTTGGAGCTGAGGACGCAACGGCCAGAGGAGCCGATTCTCCTGCCTTTGGAATTGGGGCTGCAGGAGTGGGGGCCGAGTCGGGGGCGGCGCGTGGCCAAGTTGCAAATTGGATTAGGGAGCGTGGGGGTGAGCGCCACCGGAGGGGTGGGGAGCCAGGCCGAGGGGCCTGGCCGCGAGACCGCCAAGCGGGGCAACTGTTCCCACCCGCGGCCGCCTGGCCTCCCTTCCACCGCCGGGAGAGTCCAGGCTTGCACGGCGAGCGCGCCGCCTTCCCTGGCGAAGATATCCGGCCCCTAAGCTTCCCACCCGGTCCCCGCCCTGACCCCGAGCAGAACCAGGCGCCGGGAGCGACCCCCCATTCAAGGGAGGGCGGAGTGGGGGCACAGCGCCGGGTTGAGGGCCCGGACCAAGATCCCTGGCGGGCGGGCGGCCCGGTAGGGCTGGGTCGGCTCTGGGCGGGGCAGGCGGAGGAGCTGGGCACCTAGAGCCCCCTGGGCAGGAACCTGCACCGGACTGGGGGTGGAGGCGGGTCGGGGGGCCGTCGTGACCCCAGCACGCCCCTCACTCTATGCTGTCTGTCTCCCCTTCCCGCCCGCGGGGCGCCCTCAGGCACCATGCTGACCCGCCTGTTCAGCGAGCCCGGCCTCCTCTCAGACGTGCCCAAGTTCGCCAGCTGGGGCGACGGCGACGACGACGAGCCGAGGAGCGACAAGGGCGACGCGCCGCCTCCGCCTCCGCCTGCGCCGGGCCCGGGGGCTCCGGGACCCGCCCGGGCCTCCAAGCCGGTCCCCCTCCGTGGAGACGAGGTGCCGGAGGCCGCGCTGGCCGAGGTCAAGGAGGAAGGCGAGCTGGGGGGCGAGGAGGAGGAGGAAGAGGAGGAGGAGGAAGGGCTAGACGAGGCAGAGGGCGAGCGGCCCAAGAAGCGCGGGCCCAAGAAGCGAAAGATGACCAAGGCGCGCCTGGAGCGCTCCAAGCTGCGGCGGCAGAAGGCGAACGCGCGCGAGCGCAACCGCATGCACGACCTGAACGCGGCGCTGGACAACCTGCGCAAGGTGGTGCCCTGCTACTCCAAGACCCAGAAGCTGTCCAAGATCGAGACGCTGCGCCTCGCCAAAAACTACATCTGGGCGCTCTCGGAGATCCTGCGCTCGGGCAAGCGGCCCGACCTGGTGTCTTACGTGCAGACGCTGTGCAAGGGTCTGTCGCAGCCCACCACCAACCTGGTGGCCGGCTGCCTGCAGCTCAACTCGCGCAACTTCCTCACAGAGCAGGGCGCTGACGGCGCGGGCCGCTTCCACGGCTCGGGCGGCCCGTTCGCCATGCACCCCTACCCATACCCGTGCTCGCGCCTGGCTGGCGCACAGTGCCAGGCGGCCGGCGGCCTGGGCGGCGGCGCGGCGCACGCCCTGCGGACCCACGGTTACTGCGCCGCCTACGAGACGCTGTACGCGGCGGCGGGCGGCGGCGGCGCAAGCCCGGACTACAACAGCTCCGAGTATGAGGGCCCACTCAGCCCGCCGCTCTGTCTCAATGGAAACTTCTCGCTCAAGCAGGACTCGTCGCCCGACCACGAGAAGAGCTACCACTACTCTATGCACTACTCGGCGCTGCCCGGTTCGCGGCCCACCGGCCACGGGCTGGTCTTCGGCTCGTCTGCTGTGCGCGGGGGCGTCCACTCGGAGAATCTCTTGTCTTACGATATGCACCTTCACCACGACCGAGGCCCCATGTACGAGGAGCTCAATGCGTTTTTCCATAACTGAGACCTCTCGCCAGTCCTCTTCTTTTTCTTTTGCCTTTGCCCGCTCCCCTGCCCACAGGCCCCCGAGCGCAGGGACACCCCCACCTACCCCAGCGTCGGGCGCGGGGCACGGGCCGCCGGGCCTGCCGCTCTCCTGGGCAGCGCGGTCTTCTTACCTGTGGGTGGCCCGTCCCAGGGGCCTCGTTTTCCCCAGGGGACTCGCCTTCTCTCTCCCCAAAGGGTTCCCTCCTCCTCTCTCCCTGGGAGTGCTTCTCCAGGGACCCCTCTCCGGGCGCTCCCTGGAGACCCTCGGCCCATTCCCAATCCCTCCACTTAGGTTTCCTCCTCCCCCTCCCCCTTGCAGGTCCAAAGGCGTTGGTAAGGGGGCAGCCGAGCTGTGGGATGCGATTTTTCCCCTCTCATTATTACTATTTTTAAAACAGACACCGAGCTGCAGAGGCAGAAAGGAGCCGGGACCTCCTCTTTTTTGAAGAGGGCAGAAGTAAGGGCACCCCAGCCCGGGTCTGGAAAGCCTCCACCCCCAATCCCGAGTCTCAGCATTTTGGGGTTTTAATTTTGGCGGGAGGGGTTGTGGATTGAGAGGAAAGAGAAAGACCAAGACAATTTGTAACTAGAATCCGTTTCCCCCTTCCCCTTTTTTAAACAAACAAACATACAAAAAAACAAAAACAAAAACAAAAGCTAAGAGGAGACGGAGGCCGAACGCAGAGTCCGGATCGGAGAGAAAACGCAGTAAGAACTTTTAGAAGCAATAAAAGGCAAAAAAAAAAAAAAAAATACTACTACCAATAATAAAAAGACACAAATATCTATGCAAGGAGGTTCTGACGGAACCTAGCTGCCCGGCCCGGCCCCGGGATGCCCCTCCCGGCCCGCGGGCCGCGCCGCCCCAGCGCGGATCTGTGCACTTTGGTGAAGTCGGGGGGCCGACGCCGCCCCCTCCCCCTCCCCAGGTTCTTTCAATCAGTGACTCGGAGATTTGGGGCCCCAGTGCCACTGCCCTCCCCCGCCCCGTCCCCGTTGTGCGTCATGCTGTTTTTTAAAAAATCTGTTTCCAAATTTGTACGGAATGGCAAACTGTTGGGGGGTCGGTTTGGGGAGGGAGGGTTTGCATGAGAGACACACACACACGCACACCACACCGCACGCACACGCAGGCCCGGCGAGGGACTCCGGGGGCAGGGAGAGGCTAGCTCGCCGAGCCCCTCTCCTCTCAGGCACCTCCGAGCTCTCCTGGGGTAAGCGAGGAGCCAGCCCCGTCTCTGCCCAGACTGTGCCTGGGAGGGCGCCCGGCGCCGAGCGATTTCCGGTGGCTGGAGAGGGAATTTTTGTCCCAGGTGTCCTCCTGGCTCTGGCTGGCCGTTGGGCGGGTAGAGCGCTGAGAGCTCTTCGGGAAGTTTCCCCAAAAGGGGGCAAAAGAAGAACCTCTCCCCACCGGAGGCAGGGGATCAGGCATCCAAACACACGACGCAAAAATGCAAATCCACAGGCGATACAACCACACACTCACACACGCACACTCACACGCAATTTTACCTTCCTCTTGTAGCGAAGCTGAAACTCCCGTCGGACACCCGAAGTGCATTGCGTGTTTCTGTTCAGTTTAATGACAATTAATAAATATTTATGTAAATGAGATGCAAAGCCGGACCCGGTTTCTCACGGTGGTGGCCTCATTTCATTGGGGGGAATTGAACTGGGGCTCCGGTGATGGAGGCAAAGTGTCCAGTGACTTTTCAGAGAAAACCGGACATTTCTGGGTGGGATTCCCACGCGGAGAACCCCCCACACCCATCCACTGGGCACAGAAACAGCTTCACTCGCTGCCCTTCCCAGTTCAGACACGGACTCACACACGCCCCCCAGCACAAAGCAACGCACTGCTCTCCTTACACCCTTTCAGACCCCAAACACGGTCAGGCACCTCCTTTGAAAACACAATATCTTTTCATTACTGAAAAATGATCAAACTGGGAACAGCCGGTCATTTTACAACCCTCTGCCCACTGTTGCAAAAAACAAGTGTGCAGAGATAAAAAGACAACCATTTGAACCAAATATTGATATTTTTAAACAAACAAAAATATGTGAGGTCATGAGGATGAAAAATTCAAGGGCAAAAAGTCTCTTCCGTCTTAAATTTGTGTATCAGTGGACTCAGGAGAATCGACCGTTTTTAGCCTCAGGAATGTTGGAATTTTTAGGGTGTTGAGAAGGTTGGAAGAACACCCCAGAACTCTGCAAAGGGGGTGGAGTCCAGGCGCCTGCTCCAAGGAGCCAAGTCAAACCCAGCAATTAGCTTCCTGGGGCAGAGGGAACGCCCCTGGTCGACACCTGGGTAGTCTCTGCCTGTTGCAACTTCAGACCGAGGGAACCCCTCAACCTAGAGAGGTGGAAGAAGGGCACAGGGAGGAGGCCAAGACTCTTCCCCATCTCAGATAAGACACCCACACGATTGTTTTCTCTGAGCCTCAGGCTCTTAGCTGACTTCCTTGTAGGGCCCACCTTTCCTTTCCTCAGCCCCCAGTTCCCACCAGAGCCCTGGAATGTTTGGAGGGGAGTCTCAGTTCTAAAGATCCCCACCCCTGAGCCTAAACACACTTAGGAGACCCCTGACCTGGCTGTTTTGGACACTGCTTACTCAAATGATTTTTCCGAAAACACTGTCACTAGTTTTAGGGCTGAAATGGAAATTGTAGTGTTGGGGTGGGAGCTTGAGGTCAGGCGTGCCAAAGCTTTTAATGGTTGAGTCCAAGACCCAAAAATGAAAGCTGCCGACAGAAGAGGGAATGGGAAAGGTAGTTGAAGGAAGCACCAAATGAGAAGGGTGGATTGGGTTATACTATCTGACCTTGAGCTCAGCTGCTTCCATAAATGTCCACTCCCAAACCCTCCCCATCTCCCCAGGAGACCGAGCCACCCCACCCCACCCCCACCAGTGTGAGTCTGCGGGTAAGAGCTGGGCGGGGGCCGGGAGCTGTCCACGCCCGGGTGCTGACCCCTGTCCAGCTCTAGCCTTCCTGCTTCCGGAGGAAGCCGCCCCTGCTTGGCTCTGGGGAAGCGCGGCGCAGCATGAGGTCTTCCCCAAAATCCTGCGGGAATTCTGGTGGAATTCTCTCGCGATTTTCGGAGAATTTCACACGAACTCTTACAAAATTTCACCACCTTCTCTGGAATTCTCTGCGGGATCGCCCCTCTAGCGTGAGATTACAGACTGGGCCCTTGATCCCCAAGATTCGCCCCTGTTGGTTGGTGGTCTAATAGGGTCTTAGAGACCTCTGAATCATCTCTATTTTTGGGAGAAAGGAGTGACCCATCTCCCTCTCCCCTATTTCTTTCAAGGAGTGTGGAGCAAGATGCGCATCCGAGACTCAAACCTGAAGGAATCTGGTCTGCGCATGACGTGTGGGCAAAGCCTGGCAGGGGCGACTGGAGAGAAAAGGAACTCAGCACCCATCCCAAGCGAGGCCAGAGTTGAGCCCTATCTTGCCAGGGAACAGGTTAACTGGCTTCTCTCCCCCTCGGCCGGTTTGAAGTCTCCTGCTCTGAAATCTGGGTCTGGGCAGAATCCAGGTGGCTTGGGACCGGGAGGAAAGGACTCCTTCACGTGGCTTCCCTGGCCCGACCCCAGTCGCCTCCGCATCGCTCTTCCGGCTACCCTACGCGTCTCAATTCTGGTTTGAACACGATTTCAGCTCCTTTCGAAGAATATTGACGACTCTTGGGCCACCTTGTCTGTTGTCGCGTCGGGCCGGGGTGCCGGGGCCCCTTGCGTTTTAGCTTGTGGGGAGGTGCTCCAGAGCGGCTCCGCTTCTAGCGAATCCCAGTGTCCAACAGGCCACCCCTTTCCAGATGCCTAACCCTTCCCCCACAATTACTGCACTCTAGCTGCGCTCTATCTTCCCATCGCCCCCATCCCCAACACTCAACTTCCCTGGCGAGACGGCGAGATGAGCAGGAGAAGAAAATGCGCGCGGACACGCGGCCCCAAACGCCCCCGCGCAAGTCTCGTTCTCTCGTTCGCTCTCCCGCTTGCGCTCACACATACAAACCCAGAGAAGCTCCAGGAACAGAAGGAGGTGGGGAGGGGGAGGGCACGAAAAGAGGCCAGCGCCGTGCGGAGGGCCGAAGAGGAGAAGGTGCGGAGGGGACGCCCTCCTAGCCCCTAGCCTGAGCTGCCGGATCTCCAAACGCTCACCAGCCTGCTCAGCTCAACGCCTGGGCTGCCGAACCGACGGCTGGAGCTGGGTTCAAACAGGAAGGGGTCTTCCCCTTGATTTTCCAGCCTCCAGCCCAAGTTCAGCATTTGGAAGTGATGGGGAAAGAGACATGTCCCTGGGTCTAGGTCATTTGTCCATTCGCCTGGGAGGGAAGAGGAGGGAAAGCTGGGGCTATCTCTGCCCTCCCCGTTTAACCCCGTTCCAGCCCTGAACTGGTCGACAAGCCCCTGACGCCCAGCGAACCTCCGGCTCTGAATTCGTCATCCAGAGACACAGCCCAATAAACGGCTGAAATAGAGCCCCTCGGGGGTCAACGGCAGGGAAGCCCTGACACTCCTCCAGGAGATTCTGCGTGGTTGTGTTTGCTTCTCTTTTCCTCTTCACCGGAAAGTTCTTAAAGCCTGCGGGGCGCAAGAATTGCCGGGCAGAGGTCAGAGAATTCTTTCTCTCTCCAACGTTTGCTCCTTCCACTTCCCCAGAATCTTTAACCCAGGTTGCCTTCTCCTAAAGGGAAGGTGCTGGCTGAAGGAGGCGTTTAGACTGAGGGGTGGTTCTAGACGCCGCAGTTTAGTTCTCAAGAAAAGGTGGCAAGAAAGAGACAGCCGGGCTAGGCCTGGCTAACCTCAATCTTGACCTCCACTCTTCGGCCCCCCATGTGACAACAGAGGGGCACCGTGGGATTGGCACCAGACCTCTTATGTGATCAAAGAGAACGTGTTCTTTTAGAGGGACTTGGAGGGGGCCGCAGGTACTTCTGCTGTTGGAACAGGCTCCGCAGTTCACAGCCCAAATCACTATCACTTTCCCTTCCTTTGGGGCTGAGGCGCCGAGGTACCGGCCACAGGCCCGGAGCGGAGGTGCCACTGGACTGCAGGAAACCTTGAAGCCCTGCCCTGCTTCGAATCCTGAAGCGGCCTCTGCCATTTCGTCCTACATCTTTACGAATTCTCGACAAAGTTTCCCTCGGTGAAAAGTGGTAAGAAGGGGCAATAGCCGCCTCTGGAGGGCTATTCTCCTCTCTGAAACTTTCTCCTTCCTAAGGCACAGGCATCGGGAGCACCCGCCCCTGGGAGTGCCAGGCTCTAGAATAAGGTAAAGACCAAGGCTGGACTCACAGGGTTTCTGGGAGAGATGCCATGGGCGAGGCTCCCAGCCCTCCAATGCGGGGAGGGGAAACTCGAACTTCGGGGAACAAGGGAACTGGGGCTACGACATTAGGTGGAGAAGCTGCGCAGATGTGAGCCCGGGTATGGCCCTGGCGCTCCAACTCTCCTGCCGGCTCCAGTGCGGTAGACAACGCGGTCTCCCAGGACCGACTGGGCTTGCTGGGTTCCATACCGGAGTGTGTGCCGTTGTTCAGTTATTCAACCTCTCTCGGCCTGTCCCGGTCTCTGTCTGAGTCTCACTCCTTTTTTCGGAATTAACTGAATTAAGAACGGGTCTTTCCGGGACGCTCCCGCCTCCCACCGGAGGCTGGCTGGCCAGGAGGCCAAGGCTGCGAGGTCAGGTCCCTCTGGGCCCGCGGGAGCCCCCAAGCATCTTTGGGGACCCGCGAGCCAGTTCCTACCCTCAGCCAAGTCCTCGCCAAGGGCACAGCTGGGCGGGGTCTGGGCAGTCCGCCCGGCTTGGGACATCTGTTCTCGCCAGAGTTTCATTAAAGGCGAGTGGTGGGGGTGGGGGGCTCAGAACCAACCCCTCAAGCCGGAGCCGATGCCCGCTTTCTTGATCGCAGGCGGAGGCAGGAGTGGACACCAGACTCGCATAGCTTTTTTCCCCTTTGGGAAAAGCGCGAGAATCAGGGTGGAGGCCGGTGGGGCTTTTTCCTCTCTCCTTTATCTCATCGACTCCCCAATCAGAAGCCACATCCGGCCTCGCTCCTGGAGGGCGTTAGGGTACCCGTGCCCCGCCAGAGCTGCCAGGAGCCCCGGGAAGCGCCGGCTCCTGGAATACCGCGGAGGCTGCGGGCCGGCCCGGCATGGAACTGATCCCGCTTGCAGCGAACTCTCGCTCTCCCGCTATCCTGGCCAAGGCCGGGGCGGCGCAGGCAGACGGTTAAAAACAACTCAATTAAAATAACAAAAACATTTGTGTTTATATGGGAGGAGGGTGGTGCTTAAAAAAAAAACAAAAAAAAAAAACTTAGAAAACCACAAAGCCCCCACGCAAAACCAAACCAAAATCCTTAGCTTCTGATCATTTTGTACGAAAAGACAGAAAAATCCTTCAGCCGTCTCTCCCCTGGAACCGCCACCTGAAAGCTCCCGCCTGACCAAGCCGGGAGCCCTGACGCCCCCTTCAGCACCCCAGAGCCCTGGCGCTGAGCCCAGGTCGCCCCCTGCCCACCCTTCGCTTCCGTGTTGGTGCCAGTCTGTGCCACTCAGCCGGTGCCCGGTGCCCGGTGCCAGGCGCGGGGGGAAGGCGGGGAGGAGCCGAGGCTCCAGCTTAGATTCCATGGCATCTGTTCATTATTATACAGTGAGGATTTTTATATGGACAGCTAAATTAAAGACAGATTTTTGCCAGAATTGCAGATCCCATAAAAACGATGACAGAGGATGGGGGCTTTTTCTTAAAAAAAAAAAAAAAAAAAAAAAAGGAAGGATTAAAAACACGACCCAACAAACCACAGTCCCAAACTCCTCTGCGCCCCTCGCCTCCATCGTTAGTGAGTTTCTTCGCCCCTTTGCCCGTCTCTGACACAGGCTGGCTAGGGAGAATGAAACTCCAGCAGCTCTTCATGCCCAGGGTGCTCACAAATGCGCAGGTCATACCCTCAGCTGATGGGGTGGGCAGAGGCTGTGGTGGCCAGCTCAGGCATGGAGGGTCAGGGTGGGGACAGGACAGGAAAGGTGTCTGGTCCCAGAGGGAGTGCCAAGGAGGTGCAGGAGCCAGGGGGCTTGAACTTCACACATTCCTAATTTAAAGGGAAGGAGCCCTGGTTCCCAGTGGTTAAAGGGCTTGTCTGCTAACCCAAAGGTTGGCAGTTCGAACCCACCAGCTGCTCTGAGGGAGAAAGATGTGGCAGTCTGCTTCCGTAAAGATTACAGCCTTGAAAACTCTATGGGGCAGCTCTACTCTGTCCTATTGGGTCACTATGGGGGCCTGTGGTTTTGACTGGTTGCCAGGGTTGGCGGCAGCTGGTGAGGGCCAGTGGTGTCACACCCTCGGCTTAGGGACATGATCGGCACCCACTTTCCCCTCTGCACTGGAGATGGTAATACAAGGATTGGACATCCAGCACAATTTTGCCGTGACTCAGAGCTGGAGTTCTGGAATTTCAAATTTCACAGATTCTAGAGCGCTGGAACCTGTACCTTAGTGGTGTTCTAGAACTTGGCCGAGATGCCAGAATTCTAGAATTCCGAAAGGGTCCTGTGTGAGGGAGCAGACCTCCCAGACTTGGGTGGTTCTTGTTCCCACCACTCAATTTGAAGTTCAGATGTGATATCGTGGAGACCTGGGGGCTACTGGAAAAGGTTAGGTGGGCCACGCAGGGAGAGGTGGGGCCACTTACAGGGGATCTAAAGTGCTCCTGCAATATTAGTGGGAGCCTTTCTAATTTTTCCTTCTTGAAATTTTTTTTCAGGAGAGAAAAATAAATATCTGTGGCGTTCTCTGTCCTCCAGACAATCGGTCTGTCTGTGTCTCTGTGTGGCTGTCTGCTCTTCTCCCTCAGACTCAGAGCTGACAGAATTCATATCAGAAGAGTGAACGCAGGGACATCTGTGTGCGGAATGACTGTGCCTACTCGAACCTGCCAATCGCTCCTGGCACGAGCTGGGTAACAAATGCCTGTTACCTCGGAATGCTGGCGGGTGGGGGCGGGGTGGGGGAGGGCGCCTGGCACCACCCGACTGCCAAGCCCTGCCAAGGCCCCCTCCTGTCCGCAGCGGGTCCCGCCCCCTTCCCTGAGATGGGGTTCCACGGAATTGGATTCATTAATCGGCAGTAATTAGAAAATTTGGGTGTCTCAGCCCCGGCGGACCCCTCTTCTCGACCTCCCTAATCTCCACCCCTACTCCCTTCCCGTACCCACACCCGAATTTCGGCATTAATTCCGGGTTTTTACCGAGGGCAGGCGACCAGTTTGGGGGGAGGGAGCTCGCGGAAGGCAGGGAAAGGGTCTCTGGAGGGAAGAATTCTGCCAGAGTTGCGAGGAGGAGTTTTGTCTCGAGGGGCAAGGGTTGTAGACAGGGTCTCGTAGACGCGGTTGGCGGGACCGGCTGTGAGACCTAGAGGGACAGAGAGACCAGAGGTCACGGAGAGAGACAGAAGGCAGATGCGGCTGGGGAGCTGCGGAAGAGGCGAAAGAACGAGACCGGGAGGACAGAGGCCCGGCCGCGCCCACCCGCTACTCTCCGCAGGGAGGCTCCGGGACTCTACCCAGCCCGCCGCCGCGACCCCGAGGGCCTCCCCAGCCTCCTCGCCCAGGCCTCCCCGGCCATGCTCCCGGATCCGTCAGCCGGTTTTGCTGGGGGGCGAGGGGGAGGGCGCCACGCCACAGCCGGTGCCAGCCGGGGGTAGGGGGTATTGTGAGGAGGGGCGGAGAGCGAATCGAAAATTCCGAGACATCTGTTCACCCAGGGAAGAGCCGTGGCGCGCAAAAAGGCTGGGCGACCCCGCCCTACCGGCTCGTTTCCTCCATAGCGGGGACCCTGCACCCCAGCCGCCACCGGGAGTTAGGACTGGGAGTGGGGAGAGCTCTGGAGCTGCTGTCCTACTGGTGGGTCCTCAGAAGGGGAGAATCGGTACCCAGGGGAGGGCCGTGTAGGGCAAAGAGCCTGGACCCATGGTGTGGAGGGAAGTCTGTGGGAATAGCTCTCCCCCCAGAGCACCCACAGGCACCCCCCCCAACACACACAGACTCGGACCACCACACACATTCGGGTATAACCCTTCCTATTCCTGTGAATATACAGAAAATCCTAAGTAACACGGCCCCTTCACACTCAAACACTCGTTCATTCAAGCCACTTTACTGGGTGCCTGGTCTGTGCTGGGCCTGGGCTAGATGCTGGGGAGACTCATTCCTGCCTGCAAGAGCTGCCAGCCTGTTGAGCACATTCAGATACCCAAGTGCACAGGCCCACACACTGCCCCTCATACTCACACAGACTCTCTGTTTCTAAAGGGGGAAGGGTTGGAGGGAGGGGGTCCCAGTAGCAACACCCCCTCCCTCATCTGTAAGCAGCTTCCCCAGGGAATACAGGACAGGGTCTGGGAGCCCCAGCAGGGGCGCCTGGACCCACTGCCAGCCACTGTCACCTTTTTAGCCTACTCACCATTGGCGGGAGCCCCTGTCCCCAGGCTGTGCCTGACAAGCTCTCATCCCATTTCCCACCAGGTCTTAATGACCACCCCTCTCTCTCTTCAGTGCCCTGGCCTGGCACCTGACCCTCTGCCAGGGTTGCCTTAGCTGGGCCGACAGAGGCCAGGTCTCTCAGCTGGGAAATGTCCATGTGGTTGCTACTTAAAAACTGATTTATGAGGCTGTGGCGGCTGCGGAGGCTTGGCCTACGGTCCTGGTAGTAATCAAGGGCATATGCCCATCTCGCCTGGCACTGCCCAGCTTGTGAGCCCGGCCCTGGCCTCTGCTGTCCTGCTGGAAAGACAGGGGCATAAAAGGTACCAAGTCTCTTTTCTCACCAAGCCATCTCTCTCCTCCTCTACTTGTGTCCCTTTCCTCCTCCTCCTCTTCTTCCCTTTCCTCTCTCCCGCCTCCCTTCATCCCTCCTCCTTCCCTCCCTCCCTTTCTCTTCCTTCTCTCCCAAGTGGCACGGACCAGCCTGTGTGCCGGGCTGGCGCTCACAGCTGCAGCCCATCTGCTATGATTGAATGGTGACAGTGATGAGACAGGAGCTGGGGGGGGGGATGGGGGGACAAGGGGGCTGCCCTGCCACCTCTCACCCCTCCTTGTGCCAGCCCCCACATGCTTCCTTGACCTCTAGAATGAGACCATCAGTTTTGCCTGCGCATGGTGGGGGAATCCCACCCCTAGAAGTAGTGAGGGAATTCCTTTCCTCTCAACTAGATTCCTGAGGAGAAAGAAGGGGAGTAGGTAGAAGAAGGGGAAGGAGAGAAAGAGATTAAAGTTGGAAGAGCAGTGTGGAGGAAGTGACCCACTTGTCCACACCCACATAGGCTTGGATGGGGCCTGGGACAACAGTACTGGATAGAGGAACGGCTGAGACTCCAGGCTGGGCAGGGAGGCACTGATGTAGGTCTAGGATCCAGCTTCTTCAGGAATCCAGGAAAACATCTTTGACAGCCCCTGGTGGGAAAACTCAGTGCCCTGATTCCTTAACCCTGACCCTTTTTTCATCATGAATTTCCCCTTCTGTACCCCAGAAAACCTGTCTCCCTCTATCCAGGAGTAACTTTGAAGAGCTAGGAGATCACAGTCCTCCATGGTGCCCAAAGGAGAGACCTAAAGGTTGGGTTTGGGGCTGTAGCAAGAATGTCACAAAAAAGGATTTCTCAGCTGACACTAGTACAAGACAATAGTAACAATAATAGAAGCTAACATATATTTAGAGTTTATTGTTTGTCAGTAACTGACCTAATTCCCACTGATACATAATCATCCCAACCACCTTATTGGCTGGAACTCTCATTATATCCATACTATAGACAAGGACACTGAAGCACAGGGATATATGTACAGCTTGTAGCCCAAGCCTGACTTCTTCTCCCTTGGTAGAAAAAAAAAAAAAAAAAAAAAAGAGAGAGAGGGAGAGAATAAAAGGAGGTTCACAAATGGGGATCTAGCATCCTTTCTTTTCCACTTACTCCTCTCCACCCTCTCTTCTTCCTCTGCCTGCTCCTCACCCTTAGTCAACCCAGCACTCACTCTTCAGTCCATGTTCACACATGTGGTTTCTCCTCCGGCCACTGCCCACCCGTGAATAGGTGGAAACACACCCTGAGAAGCCACCTACTCTCCCCACCCCACCCATGAGGAAACCACACACATGAACTTGACTGTATCTGGCCCCACCTTCCTCATCAGGGCAGCTGCCCCTCACATCTGCAGTTCTGGCCTGTGAGGTTTAGCTGCTCAATGCTCTGGGTGGAGGATGGCATTTTGAACAGATGCAGGACCAGGCTGGAATGCCAGCCTAATCTAGGTCCCTGGGAAACCATGGGATTATAGGCTTCTCTCTCCCTACCCTTGAGATAAAGGGGAGCAATTTTCTCCACCTGGCATACTTCCCTTACCCTTTCCCCAGACACTGGAGTCTGGGTCACTCATGCCCTGATAAGGCCCAGGAAGTGCCCTGGACCAAGTTCCAGCCTAACAGTGGGGACAGGGCCCCTCATCTCTCTCTCCTGCTGTCTGCATCTCCACCCACCTCCTTCCTCTTTATCCATTCTCTTTCCTCTTCCCTGCCATCTTTCATCCTCTCATTCATCCTCATACATTCTTTCTCCTTCCCCCCTTTCCTCTTTCTTCTCTTCCTCTTCTTCTTCCCCTTCTCCCTTTTCATCTAGTTATATGATAACCCCTTTAATCCTTGAAGGGCTAAAATATCCCCCCACCAGGAGCCTGGGAATTCCACATGTATCATAAATTTCACAACTAAGGGGCTGCTGGTAGGAGAGCCATTCCTACTAGAAGCTCTCACGGAAGGGGAGGTTTTTATCTCAAGGGGAGGGAGAGAAGAACCCATAATCCAATCTTGTGGATAAGCATTAAGCAGTCACTAAGTCCCTGCAATCCCCAAAACAAATCCAGATCAACATTGTTGTCCACTTGCCCAACACAGATTGGGATAAGTAATGAGGTGGGGAGCTCTTTTCAGGGTCATTATAGGGTTTCCCTTGTGTCTGTCTTCTTCCTCTATTGTTTTCAGGTCCTCCAAGGTAAGGTGGCACCCAGAAAGGGAGAACTGGAAGCCACAGAAACCACACATCCAGGGTCCCTCACCTGCCATGGCACTCTTCCCATTCTTGGCCCCGAGAGGCAAAGAGAGATAAATCCTCCAGTCTGAGCCTGCACATTGGGCAGGGATGGGGGCTGAGAATTGCCTTCCATCCTTCCCTCTGTCCACTAGGCCTAGTGTTTAGATATTCCTTGGTTCGCCTGATTTCCTCTCAACTCTCTCTCCTTTATCTCTGGAATTCTCTCTCCCCTCTCTTCTCCACTTCCTCTCTTTTGCCCATCTCCCATTTCCAAGTCTCCGTCTCCCATCTCTTCCCTGTTTCTTCCTCCTGTCGGACATGCAGTCTGGTTTCAGCACCACGGACAGAGACATCGGTGGGTGTACGCAAACGTTGGAGGCGGGAGCCTGGCGGGGTCTACTTCTGCCAGAACCTGTATAAGTGGGTGACTGCACAGTGTGTGAGTGGGGTATGTGTGTGTGTGCACCCGAGCCTGCTTATGTGAACGCCTGTGTCTGTGCCTCTCTGGGGCACACGCCTGTGGGCGTCTTCGGATGCATCTGTGTATTTGTATCTATCTGTGCAGTGTCCCCACCTGCTCCCCATGTCCCTGGCTAGGAAAGGGGACAGGATGGGGACGCTCCGTTCTGGAGGTAGGGAGGCAGCGGGTGGCTTAGTATCCCAGCCGGGCCTGGGGGCGTCATCCTTGCTCAGACGCACGCCAGGCACCATGTGGCGTGTGTGCCAGCCGGCACGGGCTGAGGGCATTCTGTCCGTCTTGGAGGGTAAGGGGATGCAGAGAGCTGGAGACAGGCAAGGAGAGGTGGTGAACTGAGCTCAGCTCTCAGCTCTGGGACCAGTACCTTTCCAACCTTGCTGGACTCCACCCACAGGCACAGCCTGAGGAAATTTACAAGTTACCTGCCTTTGTGAAAGCCCAGACAACCAGATAACCACCACCTCACACACGCACATCCAGATGGAAATGCACAGGAGGCAGGCCTATCCTGAATTGCATGCATGTGTGTGTGCAAGCCACCTGGCTCTTTGCACATCACTTCCTGCACAAATGCATACGCGCGCACACACACACACACACACACACACAAACACCTAAGCCATTCTCAAAGGGTGGAGGATGCAAGAATCACTCCTTGTATCACAGAGCAGAACCTCACATTACATGGTGGCCACTTTACCCATATGATTCAAGGCAACCACGCTAAGGATCTGGTAACTCTTAGAATAGCTGTTCCCTCTCCCAAGTAATGGACAGATTTTCCCAGAACAGTGCAGGCCCTGGGGTTGTCATCAGGGGCATCTGCCCTCTGCAGTCTGGGAAGATAGTGCTGCCCCTGTGCTTCACACAGCAAAGAAGGAGTGAGTGGGAGGAGAAAGCATCAAAATGGCTCCTCCTTTCCACCGACCATGCAGCCTCATTCCCCTAAAGAGTTAGGTGTACTGGAGACAACCCTATATTTCTCATCCAAGCCCCAATACTAGCTGGCTGTGTGACCCTCAGCAGGCTACTTAACATGACAACTTATATAAAGGCTTAGCTAAGTGGTCACTGTCATTATTGTTATATTAATACTGTGGAAAGAATGATGGGCAGGATTGGATAAAATAATGCAGCCAAAGCTTCCAGCACAGTGTATGACACACAGTGGTGCTCAATGAATATGAGTGTAGTATGAATTTAGTGGTGGAATTTCAGGAAGTTGGGCAGTTAAAGGGAGCTGAGAATGACAGAATTCTCTCTCCAAATTTGATACATGCACCCCCAAGTGCAGCAGGAGAAACGGGAGTTAGACATGCAAAAAAGCTGAAGAAGGAGCTGAGAAGCAACAGAACAGGGTGGTGAGAGGAGACGCGCTTGGGGTAGGGCATCCAGACCTCCATCCACCAGGACCAGGGAAGCCCCAAGATGGTCTTCATTCCAAGGCTGAATTCTTTATCCACAGCTCTCCCCACCTGTTTCTTCTCTTGGCTTCCCATTTTAATAAGTGGCAGCCCGCAGTTAGTTGCTCCAGTCAGCCAGAAGCCTGGGAGTCCTCTGGGGTCCTCCCTGTCCGTCTTAGTTATCTAGTGGTGCTATAACAGAAATACCACAAGTTTGTGGCTTTAATAAACCGAAATTTATTTTCTCACAGTTTAGAAGGCTAGAAGTCTGAATTCAGGGAGAGTCCTTGTCTCTTTTGAGCTTCTGCTCCTGGATGATCTTCATGTGGCTTGGCATCTCTCTGCCCCCATCTCTATTATTTTCATTTGCTTGTTTAAGCTCTATTATGTCTCAAAAGAGATTGCTTTAAGGCACACCCTACACTAATCCTGTCTCATTAACATAACAAAGACAACCCACTGCCAAATGGGATTATGGAGGGACACAATTTAATCCTTAACACCATCTTTCATTCTCCATATAGACTTTCACTGAGATCCATTGATTATTGCTCCAAAATGTAGCCCAAATCCAGACTCTTCTCTTTATCTTTAATACCTCTCCCCTAACCCAGATCACGTCATCTTTTCCCTGGGTTTCTACTCTATCCTCCTAATTTGCCTTCTTCTAATCTGTTCTCCTACAGCAGCCAAAATAATTTTTTAAAAAATACACCAACCAGTTGCCATGGAGTCGACTGTGACTCATGGCGACCCCATCTGTGTCATGGTAGAACTGTCCTCCATAGGGTTTATTGGAAGCAGATCACCTGGGCTTTCTTCTGAGGTGCCTCTAGGTGAACTCAAACCTCCAACCTTTCAGTTAGTAGCGAAACATTTAACCGTTTGTGCCACTAAGTTTAAAAACACAAGTTTAAAAACATTTCGCTCCCTGACTTAAAACTCTCCAGTGGTTTCCTTAGCACATAAATAAAATCCAAACTCCTTGCCAGCCAGATCTAGTCTCCGTCTCCCTCCTCAGCCTGATTTCCTGCCCCTCCCTTCCTCTCCACTACCAGCCTCACTGGCCTTTCAACTGCTTACACTACTAAGAGTACCTACCCACTCTAGGGCCTGGGCTGCTTTCTCAGCTCCTCTCCCCCATTCTCTCCCACTCTTTCCTTGGCTGACACCTTCTCATCCTTAAAGTCCCAGTTTAAATCAGGGCTTCGAACTGGTTCAGTCATGACCCACAAAGTGAAACTGGAACAGATCTGAATTTTTAAAAGTTGGGTGAAGCGGAGCGATTACCCTAATGGGAAAAATTACAGGTTGAAGCCCTGGAATGAGAGACTTGTTGGAGGCATAGTGAGCCCTTTCAGGAGCTTAATGTGGGAGATTGGATTATTGCCAGGACTGTCGAGAGTGACACTTTCAAAGTGACGAGGTCAGAGCAGCTGCCGCCATCTTTGAGTGGGGCATCCCTGTTTTGGACTCTGCCCTTCAAGAGATTTGGTTGCTATGCAACATGCACGCTGCCCTTGTTTTCTAAGAGGGAGATTAAGTTTCTGGCAGGGCGTCAGCTGGTAATTTTTCCCATTCTGGTTTTTATGTCGGTTCACCCGCATTTTAAAAATTCGGGTCTGCTCAAATTTCACTTCGTTGGCCATGACTGAAACAGGTAGAATCAGTTGAAAGCTCTGGTTTAAATGTACTTCCCCCAGGAGAAAAACTTTTCTGATCTCTTATCCACAGCAGGTCCCCCAGTTATTCTCTAGTTCAAAATTCTGTTATTTCCTTTGCAGCACTTTGTGTAACTATTGGCTTGTTTTTAGTCTGCCACCCCTGCTGGTCTCTAAGCTCTTTGAGGGCAGTGACCATGGTATTTGTTCTGTTCTCAGACACCTGGGGCCCAGCATGGAGTAGGTACTTAGTAAAGGTGTGTTGAATGGCAGAACTGATGAATGCTTTGACATCTTTGATGAGGGGTGGGGGTGGGGGGAGCAGGTCCTGGAACCTGGGCTCTAAACTGCCCCATAAAGGGTAGGTCTCATCTCTCTTTCTTCCTCTCAGGAGTCCTGTCTGCTGGCAGCCTCTTAATTATATTTTGCTTGACTATAAATCTTTTTGTTAAATGTAATTGAAAAATACACCTTTCGAATCATCACATTAACCTAGCATCCGCTCTAAGGCGGTAATTAAAGGCTTCCTAGAATCTTCCACTGGTTTGAGGAGAACTGGCTCCAAGATAATCCTCTGCCCCAGGCTGTCCACAGTTTAGGCTCAGAGGAGATGAGCAATTCTTTCCCTCCTATCTCTCCCCTGCAAGAACCAGACCAACTGGGTGCAGTGCCAGCACTCCCCCTCCCCCTCCCCAGCTTCCCCTCTGCCCTTGGGATCTAAGGTTGGAGACAATCCCCCTCATCATTCTCTCCTAGGCCCCTGCCTCAGAGCTATTTTAGCTGGAAGGTCAGGAAGGAAGGAAGGAGAAAGAGAAGGAATACATGTTCCCCCAGCGCCTTCTATAAGTCAGCTCCATCCAATCAGTCTTTGCAACTTCCTGAATATGAGTGTAGAAAACTGACGCTCAGAGAGGTTCTGCAATATCATAGGCCAGCCCCTTCCCCAGGACTTCCCCAGGACTTTCGTTTCTCAACTCTTCTGGTTTCCTAAGCCAAAATCACTAGAGTCATCCTTGACAACTTTCTTTTATGCCCCACATCTGATACATCAGCAAATCTGTCTGCTCAACCTTTAAAATAAATCCAGAATCAACAGAGGGAAACTAGATTAATGGAAATGGAACAACCAGAAAGGAAATAATGTTAATGCTCATGCACTGTGAAGAACGTAACCAATGTCACCGGACAACTTGTGTAGAAATCATTGAATAGGAACCTAAACTGCTGTGTAAACCTTCACTGAAAACACAATAAAATATTTTTTAAAAATCTGAGCGCTTCTCTTAACCTCCACTGCTATCCCCCGGTCCAAGCCACTATCCCCTCTCTCCTGGATGACCACAGCATCTGCCCTTGGTTCCCTTCTCCGTGCAGCAACCAGAGTGATTTTTTATAGCAGCTTTATTGAGATATAATTCACACGTCATGCGATTCACACATTTAAAGTGTACAATGCAGAGGTTTTTCATATATTCACAGAGTTGTGCGACCACCACCACAATCAATTTTAGCAGATTTTCTTCACCCCAAAGAAAGTGTGTATTCATTATCACTCCCATTTCCCCCAAGACTCCCATCCTAGGCAACTAGAGTGGTTTTATTTTAGTTTTAAAAAGTTTTTTATTGTTGTAAAAATATATAACATAAATCTTGCTGTTTTAACCATTTTAAGTGTACAATTCAGTGGCACTAATTATTTTCACAATATTGTGAGTCACCATTATCTACTTCCAAAACTTTTTCACCACCCCAAACAGAAACTCTGTACCCATTAAGCAATAACTCCTTCTATCCCCCAACCCTCAGCCCCTGGTACCCACTAATCTACTTTCTGTCTGTATGAATTTGCCTATTCTAGATTTCATATAAATGTGATCATATAATATTTGCCTTTTATGTCTGGCTTATTTCACTTGGCATAATGTTTTTTAAGGTTCATCCATGATCAGAACTTTGTTCCTTTTTATGAGTGAATAATATTCCACTATATGGATATATGGAGCCCTGGTGGTGCAGTGGTTAAGAGCTTGGCTGCTAACGAAAAGGTCGGCGGTTTGAATCCACCAGCTGCTCCTTGGAAACTCTATGGGGCAGTTCTGTTCTGCTCTATAGAGTTGCTATGAGTCAGAATCAATGCAACGGCAACAGTTTTTTTTTTTTTAAATATGGGTATATATCGAGTTCAAGTTGAAGCTGAGGAAAATTACAAGTCCATGAGAGCCATATATATCCCACCTTGAGTATATCCCACCTGAATTTAGAGACCATCTCAAGAATATGTTTGATGCATTGAACACCAGTGACCGAAGACCAGATGAGTTGTGGGATGACATCAAGGATATCATACATGAAGAAAGCAAAAGGTCATTAAAAAGGCAGGAAAGAAAGAAAAGACCAAAATGGATGTTGGAAGAGACTCTGAAACTTTCTCTTGAATGTAGAGTAGCTAAAGTGAAAGGAAGAAATGATCACATAAAAGAGCTGAACAAAAGATTTCAAAGGGCAGCTCAAGAAGACAAAGTAAAGTATTACAAGGAAATGTGAAAAGACCTGGAGTTAGAAAACCAGAAGGGAAGAACACACTTGGAATTCACACACAAGTAAAATTTTGCTGAAGATAATTCAAAAGCAGTTGCAGCAGTACGTCAGCAGGGAACTGCCAGAAATTCAAGCCGGATTCAGAACAGGATGTGGAGCGAGGGATATCATTGTTGATGTCAGATGGATCTGGGCTGAAAGCAAAGAATACCAGAAAGATGTTGTCTTATGTTTTATTAACTATGCAAAGGCATTCGACTGTGAGGATCATACAAATTATGGATAACATTTTGAAGAATGGGAATTCCAGAACACTTAATTGTGTTCATGTGGAACCTGTACATAGAACAAGAGGCAATCATTCAAACAGAACAAGGGGATACTGAGTGGTTTAAACCAGAAAAGGTATGTGTCAGGGTTGTACCCTTTCACCATACTTATTCAATCTGTATGCTGAGCAAATAATCCAAGAAGTTGGACTATATGAAGAAGAAACACAGCTTCGGGACTGGAGGAAGACTCACTAACAACCTGCGATATGCAGATCACACAACCTTGCTTGCTGAAAGCGAAGAGGACTTAAAGCACTTACTGATGAAAATCGAAGACCACAGCCTTCAGTATGGGTTACACCTCAACCTAAAGAAAACAGAAATCCTCACAACTGGACCAGTAAGCAACATCATGATAAACGGAGAAAAGATTGACGTTGTAAAGGTTTTCATTTTACTTGGATCCACAAACAACACCCATGGAAGCAGCAGTCAAGAAGTCAAACAACGCATTGCATTGGGCAAATCTCCTGCAAAAGACCTCTTTAAAGTGTTAAAAAGCAAATATGTCATTTTGAGGACTAAGGTGCACCTGACCCAAGCTGTGGTATTTTTGATAGCCTCATATGCATGAGAAAGCTGGACAATGAATAGGGAAGACCGAAGAAGAATTAATGCCTTTGAATTATGGTGTTGGCAAAGAATATTGAATATACCATGGACTGCCAGAATAAAGAACAAATCTGTCTTGGAAGAAGTACAGCATTCTGCTCCATAGAAGCGAGGATGAAGAGACTTCATCTCATGGGCTTTGGACATGTTATCAGGAGGGACCAGTCCCTGGAGAAGAACAAGACACTTGGTAAAGTAGAGCATTAGCAAAAAAGAAGAAGACCCTCAGTGAGAAGGATTGACACTGTGACTGCAACAAAGACAAAAACGATTGTGAGGATGGTGCCGGACCAGGCAGTGCTTCGTTCTATTGTGCATGGGGTCGCTAGGAGTTGGAACCGACTCAACAGCACCTAACAACAACGTATTGATATACCACATTTTGTTCATCCATTCATCAGTTGATGGACACTTGGGGTGTTCCCCAATTGTGAATAGTGCTGCAGTGGACATTGCTGCGCAAGTATCTGAGTCCCTGCTTTCAATTCTTTTGGATGTATACCTGTGAGTGAAATTCCTGGGTCATAGGGTAATTCTATATTTAATTTTTTGAGGAAGTGCCGAACTGTTTTCCACAGTGGCTGCACCATTTTACCTTCCCATCAACAATAGATTAAGGTTCCAATTTCTCCACATCCTAGCCAACCTTTGTTAGTTTCCTCCTCTTCTCTTCCTCCCCCTTCCCCTTCTTCTTTTTTGATACTAGCCATCCTAGTGGGTGTTGAGTGGTACCTAATTGTGGTTTAGAGTGCTTTTTAAAATGTTAAGTCAGATCTTACCACTCCTCTGCTCAGAGCCCTCTGGTGCTGCATCTTTTCACTCAGAGTAAAAGCCTACAAGGCCCTACACAACTTGACCCCAGCATTCTTCTCTGAACACATCTCCTACAACTCTCCCCTTGCTTACCACCTACCCCAAACACTCTGGGAAAGCTTTGCCTCGGGGCCTTTGCACTTGCTATTCTCTCCGCTTGGAAAGCTCTTCCCCCAGATATTCAGCCTCCATCAGGTCTGTACTAAAATATCACAGTCTCTAAGAGAGGCCTTTCTTGGCCGCTCTATCCAAAACTGTACTTCCTTTCCCTCTCCTCCTTCCTCGCTTTATTTTCTATTTACTATTCATCATCATCTAATATACTATGTATTTTACACATTTATTTTTTGTTCATTGTCTATTTCCGCCAATGCACATCCATACACAAGATCCCTTGGGTGGAGGCTTTGTTTCAGTAGTACTGCCAGCATCTAAGACAACACCAGGTACAGAGTAGGTGCCCAATAAATAAATACTGACTGAATAAATGAATGAATAGACCCTATAATAAAGGTATTGGGATTGACGATCTCAAAAGTAGCAGCCATTCTTGAGGGGGTAGCAATGACGACCCATCCTGGGATCTAGCTCTTGGGTCCCTGGATTTCCCTCTCAATTCTCTCTCTTTTTGCTTTTGGTCTTCTTACTTTTCTTTTTTCTCCCAGACACATGTTCCACCCCGACCCCTTGGGTAGTCCTAAACTCCAACTCCCTAACCTGAAAATTTGTCCTTCCTCCTTCTCTCTTTTTTGCCTAACAAGCCCCTGATCCTTCCCTACTCTGTCTTCTGACTCAATCCATCAGATAGATAGTTTTTGGCAGCTATTGGAAGGATAGTCTGACCGCCCAACCCCTTTAGGAATGATGACATTTACTTACTGTGTACACAGCTTGTGCCAGGTGCTGTGCTGAGTGTTTTAGACCAGCGCTGTCCGATAGTGCTATCAACTTTCTGCATTGATGGAAATGTTCTATTTCTGTTCTGTCCAATATGGTAGCCACCAGCCAACATTAGGCTATTGAGCATTTGAAATGTGGCTACTGTGACTGAGGAAATGAATTTTAATTCTTTTAAAATTAATTTTAATTAAAAAGGCCTCATGTGGCTAGAGGCTTCCATATCGAGAAGCGCAGCTTGAGACACATTATTTAATCTTTACAATTATTCTGGGGAGTAGGTATTATTATCCACATTTTAATCAGGATGAGAAACCAAGTTTGTTGGTTTCTAGAGCCTTCTGAGGAGCTGTTTCAGGATAGGGATTACGTATATAGGAGGGCATGGAATGATATTTATTCACGTATTCATTCAACAAAACTTTACTGAAACTCATCTGCTAAATGCCAAGGATATACCCACAAACCTTCTATGCTTTTTGCATAAAGTATGTCTTTGAATCCTAAACATTTTTATCCCCATTTAACAGATGAGAAAATTGAGACTCAGAAAAATTCAGAAGCTACCTGGTCTCCCTGCTTCCTACCTTGCCTCTCCCCTCTCCCTTTCCCCCAGCCCCGGTCTATTCTCAAAACAGGAACTACAGCGATCCTTTGAAAACATCTATCTGATCATGTTTTCCTCTGCTCAAAATTTGGCCAGGGCTCTCCATTTTGCTCACAGAGAAAACCAAATTCCTTACCAAGGCCTACGAGGACCTGCACAGTCTATGCCCCCCTCCATTCCCACCAAGGCCTCACCTCCCCTGCTCTCCCCTGTCCTTGCACTTCAGTCCATTGGCCTCCTTGGGAGCTTCAGGCACACATTTTCCTACAGCCTGTGCATTAACTGCTCCCTGACATCTGTAATGCCAACTTCTTCACCTCCTGCAGGCCTGAGCTCAAATGCCGCCCTCCCAAATGAGGTCTACCCTGATCCCCTACTTAAAATGGCAAACTTTTCCCCACCCCCGCCCACGATAACCTAGATCACTTTAACATGAACTTTTCCCCCCTTAGCACTTACTACCTTCTATCATAATTTACTGATGTATTACGTTTACTGTTTATTGTCTGTCTCCCTACTAAGTTCCTCAACGGCAGGGATCTTTGTCCGAAATACCCAGTGCCTCGAATAGAACAGCGCCTGGCCCATAGTAGGATATCAGTGAATATACGCTGAATAAATGAACAAACCTGCCCCAGGTCCCTTTGCCTTTCCAGAAGCAGGGCCTGATTCTAACTTGTGCCTCTCTGCTTCCAAAGCCTAAGTTCTTGCTCTCCAAGTCACTCAACCTTTCTTAAGCATTCCCCATAGGCCCCTTCTCAAGTTCCCTCCCTTAGGGTGACCCTCGCTGACCCAGGAGTTCCCTGCTCCCATGCTTTATAACCCAGGCAGGGATATGGCAGGGGCGGATTAACCAGTAAGCACTGTATGCACCGGCTTGCATTGAGCAAGGTAAGTACAGGCTTAATTGTATTTACGTGCTAATTTGTGGTGAGCAATTTCACATGGGTTTTAGCACATCACTGATGTGGTGGGGAACAGGTAAAATTGTATAGTGCAGATTGGTGGGAAGGCACAATTGGACCCATGCATACATTGCTTATTGGGTAATCTGGCCCTTGGTGAGTTCCTTTATATACCCTCTGCTTCTTGGAAGAAGTACAGACAGAATGCTCCTTAGAAGCGAGGATAGTGAGACTTTGTCTCGCTTACTTTGGACATGTTATTAGGAGGGACCAGTCCCTGGAGAAGGACATCATGTTTGATAGAGGGTCAGCGAAAAAGAGGAAGACCTTCAATGAGATGGACTGACACAATGGCTGCAACAATGGGCTCAAACGTAGCAGTGATTTTTGAGGATGGAGCAGGACAGGGCAACATTACATTTTGTTGTGCATGGGGTTGCTATGAGTCACAACCGACTCGAGGGCACCTAACAACAATAACAAGCTGTGATGCTGAAGAATTTTACTATAATTCAGAGATCACTCTCCCTTCAGGGCAGGAGCCTAGGTCTGTTTTGCTGGCTGTGGCCCAGGAGTTCTCATCCTTCCTCCTCCTCCTTCAGACACTGCTATTCTCTCCCTTCCCTACTGAGGAGGGGCTGTGTTCAGGGGCATGGGTCATTTCCTCCTTTCAGGTGGGATACCTGGATAACCAAGCCACCCCCATCCCACCTCAGGGTAGACACTGACATAAAGATAAGTAGGTGGGACTTGGGGGAATATTCCCTCCCTCTCCTAACCCCCCACCTCATGAGGGGAATACTCCCCCCTCTCCTTACCCCCGACCCCATGAGGAGAATATTCCCCCTCGCCTTACCCCCACCTCAGCTTCCTTGAAGCTGGCAACTGGGGTTGGTTGTGACTCCATTAGGAGGGATGGGGGTTAGGTAGCAGGAAGGATTTCTCAAAAGTTAGGAACTGAATTAAAGGAATGAGGCATATTCTCCTCCTAAGGGCTAAGAGAATTAAATACACTCATCTCTGGTATGCTTTCCTCAATGGTCAGCAACAGAAAAAATAGCTGTCGACTCTGCTTTCTGAGCTCTGGACCTCATCCCTCTCCAGCTTCCCTTCTCCTCTGTCCTTTCTCATCTCCTTTCCTACCTCCCTCAGCTCAATGCCACTCCCTGGGGCCCACACAGAGGGCCAGACCCCTGTGTGTCCCAAGGAATAGGAAGCCAGGGTGAGCAGGAATTGCTGAACTCTGATGCATGGCCCGATCACCTTCTGGTAGTCAGGGCGGGGAGGGGGAGGTTGGGGCTACAAGCCAGTCCAGGTTCTGCCATATTAAAGCTGTGTGGGCTGGAGAAGTTGGTCAACCTCTCTGAGCCTCAGCTTCCTCATCTGTAAAATGAGTCTAACAACACCTCCCCGGCAGCATTGTACAAGTTGATGATGACTCATGGCAAGTTCCTGGCATAGGGTAGACACTCAGTACTTAGTATTATTACGATTATCATTACTTAGGCACCAGGAAGCCCTCTCTTTCATCCCCAGGGATGATCGAGGGCCTTCCCCACATTGTTCTCCAACTGGAACTTTTATCTGGACCAATACAGTGGTCTCCTTATTGGCTTCCCTGCGTCCAGTCTCACCCAGTTTCAATCCAACCTCTACACCCTGCCAGAATTTTCTTCTAAAACTTAATCTGATCCCATAACTCCCTGCTGAAAATTCCTCCAAAGTCCTTAATGCCTACCAAACAGCAAGCATAGTGATTAAGAGTTGGGGCTCTGGGGTCAGACCTGAATTTGAAGCCCAGCTTTGTAACTTTCTAGTGTGTCTCTTGGGCAAGGAAGTTAACATCTCTGAGTCTCAGTTTACTCACCTGAAAAATGGAATAATAGTACCTGCTTCATGTGGTTATTGTGATGAAGAAAGAAGGCTAGAAGGCAGAAGGGAACCCAAGGTTGAGTAAGGATAGTGTTGATGTGTTGTGAGGTTGTTAACCATTGTCATAGGGCAACATGTGTACTAACTGTTTAATGAGAAACTATTT
>NW_004443990.1:15972101-15995044 GCF_000243295.1 Trichechus manatus latirostris | reverse complement strand
ACAATTGGAAGAGCATAGTCGATGTCACTGAACTGTGCATGTAGAAATTTTTGAAATGGTGTATCTTTGGCTATGTATATTTTCACCAAAAAAAAGAAAAAAAGGTCGAGAAGGGAGAGGGTTGACACGTCGTGGGGTTGTTAACCAGTGTCATAAAATAATCTGCGTACTACTGTTTCATGAGAAACTTTTTGTTCTGTAAACCTTCACCTGTAGTACAATGAAAAAAAGAGAGAAAAAAACAAAACAGAAAGAAGGCAATTGATATAAAGCACCTGGTGCAGACAAGATGCTAGCTATACCTATCACTATGACAACAGGATAAAGTCACAGCTCCTGAGCATGGCATGCAGGGTTGTCATTATGAGTTAGACAATAGGAAGGACTTCCCAACTTTTAGGGCAGGATTGTTGAATGAGGCACCTGGCCTGCCATGCAGCCTTGTTTCCTGCCATCCTCCACATGACCTCCATGTTTTGGTTGGCACAGTGCATTACTCACTGTCCTCCATGCAGAGTCTTCTGTGCCTTTGCACATGCTGTTCTTGTTGTCTAGAATGCTGTTTCTCTCCTTGCCCACCTGGCCAACTCTTACTCATCAGTTAAGACCTAACTGAAGTCTCCTGAGCTCTGCAAAGCTGTCCCAGATCCCTTAGCAGGGTTGATCAGTCCTGGTGCTCCACCATCCCAACGCTTACCTTTGCTTAGCATCAGGCAAAGAGCACAGGCCTTAGAACCAGGCTACCCGGGTTAGAATCCTAACTGCCACTTCCTAGCTGTGCCACCTTGGGCAAGTTACTTAACCTCTCTGTGCCTCAGTTTCCTGATCTGTAAAGTAAGGGTGATAGTCATAGTACCAATCTGATAAGGTTGTTGTGAGGAGTAAATGAGTTACTCTGTGTAAAGAATTCACTCCCACACCTGGTGCAGAGTAAGCGCCCAGTAAGGCTAAGCCGTCATAATGACTATTCCAGCCCCCCTTGCCCTCCAGGTAGGGCTCAGTCTGCATGACTGATTCCTCCCCAGGTCTCAACCGCAGCACAAGGCTGGCACAGAGTGGGCACCTCTGTCTGGATGGTCAGTCACGAAGACTCTCCTTTATGGCATTTCCTAACGTGCCAGGCTCTGTGCCGAGCTCCTGACATCTATCATCCCATTTCATTTGTCTCTGAGGATATTCCTATGAGCTAGGTACTAATGTTCTTCCCATTTTCCAGATGAAGAAATTGAGACCCAGAGGTAAGTGCCTCAAAAAAAAAAAAAAAACAAAAGTTACCATCAAGTCAAATTCCGACTCATAACCACCCTATAGGACAGGGTAGAACTGCCCCATTGGGTTTCCAAGGAATGGCTGGTGGGTTTGAACTGCCAAACTTTTGGTTAGCAGCCAAGCTCTTAACCACTGTGCCACCAGGGCTCTGCAGGTGCCTCAGGGCTGTAATAAGTAAGCAAGTAGCAGAGCCAAGACCCACCCTCAGGCTAGTTGACTCCAGTCAACTTCTTGCACCTCGACTTCGTCACCAATAAAATGGGATGATAGCTGTTCTTCCCACCTCTCAGGTTTACTACATGGGTGAACATATGTAAATTTAAGAGGTACTGAGGAAGAATGGGGTTTGTGAATAGTGAACTGGGGAATGCTTTGTCTAGCATAAAAAAACTTCTGGGGGTGAAACTGGGGAGTAGCTGAGCCTCAAATGGCACCAATTCACCCCTCTCCCTAGGGTCTGTCTGGAGCCTGGGGCCAATTCAGTAACCTCCCCCCTTTCCTGGGCCCACTGCCAGCCCCTCCGCCCCTTCCCCTTCAACCTCCCCCCTCATTGCCACAGGAAGACAATGGTGGGCAGAGCCAGCCTTTGTGAGAGGGGTCAGGCCAGCTAATCTTGGGCTGAGCTGGGGAGGGGCATGTAGGGGACCAGGGGAAGGGAGTGGGGGATGCACGTGGGGACAGACAACAGAGGGCTGGTGAGGGTCGGGAGGACAGTGGAGGCTGGGGGCCTGAGGAGTAAAAGCTTGAAACAGGCTTTGGGGAGCATTTCCTCCAAATGTAGATTTGAGTTCCTATTAAACTTGCCAAAAATTTGTGTTAGCTAATGGATTCTTAATTCTGTCTAAAATGAGAGAGGGAAAATTATGCCATTCATCTTGTATTGGTTTGAAATTACATCTGACACCTAATCGATCATACTGTGGAACATTAACTCTTTGGAAGAGACCCAACTTTTTCTCTCTCCCTCACTTTCCAGCACTCTCTAGCCACCCCCCACCCCGACTCCATCTTTTGTATTTCATTAACTAAGCAAAGCTCTGGCTGTCTCTAGGGGTGAGGGGTGAGAGTTGGGGAAAGGGTTTGTTTGAATGGAAGGAGATAACCAGGACCCCCAATCCTTTACCCAAGACCAGTGCCCTGACTTCCAACCTTCATGTGACCTCCCTCTCTTCCTGCCTTTTTCTGTGCATTCTGAGATTGGAAATGCAGAACGGAAGATACTAGGGTATGAGGTGACCTCAGAGCCAACTTGGGGGTGCCAGGGAAAGGCGGGGAGCCAGGCAAAGCTGAGCTGGCACCTGGGGCTGGGGCAGGGGCCATGGCGGGGGTTCACCTGCGACTTGCCTGGCAGATGGGTGAGGAGGAGGAGGGCAGAATGACAATAGATTTGCCTCTGGGGATACTGATGAGCTCTTACTGAAAGCCCCAGCCCCAGCCCTGCTTTTCCAAGAGGAGGACTTTCTGGCAACAAGGAGAACCCACTGGAGGCCAACAGACCTGGGCTGGGATCCCGGCTTCACTCCTGACAAGCTGTGTGACCTTGGGTAAGTTACATAACGTCTCTGAGTCTCAGTTTCCTTCTCTGTCAGAGCAAGAGGATAACAACTTGGCACAGGGCTGGATGAGATAATTCAGGTAAAACTGGGACAGAGACTATCATCGATCTGGCAAACAGTAGGTGCCCAATAAGGGTGACAAGTCAGAATCCAGATCTCCACTCCCTCTTCCTGCTTCTGCTACTTCCCAACCCTTGGTTCCTTCCTCTCCCCCACCTCCAACTCCCTGAGGACAGACAGAGGACTGAGAAGCCACAAGGTCAGGTCAGGCCTTAAGGGCCAGCCCAGGTCTCCTCCTTAGAGCACACCAAAAAGGCTTGGGTCCCCAGGTCACTTCCCTCCTAGAGCTCCTGTCTCCTCCAAATGCTGTGGGGCTGCCTCCGGGGAGCTCTAGCAGGTAAGGCCAGGGGGGCACTCCAGCAGGGAGACCATCACTTGCTTTTACTCAGGTATCTCTGACTTCTGCCTATGGATTCCAAATTGCTCCTTTGCCCAGTTTGGGCACCCCATAATTTTATCAGGAGGAAAGTGGATTGGGCTGGGAGTGGGGGCTTTGTTCCTCAAAAGCAAGGGAAGGCAAAGGGCACTAGCTGAGGACATCATCCTCACCCCTAATCCCCAGGAGGCACCACGGCTCCTCCTTTAGGCTGGCTTTGGGCACTTCAAGAAGAGAAGGTTTCAGGACCTTCCAGCTCGTGGTGAAGGGGGCCAGCATGGAGGACAGCATGCAGCGTGCAGCTGGCCTCTGGTGCAGCATAGCATGTGGGACTGAGGTGCCTCTTCCATGGAAATTTCGGGAGCCTATGGACCCTCCCCAATGCAGACTTCACTCTCAATAAACCAAAACCAAACCCACTGCCATCGACTGACTCTATTCCAACTCATAGTGACCCCACGGGGTTTCCAAGGCTGTAAATCCTCTATGGAAGCAGACTGCCACATCTTTCTCCCGAGGAGCTGCTGGTGGTTTCGAACCACCGACCTTTTGGTTTAGCAGTCGATCACTTGAACCACTGCGCCACCAGGTGCAGTTTATTTCACTCCCAATAAGCACTCCACAAATACCTGAATAAATATGAAGGTGCAGGTGAACAGCCCAGCTTGATTTAAGGGAGCAGTCAAGGTCACCAAAACGAATCCTTAGCTTCTATCAGATATCTGCTTCCAAGCCTAGAAAATAATAGCCTGGAATGCCCGCCTGTCTTCCTGGGCGTGTGGAGTCCCAACGTGCTAACAGTGCTGAAAAATCTCATCTGGTACCCTCATTTCACAGAGGAGGAAACTGGGACCCAGAAAGGGGATAGATATATTGGCCAGGGTCAAAGGTGAGGCAGGCAGCCTAGAACTTAGGCCTTTGACTCTCAGTCCAGTGCTCTTCTGCACCTGCATCATGAATCTGAAGGGATGTTTTCTAGGCCACCTGCTCAGTCCTAGCAGCCCTACACTGTTGCTGAGGAAGGGGCTGGAGTTTCAAGAGACAGTGAGGAGAGCTGCTGAAAGAGGCTTTCCCCGAGGAGAAAGAAAAGCAGAGGGGGCTGGGGAGCTTTCCTAACTCCCCCTCTCTCCCTAACACACAAACACACAATGGCAGGGATTTTATTTCCAAATGTCCCTTCTCCGGGGAGCTCGCTGTTTCCCAGGAGACGCTGGGTGGATGCCCTTTCCTGCCAGTCTCTCTGACAGCCACTAGGCGGCCATGGCTCCCTCTTCTGCCTGGAGATGCCACAGCGAGGGCCCCATGTGGTTTGTGTTAACAGGAAGTGGAGCTGAGGCCCACAGGCGATGAGGATGGGGCTGGCTAACCCGGAGTGGGTGGGTAGCCAGGCCAGCGGGTAGACTGAGGCAGCCGCACACAGGGTCACATTGATAAGGGCAGCCTGGCAGGCCAGACACATGTGCTAACCTGTCTCTCATCATGAGAGAAAAAAAAAATCCTGACATCTTTTTTCCCCAAATGGGGATATATATATATATTTTTTCCCTTGAAGTAAAAGTAACACATGATTGTTGTAAAAGTAGATAGATAATTCCAACAAAACAGAATGAACAAAAGCCCAACTCAAATTTTAGAATCTGTCTTTTCCCACAGGAAAGCAATGAGCCTCTGGCTGAAAGGTCTGCCCCAAGGGCCTACTGTATTCAGGAAGGAGGGGCAAGCATTGAAACATTTTAAATGTTCTAGAATCTAAGTGGTCCCTCTCCTGCAGCAAATATCCTTGTGTTGGAGAGGCTGTTGGGTGTGTCTGTCTCTTTCCCCACCAGAAGTCCAGCAGTTAGGGAGCTCTCTGTGTTCCTTCCCACACCCCTACCTGCTGGGTGCAACACGCTGCCCCAGTATGGTCACCCAGAAAGTATGGATGGAAAGAATAAATTAATGAACTTACAGATGAGGAAACAGGCCCAGAAATAGACACTGAGTTGCCCAGATCACGTTCACAAATCACAATGATGACACCCTCCTCCCATCCTGGAAAAAATGACCTCAAGTTTTTTGCCAGTTCCCTCTTTTCCAGCTGAGGTGGGCAAAAGGTTGCAGTTACCCAAAAGGGCCAAGTTCGTATATGAAATTTACTAGGTCTGGCCCTTGGACAGGGTGGGCTGAGGCGTTAGAGAGAGACTGTTAGGGCTTGTAGGAAGAGGCCCCACAGAGAGAGGAATAGGAGTGGGTTGGGGTCAGCCTGTAGTGAATTTAGATACTGAATCAATGCCATCCCTATGAGGTGGAGAGCAGCTTTGCCCCTTCACCCTGACAAGCGGGAAGCTCCAGCTAGAAGGTTCAAAGTCACCTTCCAATTTAAGAAGTAATTCAAGCATAAGGAGACTCACCTCCCTAAAGGAGGAGGAATCCAATACCACAGCAGCAGGGATGAAGGTTAGCCCCTCACCTCTTTCTCTCTCCTTCTTGCCAGACACCTCAGGTCTCTCCATATGCCATCAACATATTATCCCATTTAACCATTCCACACCTGTCAGGAAGGTCTCATTCCCATTTTACAAATGAGGAAACCAAGGCTAAAGAGAGGTGAAGTGACTTGCCAAGGTTACAAACCAAGCAGCAGTACTAGGAAGACCCACCAACCTCAGGCCTGGCCCACAGATGCACTTTCCACTAAGGCCTCAGCACCTGGTTTCCTGGAGGCCTCGATTTCTTGGAGAAATCACCCCCTGCTCCATCTAGGGAGACGTCCTTTCCCTTACACAGGCCACTGGCCTTCCATTGAGCTCACATCCTCACGGGTGACATTTGTTGTTTGGGCAGACCCTGTCCTCGCCTCCCCTGAGAACTGTACTTAAGACGCTCAGGGAGGCACGTGATAAAACACGTGTCACATGGCCTGGCCCAGCTGACCAATGCTCCCCGGAGATGTCACCTTCCATTTCACTAAGGCCTGTTCTTCTCTCAGAAGTTCTCAGTCCATCATTGTGCTCCTCTCCTGCCCCATCCCTTCCATATCCTTCCCCCCGCCCCGCCCCCCGCAAGGAGCAATATTCTTGCTGAGGCCAGGCCCCGGAGGCCAGCGTTCTTGGCCCAGGTGGGCACATCTCCGCCCTGCCTTGAGCCCTCCCGGTTCACGGAGAACAGGTTCTCCCTCCCGCCCTGCCCAACCACAGCAAGCACCCAGGGGCCGGCAGCCCGAGGAGCGGCAGGGGGCGAGGGCCTGGGAAGGGCCCAAAGATGCCGCCTCCGCCCCCCCTGCCCGCCCCCCAGTCTTTGGCCGGGGCCCCCACGGTGTCCGGGAGCAGGAGGAATCAATCAGGATAATGAAGCCGCAGCCTGCCACGCACCGCGGGGGCACTGAGGAGCCGGGGCCGCGCCAAGTCCGCCAGACGGTTCGGAAGAGCTGAGCCCGGCACAGCCCGGCGGTGGCGGCGGCGGCGGCAGCAGCGGAAGTCGGGACCCGCGCGCGGAAGCCGGACGCAGCTCCGCGCAAGCCCCTGGCAACCGCGCCTTGGCAACCGGGACGCCTGAGAGGAATCTTAAAGCTGCAGCGCTTCCTTTCCCCGCCGCTGCCGTCGCAGTGCCTCCTGGACCCCAGAGGAAAGGGTCGTGCAGAGAAGGGTTGGTGGTAGGGTTTAGGCCCTGCGCTTCTCGGGATTTAGGGTCCGACTTACCACCTCACTCGTTTATTTATCAAATACAGATTGAGCCTACGTACCCAAGCAAGGGCTAGACACTGGGGAGGGGACATGCGGTGATTAAAAAATGAATAAGGTCCTGCCAAGCAGAGTTCACAGTCTACTGCGCAAGGCAGACCAGACTGACTGAGGTGAGTAAAGTCCTGTGCTACCCAGGATGAAGAGTTTAGGCTGAAGGGCTGTTACAAAACATTTCTGCAGCACCTGCCTTGCTCCAGGCCCTGGGTCAGACGCTTCTTTCCTGGGCTGTGTTATTATCTCCCCAACAACCCTACGAGATGGGTATTATTATTATCATTTTCGATCCCATTTTAAAGATGAAGAATTAGAGGCCCAGAAAGGTGAAGGGACTCAGCCAAATTCTCATTCTATTTTTCTGGACAATCAAGGACAGGGTCTGACTCTGGCCAGATTTCATTACAACATGATGTCTGGAAAGTCAGACCTGAATGAGGACTTCCCAATACAAACTGTGTAAGACTCGAGAAAGGGTAGCTGGAGAAAGAGATGGCTACTTCTCCCCTCTGCTGACCACTACCCTGACCCTGTCTGCCCCTGCTATCTTGGGCAGGCCTGGATATGAGCAGAGGGCTAGACGAGGTGACCTCCAGAGGTCCCTCTGGTTCTGTGATTTGATAGTTCCTGCTTGAAGTCCAGGCACTGTGCCACCCGTCTGGGCAGCAGTAGTTGGCAGGGGGCTGCAAACTGGGGGGGATTCCAGGCTTCTGAAACAAGGGGCCAGGGGTGGTGGGGGAGGATTAGAGGGGAGGTAAGGAGGCTTTGGCAAAGAGAAAGCCAAAGTCAATATCACTAGGAAGGCTGGGATTCATCTTCACTTCTCTTTTTCTACCTGTATTTCTCTTTCTGTACATCCATTCAGGCAAGAAATTTGTGCCAGAGTCTGGGGTAGGCTGTGCGGCTGTTGGTGAGGCAAAAATCATGCTGGATTTGGAGCCAAGCTCGTCTGTTTTCAAATCCTGGCTCTGTCATTTACCAGCTATGTGACCTTAGACAGGTGAGTCAATCTCCGTGGGCCTCAGTTTCTTCATCTGTAGAATAGAGGTATTAATATCTACCTCTCAGTGTTATTTGAGACCTAAACATGGTGAGAAAAATGTGTGTATGGTGTCTGGCACATGATAGATGCTCAATAAATAGTAAATTTAAAAATATCTTTACTTACTACGGTAGGCTGATAATGGTTCCCACAGATATGCCCATGTCCTAATTCCCAGAACCTGTGAATATTACCATATCTGGATGTGATTAAGTTAAGGATCTTGAGATGGGGAGATTATTCTGGATTATACATGTGGACCCTAAATGCCATCAGAAGTGTCCTTATAAGAGAGAGATTAGACACACACAGAAGAGGAGGGAGAAATTTATGTAAAGGAGGCAGAGATTGGAGTGATGAAGCCACAAGCAAAGGGATGCCAGCAACCACCAGAAGATGGAAGAGGCAAAGAAGGGATTCTTCCCTAGAGTTTCCAGAGGGAGCACAGTCCTGCCACCACCTTGATTTTGACCCAGTGAAACTGATGTTAAAATTCTGGCCTCCAGAAATATGAGAGAATAAATTTCTGTTGTTTTAAGCCACCAAGGTTGTGGTAATTTGCTTACAGCAGCCTTGGGAAACGAATACATTTATATTAGAGATTCAGGGCAGTACCTGCCGTAGAGGAGTTCACAGTCCAGTGGGAAATAAGAGAAACAGACAGTGGGAGAAGGGAGGTACCTTGCTAGACTGGGAAGTAAAGGAATAAGGTAGGCAAAGCCTCCTGGAGTTGGACAATGAGTTAGGGAAGTGAGGGGCTCAAGCAGAAAGGGCATTCCAAGCAGAGGAAACAGTGTGGTTTCAAATCCTGGCTCTGTCACTTATCAGCTATGTGACCTTGGACAGGTGACTTGATCTCCCTGGGCCTCAGTTTCTTCATCTGTAGAACAGAGGCATTAATATCTACCTTTTAGGGTTATTTTGAGGCCTAAATATGATGAGAAAATGTATGTATGGTGTCTGGCACATGATAGATGGTCAACAAATGGTAAATTTAAAATGTCGTTACTTATTGTAGTAGGCTGATAATGGTTCCCATAGATATGCCGATGTAAAGGCACTGACTGTAGAGAACATTGCATTCAGGATACCATCCAGGTTTGGAATGACAGGAACATGGGAGTGGGCATGAGGGGTGTGTGACAGAACTGAGGTGGCCAGGCAGGGGCAAGAGAACCAAGGACCTTGGCTTCTACCCAAAAGTGGAATCAACCCCTCCACCCTGCGCTGGCCCTGGGCCTCCAGATCAGAGAACCCCAGACTGTCAGCACTGAAAAAGGTCCCCTTAGAGGCCATACAGTCCAGTCCTGCCATTTCACACATAGGCAAACTGAGGCCCACAGAGAGTGAGCCCATCCAGGGAATAAGCTAGGACCAGATGGCTGTACTCTGGCTTCTCTCTTGAGCCTGAGTGTCCCATGTCTGAGGGTGTCAGAGATGCTGCTTGGTGGTCCCTCTGCAGCCCACTTCCAAAAAATGCACTGGCCCTGTAGTCTCTAAACAAAGAGGGAGTGATTTGCATATTATTTGCATGTTGCTAATTAGATAAGAGAGGCAGATTCACCCAGCTCCTCCCCTTCACATCCCCCTGTCCTACCTCACTCCCTGATCTTCTTTTGACTTCTATAATGTCTCTCATAACTCCAGCCCAGGTCTCACCACTTAAGATCCCACTACCTAGCCCCAGCCCAACTCCACTGTATTAAGTGGTTGATCCTGCCTGGAAACATTGCCTGGTGTGTCTTTAGTATATGTAGTCTGCATGGAAGATATTGGAGCAAGCTACAGTGGAAAGGGAGGTGATGGGCTTTCCAGCTCGAGGTTTTCTCTGGAAATGGGGAGGCAGTGAGCTCTGACTTCCTGAAGCCCAGGGGCCATCTGAATGGGGCTATGGGAGTTGGGGGGTGGATGCTCCTGAGTAATAAGGTGGGCAGATGCCAGCTGCATGCCGCAGGCCTGCCCCAAGCCTCTTGGCATGCAGCCACACCAGGAGGAGCCAGCTTCTTCTTTGAGGGAGGGGGAATGCTGGGGAAGGTCAGGGAGCATCCCTCGGCCTGGCAGCCTGACATGGATAAGGCTGAGTGTCACCACATGAGCTACTGTGGATCCGCCAAAGGGGACAGCACATCCAGATTCTCGGAACCGCCATCAACTCAGTCCAGAAAGTTGAGTAAGGTATTTTGCTAGGCTAAGCTCCGTGTCTCCTTGAGGGTGGGCATTCAGTAAATGTTTTATGATAATGAGGGGGTCTCTTGCCTCCTATTAGCCCCCTCTTTCCTCTGAAACCAAGGCTGTGCCCAGCGCCTCTCCCAAGTGCGATGTCTGAGCTTGTCATCTGGGATCACCAGAGATGGTGCCACACTCTGCCAGGACAATGCATAGGATGAGCTCAGGTGCCCCCTATCCTGGCAGAGGAATTGTGGGGCTTCATCACCATGGCTGGCTCAGGGTAGCTTCCAGGAGCTGGGGAGCACTGGTGCTTTAGAATGCCTGTAGAAACCTGGGGCTCTGCATAGGCTTGCAACTTACAGAAGCTAGCTTGCTCTGGGTTGGGACAGTGACCTTGATATAGCAGAAAGAATGCCCTGCATGTGTAAATAATTCCTCTCCATGTGTGAGTGTTGTGTGAGCTCAATGTGCACGTGCTTCAGGGGGCCTCAGCAAGCATTCCCACCTGCACGCACAGCTGTGTGCACACAGCCCAGTGTGCTCAGTGTATGTTGCACGTGGGTGTCTTCATGGAATTCCACGTTTCCTCTTCTCTGTTCCAGGCCTTCTCTTCCTGCTTCCTGGAAAAATGGGTAGTGAGGTAGTAGCCTGAGTTTTATCAGCCCCAGCCCTGCTCCCTTGTGTAGAGGGTCCCTGCCTCCATTTGTCCACAGCAGCAAGCAGTGAGTGGATCCCTTCTTATTCCTGAGTGGGAGGGCCCAGCTCCTTACTGGTCTAGACAACCCCATTCTGTACCAATTCTTCTGCCCTAGCAGCTCCCTGTCCTCCTAGTGTGCTCTGTGCTACACCCTCATCTAGTGTCCAAATCAAAGGGAGATGTGGGAGGCACTTGGGGTGATACTGTGGGGGTAGGAAGGGTGGATCAGATAGCGTTCGATTTTGCCGGAGTCCCCCTGGAGCACTGCTGCTCATTTAAAATTCCGATTTAAAGCAGAGCCACTCTTTAAATTTCCACATTAGCATGCCGCCCTGATGCCAGGCCAAGATGTTGGGATGGATTTGGCAGGAACGCCTCCAACAGCGGCAAGCAGCAGCATTTGCCAGCAATAAAACAACGCATGAATAAAAGAAGGATGGCTTGGCAGCAGCAGCAGCCCAGGTAGCTCGGTGAACCCAGGAGGGGTCCTCCTATACAGGGGCTCAGAGGCATGAAGGCTGTGCAGGGGCATGAGTGAGTATAGGTCTCCATGGCTGTCTTGGCCCTCACCCCCAGTCTGTGCCTGCAGTGGAATCTGGGGTAAGGGCCCAGGCAGAATCGGAGTTTCTCCCCTGTGCCTGTCTCCCCTCCACCCCACCCCAAGGTATCTTCTTGGAGGGGACAGATGCTGCCTTTGATGAGGACACAAGGACTTGGCCTGAAGCCTGAGTTGTCTTACTTCATTAGGGGCCCAGGGAACAGGTGGGGTCACAGAGATCAACACTGCCCAGGTTCCTGGATGCTGAGGGGTGCTGTCAGGATGAGGGTACTGGGTGAGAGGCCACCTTGAAGACTGGGTATTGGCACTGAGATGGGTCAGAGAGATGCTTTGGGCTGAGAAGTTGGCAACTTGCCTATGTGCTTGTACAAGCTTAGGAATGGGGAGTGGCCAGGCCTGACCTAACGTCAACTCTCCGTAGACTTGGAAATATTGTTTGGGGTCAGACAACAAGGGCAGCAAAGCGGTCAGATAAAGCTCTGGGCTGAAGGCTGGACATCTCACAAAGGTCATTTTGCCTACCTCCTACTGGCTGGGGTCTAGAGAGTGCAGCCCCAAGGGACTCACCATTCCTGGATCTTCTTTGTTCCTCTGTTCCAGTCACTTAGCTGAGGCTCATCACCCAGCTCCCCAGACATTTTAAGGAGCAAGCAGCTTGTCCTGCTCCCGGCTACACCGTCTATCCCTCCAACTTGGTTAAACCATGTCCCTTCCCTGAAGCCCAGGGGAAGAGGACAGAAGCAAACAGAGGGGTGGCAGCAGATGGTCTCTGAAGTGTCAGCTAACGCAGAAAAGAGAGGTTTTCTGCAGAGCATCCTTCTTCCATGGAACTCTCCCTTCCAGCTTACGTGAGGTGATTCTGGCCCCAATGTGGGGAGAAGTTGTTGGGACTGAATTCTCTCAATCCCTAGAGAAGCTGGAGAGTAGATAGGCTAGCCAGGTTCTGGCAGGTAAGGGTCCCTTATCCTGGAACGTGGGTTAGTCCTGTCCTGATGGCCTTTTCTAGGGAGAATGTGGTGGCCTGAGCTCGCAGGCACCCTGTTCCCTGGTCCACATATTGGGGTGGGTCAGCTCTGGGATGAGTGAGTGGCTAAGAAGTTAGGTTTGGGCCAGAGAGATGTCTTTTTGTCATTAATCCGTTCATTCAACAAATATTTACTAAGCTGCTGCTTTAGGCTAGGCACAGTGCTGGGCACTGGGAGTGCACTGGTAAACACAGGCACATTCACTGCCCTTGTGGAACTTCCCATCTGGTGGAGGAGATATGATCATTATTGTGCAAATGACTGAACAAATAAGTATGAAATAACTGTGCTAAGTCCTCTGAAAGAAGGCTATATAGTACCATGAAAGTGTATAATCGAGGGACTTGGCTGAATCTAAGGAGTTGAGGATGAGCTTGCAAAGGAGAAAAGAGCAGGCAGTGCGATAGGAGGAGAATTTGCAGAGTGACATCAGACAATCAAAGGAGGAGGTGGTCAACTGTGCCAAGGAATGCAGAGAGCTCATGAGACACCTATTCGCCTGACTCTTCACCTGGTAGTTGTAAGTACGGTATGGAGAGGCTCTGGTATTATGCCTGGCTCACAACTGGTGCTCTGTAGTGTTAGCTCCTTTCCCTCTTCCCCAAGCTGTGCTTCCCTCAGGGGACCCCAGATTTCTGGAACAAAGAAGCTACCCAGGCTCAGCCTCCTCTGTCAGGCCACCAAGCCCCAGCCATCCAGTCCTCAGTGAGCGGGCCCAGGCCTCCCCCACCTCTCTATATCAGTCCCATCACATGGAGCCTGGTCATTCCCTCACCTACTTCCTCCTGGGCACTGGTCTTTCATGAAGATGGCTGGGCTCTGGGCCTCTGAGAAAGATGCCATTTTGGCACTGCTTCTGGGAGACTAAGCCTGAGAAGGAAAGAGAGTTGGAATCCTCAGCAGCTTCCAGTGCTGCCCAGGGTGAATCAGAGTGTCTTAGGTGGGGAGAGGGAGTAGCAGAGAGATGGGGGGGGGGTGCTGCCCACCCAAGGCGGCGTAGAGCCCAGAGCCTTTTCCATCACAGACACCCCATCTGTCTCCCACAGAAGGCCTGGGTTGGAGGGGGTGCCGAGAAGGGGGGTGTGGCGGGTGAACTTGTACATTCTGTGAGCTAGCACGAGTGTAGTGAAGGCACTGACCGGGGAAAAGGGTGGAGGGTAAGAGCAGGGGTATAGACAAAGCTGCTGTCTTGGCTGCTGAGGACTAGAGGTCAGAAGTTGGGGTGGAGGTGGAGAGGATGATAGGAACATCACCATGTGACTCTTCCTAGATACCTTCGTGTTTGATTCTGATTTATAGCTCCCCGCCCCACCAACCAGAGGACAAAGAGTCACACCTCTCCTGCCAACAATCTAATGGATGATCGACAGGCAGCAGGGAGAGCTGTGGGAAGGGGTGTTCCTAAACCCAGGGCTGGGCTGGATTCCACAAGACACCTTCCTCTCCCCAGCAGTCAGACATTTTTCAGCCTTTAAAATAATATTTTAGTAAAATTTGAGTTTTCAGAGAGTTTTCTTTCACACACATTACTTTAACTGATCTTACTAAAGTCCAATGAGGTAAACATTATTATTATTGGTCTACAGATGATGTAATGAGGGATTTAAAAGATTAAGTGAATAACCCGGGATCACAGGAGAGTAAGGGAGGGGGGACCCAACCCCAGGTCTTCTGACTCTGCATCTAGGCACTAGGGTGCTCCAAGGCCTCTCTTGCTTCTCATTATTGTGCAGCCCCCATTGCCAGGCCAGGTCTGGAGTTTCCTAGTGGAGGGCGCCAAAGAACCCTTCCCTGGTGACTGAAAGTCTTTGGGAGATACCCAGGCCTTGTTGGACATACGTGGGCCCAGCCCCTCCTTCCTGAATACAAGTATCCAGACTCTAGGAAACTGGAGATCCCCAGAGGGTTGTACCTCTCACATTTAGAAATATAAGAGGGAGCTAGACTGAGAGTGGTCAGGAAGGAGGGGCCGGGAAGGAAAATGCCAGCCCAGGAAGCAGCTAAAGTGTGTGCCAAGGGAACCCAAAACAGGGCTTCAGTTATTAAATATAAATAGACAGGGGAGGAGAAGTGAATATAGAGACAGATATTATATCTCTCAGTCCCTGTGAGTTATTAGGAAGAAGGCACTAGTGGTTGCTAAGCAACAGGTCTCCATAGAGGACAAGGCACCAAGAGGAAAATGCCTCTTTTGACGGAATTTTGGGGTGGGAGGGGAGGGAAGGTGGGGTGAAAGGGCTCTGGACTAGCAGGCAGGGCTATGGGGAATGGTTGGTTTGTCTTTCAACACTAGTCCTTTCTCCGGGCCTCCGCAAACCCCGCCTTTATGGTGCTCAGGATTGGTAGAAGGAGGAAGGCCTCAGGCACTCCTCCCTCCCCGCCAGGAGGAGGAACCTGGTTTCCATAGCAACCCAGAAACAATCCTGGCCTTGTTTTGCTTTTGGCTTCTCTGTAGCTCCCTCATGGAGCAACTAATATCATGGACCCCCTTCTCCGATCCCCAACTTCTAATTTGAGGGGAAGGCCATAGAAAGGTTGTGGGGAGGTGCCACATAGCTGGTCTTACTTGGCCCTAAAGTGACGTATTAAGACTCTGAAGGGGGGAGGGTGACTTTTTGGGGAAAGGGCTTCCTGGTGTTCGCTGACCTCTGCACCTCCTAAGGGGCTGCAAAAAGCAGTGCCAAATAGTGGCATCCGATGTAAACTGTGGGCCCAGGCTTTCTTTCTAAAGGTAGGTAGAGACTGGTGTTGGAGGTCAGGGGAGGATGAGGGGGCAGGATCTTTGTGCCCCCTGGCCACTTGGGCCCCCATCCTGCTCTACCTGAAGTCCACTGTCGTCAAAACCCGAGAATGGAGATATAGAACATTAACGTATGTCAAGTATAAGTGAGTGGCACCGAGGGGCATAATCTGTTTTTCTAATATGACCACAAGCAGAGTGTTAGAAGAATTAGGCCGACAGCTGCTGGTTCCCCCCACCCCTCCTCGCTCTCCCTCTCCCTTCCTCCTCGGCGTTTGCACACACCAATGGCAGCCGAGCCCTGCTCGCGATTTCTCTTAATCTTCCTCCGCCATCCTGCGCTCTTTCCGCAGGCGGTGCTGCGAAGCCGGCAGAGCCCCGCGTCACACCTTACTGCTCTCCGAGATTGCTCCACAGAGAGCTCAAGGAGATGGCAATTCGGCGCTGATGCCGGCTGGCAGCAGTTGGGAGAGGGGAAGGAGGAGAGAGAGGGAGGAGGGGAGGGGGAAAAAGTTGGCACAGATACCAAGTTTTTCCCTAGAGAGACATGGGGGGGGGGGGGGGGGCGGAGAGCGAGAGAGAGAAAATGACACAGAGAAAAGGAAACACGGAAAAAGAGGCAGAGTGAGACAGCAGGAGAGAGAGATGATTAAAGTTCTCTCAGATGTCTACATGTGAGCATCCCTAGCCCACCTTACTCATGACCCTCTGAAGATCACACCACCCAGCTGTGGTCATAAACCCACCTATCCACTGCCTGACAGACAGACAGACACACACACGTACACTCCCAGCCAGCCTGGAAGTGGAGAGCGGCCCAGGCATGTATTTGTGTGAGAGTGTGTGCGTGTATGCCTGCATGTTGTCTCTGTTTTGGATCGCAGTAGAATGCAGTATGTAAATGAGATGGTTATTACCGCAATGTTCATCAAGCTGAGCCGAGAAGACATTAATAGCCTGATGAATATGCATGTGAATTTGTTAATTAAGTTAATTATTCTGCTGAAAATGCATTCGTCTTCCAAGGACATTTTCCCAATGATTTTTACATGCTCTAGCCATTAGTCATGCTATATTTTATCAGGGAAATGAGTTTGCTTAAGTTGTAAAAAAAAAAAAAGAGAAGAGAAAGAAAGGAGGAGGGAAAAAATGAAAGAGAAAAGAGGAAAAATGTGTTGAAGTTGAGTGTGGGAAAGCATCTGAAGCCCCGCCTGAAGTCTGAGGCCCAGCTGGGCTTTTGAAGCCTGCCCTCGATTTTTATCGGTACCTCACTCTACAATTTTTGCCCTTTTTTGATGACAAACTTTTTTTTTCCAGTGCCAAATTTCCAACACATTAATTAATTGTTGTAGCCAATTAACTGTAGTTGTGCAAACGAGTTTAGCACTAATTACCATGCAGTGTCTGTAATCACATAAAAAACTTGCTGAGAGAGAGAGAGAAGAGAAAGGAGGAATGGGAAGGGAGCAGTGGCATGAGGGGAAGGGATATGGAGTTGAGGAGCAAGCCAAGGAAAGGGAAAAAGGTGGGGGTGGTGTGAGATTTCCTGGTTTAGGAACCATCTTGCATCCAAGGAAAGTAGTCTTCCCAGCCACATTCTGGACCTCTGAGATTCAGGCAATCTCAGCAGGAGAAGGAGAAGGGCTCGTAGAGTGGCCTCCCCGTCTAAGAACTTCCAACCAAAGGACAGAGGCCCAGAATGGATGTCTCTAGTGGTTTCAATGATGCAGTGCAGTCCCTATGAATCCTGAAGGCCTCAGTGTTTATCGCCATAGCTGGAATTACTGGGTAAGGATATTGGGTGTCACTGGGAGAAGATGTGCCATTCCCGATGGGCCAAGGGGGGTGGGGTGGAGAAGAGTGATATGTGATCATGGCTTGGTTCTAGAGCCCTGAGTAGATGCGGAAAACTGTTATGAGTCAATAGCCACTGGAATAGGCCAAGGGAGAAATGGTAACATAAACTATAAAAGAGCCAGCTCCAGCAGGAGGTGGGAGGTGGCAGCCTTTAGCCAGATACAGCTCCCAGGAGAGGAGCCAAACCTCCTCTCCTGGCAAGCTGGCATCTCTACCATCCATCACGTCTGGGCCAACTCTAGGTTTCCACCTGTCAGCTTCAACCAGTGCCCAGAGGCTGAGGGACAGACCAAATGATTTCTCTCACTCCTTTTGATTTAGCTGTTCATGAACTCAGTTGGAGGGAAAGAGCAGTGGTGAAGTCAGCACTAAGCACTGGACTGGCATTTTTGTTTCTATTCTGCTTCCTCCCCCTTCACCATGTCCCAGACCAGACACTGATCCTCCCAAGGTGTGTGTGTTTGTGTAAATGCACTGTAGTTCACCCCACAAAAACCCCAAAACTTGCTATATAGCCCTTATCCCACCAAAAGAGAGCACTCTACGTTGTTGTTGTTGCTGTCATGTTGATTCCGACTCATAGCAACCCCATGTGACAGAGTAGAGCTGCCCCATAGGGTTTTCTGGGCTATAATCTTTACAGAAGCAGATCACCAGGTCTTTTTCCTACAGAGCCGCTGGGTGGGTTCAAACTGCCAACCCTTTGGTTAGAAGCAAGCGCTTAACTGTTGTGCTACCAGGGCTCCTTACTCACTCTATAATGGGCCTCAATTTCTTCCTCAGACCCCATCAGAGACATATTCAACTTCGTGTTTCCAAGGAGGACAGACAACCAAAGGCTGAATTCTCCCCTCCCCATTCCAGGTTCCAGGTCTGTGGGGAGATTGCTCAAGGGCTTCATGACTTCTGCCTTGTTCTTCCCTGGCAAAGGGAAAACAATTTTAAGGGCCATGCTATATTGCCCTCTGCTTCATGACACTGCTGCTCTCCTAACCCATGAGCCAAATCCATGAGCTTCGAGGATATGAATTGACCTATGCTGTTCCAAAGCTCTCCTCACCTCCAACATCTCTCTTCTGGTACCACCACATCCTCTTCCCAGCAACCCTGGTCAAGTGTAAAAAGGCCTCCTGTCTGAGAAAGCAAGGTGTGGTGGAAAGAACCCTATTTTGAGAGTCAGGAATCTTGGGTCCAGGCTCTTCTTTGACACTTAACAGCATGTGATCTTGGGAAAATCCATTTACTATCTCTGAGCTTCAATTTTCCTCATCTGTAAAACAGAGATAATATCAGTGCCAAGTCTAAAGGGTTAAGAATTAACAATTGCATATATAAAACATTCAGCATACCAAGTGAAATGAACTATTTCACTCATTGCTAGTGAGAGTACAAACTGACAGAACCTTGTTGATGGGCAAGGTGGTAATGTTAAAAAATACTTTTTATGTTCACACAAAACCTTGTACACAAATATTCATAGAAGATTTATTTTAAGAGCCAAAAACTGGAATCAGCCCAAATGTTCTTCAACAGGTGAATGGTTAAACAAACCGTGGTACATCCATACCAAAGCAGTTGCCATCAGTTGATTCCGACTCACAGTGATCCCTGTGTGTCACAGTAGAACTGTGCTCCATAGGGTTTTCAATGGCTAATTTTTCAGAAGTTGCCAGCCCTTTCTTCCAAGGCACCTGTGAGTGGACTCTAACCACCAACCTTTAGGTTAGCAGCTCAGCATGTTAGCTGTTTGCACCACCCAGGGACTCCTGGTACATCCATACCAGGAAATAAAAAAAGGAACAAGTTATTGATACACACAACCACTTGAATGGATCTTCAGGGAATTGATATTGAGTGAAAAAAAAATTCTAAAAATTCTAAAAAGCTACATACTGTATGATTCCATTTTTGAAATGACAAAATTTTAGAAATAGAGGACAGATTAGTGGTTGCCACTAATTAAGAAGGAGTCGGGTGGAGGAGAGGTGGGTGTGATTATAAAAGCGCAACAAAAGGGATCTTTGTGGTGTTGGAACTGTTTAGCACACACACACATCAATGAGACCAAGTAAAAAGGGAAATCTGAATAAGACTGGTAGATTTTATCAATGTCAATATCCTGGTTTTGACATTATACTATAGTTTTGTAAAATGTTACCATTGGGGGAAAGTGGGCAAAGTGTACAAGGGAATCTTTCAATATTATTTCCTACAACTGCACATGAATCTGTAATTATCTCAATTAAAAAAAAAAAAAAGCTATGATAGATTATTGGTGTCTCTGCTGGGTACAGAAGGGAGAAGGGGCTGCCCCTGTGTTTCTGTTGCAGAATTCCAAAGAGGAAGATTAAAAAATATTGTTCTCATTAAGTTACATCAACAAAACAATCATTACCATTAGAGGGAAACAATCATTACCATTGGAGGAAAAGTATCTGTTGACCCAGTAATTCCATTTCTTGGAATTTACTGTAAAAATGCATGAAGTTTTATGTGTTAGGATGTTCACTGTGGTATTATTTATACAGCAAAAATATCTAAATGATTAAAAGTAGGGAAGGAGCCTTATAAATCATGTACATCTAGGTGATGAAATACTCCACAGACTTTAAACATTCTTAAAAAATAAACAAACACACAGCACAATGCCTGGCACATAGCAGGCATTCAATAAACAGTAGCTGTCTTCTCATTACTGGGTTGTTCTCAGGGTCAAAAAAGCTATTATCAGTAAATGTACTTAACAAAATGTAAAGTGCCTGGCAAATGGTAGTTGTTGCTATCTTTCTTTTTTCTTAAATTTATTTTGTTGTTGTTGTTGATAACATACACAGCAAAACATACATCAATTCATCACTATCTTTCTAATGGCTGTCTCTCCCAGTTCCATCCTAGATGAAGCTGTACTTGCCAGGCAGAACACTACCTAAGGTGCTCCTGGCTTGACAGACATGGGAATGGGGAAACTGACTTCTGGGGAGTCTGAGTCAAGTGAATGGGGCCACTTCCTCCTGGGGATCTCTCTTTGCGCCATACCACAAAGAAAGCTATGGATATTCTCCCTAGCATGCACACGTACACACGTTTGACCTTTAATTTCAGGGAGTCACGGAATCCTTGAAGCTCAGTACGTAATGTCAGCCCTGTTGACTCTATTGAAGTAATATTACTCTATTGCATCAACTACTGTTGGCTGAGCACCTACTGAGTATCATGTACTGTCTTAGGTGCTTTACACACATTATTTCACTAAATTCTCACAACCTTAAGAGGTAGTTGTTTATCTACAGACATGGAAACTAGGGTTCAAAGAGGTTAAGTAACAGGTTACCCAAGGTTGCATAGCTGGTAAGTGGAAAGCTGGCACTGAAATCCAGGGCTGTCTGCCTCCAAAACTTGTGATCCTAACCACCTCACGTGCTGCATTGAGAAGGACTGAGGAGGGGTGCACTGTGTGGAAATTGTGCTGAGTCACATGTCTGGAGGAGCCCAGGAGAAGTACTTCTGTTCTTCCACTGCCCCTTGGGTAGGCCCAGACTTAAACCTATCCCAGGCAGAAGAAAAATCTCTGAAGTAGGAGACCCATTCTGAAGTCATACAATCCCATAAGTAAGTTTTTCCATAATTCTAACCTCTATCTTTCCTGCTCAAATCTGATCCCCATTCCTTTCTTCTGTTTCCAGTGGAGATGAATAGCTGACAGGTTGTCCCTCCATGAAAGATCCTAGGACAGAAGAGGATGAAGAGAGCTTCTCTCCCCAGCTTTGTTGAGGCCATGACTAGGATGACTCAGTCTTCTTGGTCTCTTGGATCTGCCTCAAGGCAACAAACCAAAAAATGGGCAGAAGAAAATGGATCAGAAAGGATAAGCAGAAGGGAACAGGCTAACCAGACCAAAAAGACCAGCTTAGAGAATGGCCTTGGGACCTTAGTGCTGGGCTCACGGTGAAGTTAAAGTGGACAGTTTTGCCCACCAGGCTTAACAGCCAGCTTTATGTTTGACATCTATCCAGCTGTGGAAGTCTGGCCAGCATCCCCTTGGGCCAGTGCCTCTTGTTATGACATCTCTATAGCCACCTCTCTTTCAGATAGAAAGGAGGGGCTGAGGTTCTGCCAGTCTGTATCTACCCCTCCTGTTTCAGTACTACCTCACTGTATTTGTGCAGACCAGGCAGCCCAATTGATGGCAAAGAAATGCCCAGGGAAGAGAGTAATTTTGTAGAAAGGATGGTGGAATCTCAAGGCTAGGTCCAAAGGGGGCTCTTCCAAGAGCCCAAGGCTAGGTCCAAAGCTCTTCTCTTTTCTCTCAACATGAGAGCCCAGAAGAGAACTGGGGCCTGAGACTGAACACACAGAATGGGGAATAGGGTTCTTCCCTCCCTTGCCTACATACTGTTCTACCCCACTGGGACCCAAGCATGCCCACTGTTCACTTTGGTTTCCCTGGGCCCACCTACCTTATGGACAGGAGAGGGTTAAAGCATGGTATGGGCAAGCTATAAATTTCCCATCATTGTGGGGAGAACAGGACTGTTGGCAGTGATGGGCTTGGGGGTGGGGAGCGGGATCTGGGAAAAAGCCAGGAGGTTGTCTCTAGGTAACAATAAACACCGCAAGCAAGGAGCAGCTGTTACACTTACTCTCTCTGCATCAAAATGCTGAAATAACACTAATAAACCAGTGTACCCAATGCACAGGCACACACGCACCCAGGGCCAGGCCCCACTGCAGTCCTAGGGCTGCCCTCTGCTTCAAGGCAGGGCCCTTGGTGCCAGCGGACACATCATTCTTGGCCTGGGTATACTTGCGGGGAGGACGAGGACTGATGTGGCCTCCCACCCCAGTGACATTCTCAGGGACAAGGGGCAGCAAAGGCTGGGAGTTCTGGATTCCGATCCTGGTGGCATTCACTAGTGGCATGAGTTCAAATGAAGCCACTCTCAGCTGAGAGTTGGGAGGAGACGGGGAGAGTAAGAGAGAGAAAAGTGTAGAGAACAGATAACTACTTACCATGTCCTCTAAGATTGGAGGGCATGAGGCGGCCAGGGGTCAGGTTGGCTGAAAAGGAGGTAAAAGAGAAGGGGGATAGAAGAGGGCCTTGAGAAAGAGAAGGATCAGGGAGCATGTGGTATCGAGGAGTGATTCTTACATCTCTCCTGAGGCTGAATTCCCCACACCTGCCCACACCTCACCTGGTGCATCCAGGCTTCCCCTCACAGTACCAGTTTTATACCCAGAGCCAGGTGATGTGTTGATTCAGGATTGAGCTTTATTATGGGGGTTCCAGCAGAGGACCCCAGGCTTCTGATGTTGCCAGGGAGAGCAGTCCCAACTCCCTCCATTAAGAATAGCTGGTCTGTCCTTTCTCCAACTGAAGCCCTCTCTGGATATCCAGGAACAGCCTGGCAGTGTCCCTCACCCTGGCTGGAGAGAAGAGGTGCTGGCAATGAAAGGAACAGAAATAGGCAAATGAGAACTCAGGCTCTATCACAAATGCCTCCCTTTTCTTAGCCCACCCTTCTCTGAGGTTAGCAGGAGAAGGTGTTTGTTATTATGTGTCTGGATATGCTGGCATCCATGATCTCTAACTGCTTCCCTTTGCTGAAACAAGGAGGCCCCTGGAATGTGGGCAGAGGCATGGATGGTTCTCCTAGTCTACCTTCTGGCTTATTTTTCCTGGTATGTTCAAAGACTGTATCCTATCATCCCCTTGAATCGGAATGGATGAAGAAGAAGCATACTACCCACCTGCCCTGTACCTCAGACAATCTGTGATTCTGTGCCCACTTCCCAGCCTTACCCTAACACTCTGGTTTAGCAGCAGAATGCTCCTTAGAAGCAAGGATGGCAAGACTATGTCTCACATACTTTGGACAT
>NW_004443990.1:15870713-15972001 GCF_000243295.1 Trichechus manatus latirostris | reverse complement strand
AAGGACATCATGCTTGGTAAAGTAGAAGGTCAGCGAAAAAGAGGAAGACCCTCAATGAGGTGGACTGACACAGTGGCTGCAACAATGGGCTCAAGCATAACAATGACTGTAAGGATGGCGCAGGACCAGGCAGTGTTTCATTCTGTTGTACATGGGGTTTCTATGAGCTGGAACTGACTCGATGGCGCCCAACGACAACAAGAAGGAGCCCCTAGCTTTCTCTTCCCTTGTCCCAGTGGTCTGTTCCCAGGGACAGGACTGGGACCAAGTGGTTATCCTTCCAGGTTCTGGTCTTGTAATGGTGCTTTAATAAAAAACAACAAAAAACAAAAAAACTCCAAAGCTATGAAATGTCAGCTGGGTACCCAGAGCTCTGGGTAGGCAATGAGGGCAGGGTGGAGGGGCTGTCTGCCAAAGACCCTCTTATGGAAGGTGCCTAGGGGCACTGAACTGCCCAAGCACCCTCTGCGCAACCTACAGCACAGTAGGGCAAGAATAACCAGCCTCTCCTATCCCTTCCTCAATGGGAAGCCTCTCATGGGAACACTCAGCCTCCTCTGCTCTTTTCTCGTCCATTTCCCTCTCCTATTTCAAAGCTGGTGCCTCCCTTGCCCCACAATTCAGATGAGAGGCCTTCATCCACAGAGCTCAGAGTGGGGGAGAAGTGGGGCAGAAGAGAGCTCTAACAGACCTGGACCCCCTTCCCCTCTGTTGTTTTCATGAGCTGCCCCCACTGTGTGAGTCACCAGAACCTAGAGCTCGGCTGAGCTGCCAGCAGCTTTCTCCCTCCTCTCCTCCCTCAGCCAGGCAGATATGCACCCAAAAGGCCCCAGAGTCCACCATCTTCCTACCCATAGGGCCCCAGCCTCCTCCTTCATCCCTAGAAATCTGCACACAGACACACTGACACTGAGTGAGCAAAGGAGTGTGAGAGCCCCGAGTACGTGCTCTGTGCTGGGGCAGAAAGCGGCCGCCTAGATAGCAAAGCAAGACTGCCAACCAGGAAAACTGGCACACTTGGACACACGGCCTTGTCGGCACGTGAGGGGAGCGGGAGAGGATAGGGTGAAGAGGCTGTCTCAGGAGCAGGCGTCTCCTCCTGGCTCCCTCTCTGGTTACTGTTTCTGTCCCTTGGCTTTTCTCCCTGGATGCTGATGCACATCATGGCACCGTCACCTCTGCGGTGTTTATCCCTTTCTCTGCCCTCCTTCCCCTCCTCCATGGCCTTGGGAGCTAGAGAAAGGGGATCTGCACGAGTACTTTCAAGGTGGGAGGTTCAGACATCCAGATCTCTCACTAACCAGAGGGGCAAACTGAGGCAGAAGGAGGAAAGGGGTCCCATCAGAGTAGCAGCTAAACCCGAGGCCAGTACTGAGCTCCTCAACTATTTCCATCAAGCCCCTCTTCTCCAGAGTGCAGGGAATTCTGGGTATCACTACCTCTGCTTTCCACTTCCTTCAAGTCTACCCTTTCTCCTCCTCAAAGGCTCAGTGTTCCTCCTGGACTCCCAGAGCAGGCTCCAGGCTCTAACTCCAGGCCTGCAGATCTGGCACCCTTGGCTCAACCTTGGGAGTGTGAGGCAGGACTGGTCGGGGTTGGGGTGGAGGCCCTGTTTCTCAGACAATCTGGATTGAATGTTTTAACAGCCTTTTAGCCCCTCTAATATGCCTTAGTTGGGGTAGGGATGGAAAAGCGGTAAGGAAGAGGGCTTACAGAAAGCTGCATGATCTTCCCCACTGCTATGCATTTCAGAGTAGAAAAAGCAGCTACCTAATAAATCCCCTAAACAGTACCCAATATGAATGGTCTGCCTTGCATTAGGCAAGAGAATCTTCCTTTCCAACTCCTGGCACAGTTCTCCTCCCTTATCTATGACCCTGCAGGCCCAAGAAAGCAGGAAGGGGTCCTAGATGGGCTCTTTCCAGACTGTCTTAGAGGAGGATGTGAGGGGGTCCTTCTCTTCCTGTTGGTAGTAGAGAAGGCACAGAATCAGACAGCCAAAGAGGAGATGACTGAGGGTCCAAAGGGCAGGACAGAGTGAGGCTGGGGATACTTAAGAGAGGCAGGTTCTGCTCTTCCCCAGGGGCTTTGGGAATATAAAGTGGGATACTAAGACAGAAGAGAATAGAATTCTGGGGGTGGAGCAAAGGTGTTGGGGGCCTGGGGAGTGCAACAAACTTTCTATCTGCACTGCTCTGAAAACCTGGTGCCTATCCTTGCCCCAACCCCAACTGAGCCTAATAAAGCACAGAACAAAGAAAGCTGAATTTTTTATGAGAAAGGAGGAGGATGCCAGGAAATGCCACCTTTAGCAACCTGGTGGGAAAGCCCCCTTTCTCCTTCATTCTTTCCCTCTTTTACCCTAGCATCTGACAGTGGAGGAAGTAGGCAGGTAGGGATAGGGGCAGCTGGAAACTTGCCTTTCTCTCCAGTGTGCACCAACACCACACAGAGCCAGATGGGGTCTGACCAAGTGTTCTGGGGGCCTTGAGTTTAAATTCTACCTCTGTTCTAGGCTTCTCTGTGGGACAAGAGGTATAAGATCACTCCTCACTATGTTTTTTTAGAATTACTTTCCCCAGTGGCTTATATGGCAGTGAAACTATTACAAGACCTAAAAAAAAAAATTTAGTCTTTATTGGGGGACTTATTCCTCAGTTAAGGGCGTTGGGGTAGTTGATGCCTTTCCTTCACTGTGGACCTTAAAATGGTAAAATCCCATGGGAATGGGAGGCTGTAGGAGATCTGTTTTCTTAGAAGCAAGGGAATGAATGAGATGACCTTGGGAACAGGCTGTATGAAGGAAATATCCCTCTAGTACTGCTCCATAGAGCTGCACCTGCCTAACTCCCCTGAGCTGCTTCCAGGACTCAGGGGCTAGAGACATGGGACTCCGAGCAATGGAGAATAATATCCTGCCCACCCTTCTTCCTTGACTCCTGTCCCCTGATACCTACCTACCTACCTTTCCTTTTCCTGTGTTCCCAGGAGGTCTCCAAATCCAGGAACTCAAAGCAAATCAAAGACAGGATTCAATTGATATCCCCTCTCTGGATATCCGTTTTCACATCTGTAAAATGAAGGGGTTGGGCGAGATGAGCTCCAAGTTTCCTTCCCTGCAACAGTAAGGTTCTATGATTCACACCCCAAAAGGCACCAGGCCTCATTTGCATGCTGTTTTGCATGTAATTTCCATAGCACTTGTTTTATGTCAAAATGTTCAGAAATATCTCCAAACCCTGCCCTTCTCCTCTCTCCCACCATAGTCTCTGGTCCTATGGTCCTAGCCCTTGTCTTCTTTTCTCCAAGGATCTCAAAGCTCTATCTCCACCCTCCTTTCACAGGTTTATAGCACGCACTGGGACAAGCCCAAGCTGACAAAACCCCAGGGGCAAGAAAACAGCTTCACCTACTATTCAGGGTGCAATTTTGGGCCCCGGACCTGAGTCAGCCAGTGCAGCTCCATTTCTTTTGGGGGTCCTGGCAGTTGGGGAAGGTCCTGGAACCTCTTCCCAGCACCTCCCCTCCTCCTCCACCTTGCTATTCTCCATGCCAGAAAGCAAAGTGGCCAGTGATTGATGGGCCTGGGTTCCTGGTAACCGCACCCAGTGGCCCAATCCTCCTCCCTTACCCAATCCCTCCCCTGTCCCTATTCAGAGATCAGATTGTCTCATGTTGGTCCCTAAGGCCCCATTAATTAAAAATACATCCAATTAAATGGCAGGTGAAAACGTGCTATTGGAGCTCTCTACCCCCTGCCCCAGCTTGGTTCCCCCCCCCCGCCCCCGCCTTTTAAGGCTCAGCTGTGCTTTGAGCAGAGGGAAAAAAAAAAAAAAGAGAGAGAGAAAAGAAGAAAGAGAGAGACGAGGAAGACATAGGAGTGGGAGTATGGGGGGGGTTGTTTGAACCTCTGCCAGGGTAGCATGTGCCAGCCTGGGAGAGTGGCACTGTGCCCTGGTGTCTAATTTCTGGAGGTGTGAGTAGGTTTAGTCAGCTGGGTACCCACCTCCATCTCCCTTAAAGGGGCAGAGAGAAGTCAGAGGACGTGGCAGGTTGCAGCTGCCCTCCTTCTAGGCTTAGTGGGTGAAGGGCAGAAGTGTAAATGGTCGTGGGGCTTTAGCAGAGGATGCAATGGGTGTGATGTTCAGGGGTTGGAAGATTTGGAGGCCTCCATTCTTGGCATATCCCCTACTCTTCCTCAAACTGGGAAGAAGATAACAAGGAGCCGGCTGGGACCCAGGTGGCAGGGCATGGCGATACTCCCAAGCCTGGCTGTGCCTACCCCTGCCCACAGAAAAGCTGAGAAAAGAGATGGAGGGAGGAAGGAAGAAGCCATAATTTGTGTGAGAGTAGATGGGTCAGATAGGATAAAATATACAGAGATGGACACTTGTGTGGGCACCATACCTCCAGCACCTTATAGGTAAGAGAGCATGAAGGAACGTGTCCTGTTTGCCCCTCCTCTGGGCAAAGAGAACAGTGGTGGTGTGAAGTCACCTCCACCTGGCTGCCTGGCAGGCTCTGCATAGGACATCTCTCTTGATGAGCACTGACCGTTCTCATTCTCCACACTCACAGTGCCCCTAACACTTTGCCAGATTAGGCAATGACTCCCTACCCAAAGCCCTCTGGCTCCAAGCAATGCTAAGCTAGTGAGTACTGAAAGCTGTTGGGAGAGGAGCTTAGAACAGAGGGGTAACTAGCTGTGGCACTCAGAAACTGGGCAGAAGTGGGGGGGCAGTGCTGACCCAGGGCCCCTGCCTGGCTTCCTTGGCAGCCTCAGCACCTCCTCACTTCACTTTAACGCTAATTGGAGATTTTAATCTACGCTGCCGCTCTGCTCAGGGTGCTGGGGGGAGCGCCAGCTGTGCAGTAATTCCAGCAGCACCGACTGTTTAATCAAGCTGTCCTCCTGGGGAGGGGCCCTTGGGCATGGGGGTGGGGGAGAGAACCTCTGTCATCTCCCTTAGCCTGTTCAACCTGGCAGGGCTTCATGGGGACTAAGGGTCATCTGTGGGGTCCTTACCCCCATAGGGGCCCTGTGGCCACTTGGCATCCCTGGCAAGGAGCCATTTCATGGTATGGGGTGGGTGTGAGGCTCTTGGGCTGAAGCAACTCCCCTCTCCAATTCTGCTTTCTGGCACCTTTTTGGCTCAGAGCCCTGGGGTGTCTGTCAGTCTCCAACCCAGGCTGTAAACATCCACTAGAGCATCATGAGCTCTGCAGGTTTACACTGGGGGAGGAGAGAGGGGCACAGAAGAAGGGCTGAACTTCCTCACTCTCCCAGTCTCTTCAGTCCCCTCAACACTTTACTAACAAAGACACTTCTCTTAGAACAATCATAAGAGATTTTTCCCTGCAAACTATAGACACCTCCACTGTCTGGGCTGAATGAAGACACTGACTTGGATGAAGGGAGACAGTGGGGTGGGGAGCTGAAGCTTGCTATACCCTAAAGAAAAGCATCCATGCAAGGTGTTCAGTGACTAGAACTAAAGGGCTTCCCAAGTTCAGCTGGGAGCACACTGAGATGTCAGGCCACTTTGCCAGAGGGTTCAGAGTCTCAGGCCATTTTTAAGAAAGAACAAATGGCACCAATTATTCTTCTGGCTTCCTGGATCCCACTTTTGGGTTCTCTGGGGGTGTTTCTGACCCCTGTCCTGGGGAAGGAGCCCTGGTGGTGCAGCAGTTAAAGCACTCGACTGATAACCAAAAGGTCAGTGTTTTGAACCTACTAGATGGTCTGTGGGAGAAAGATGCGGCTGTCCACTTCTGTGAAGATTTACAGCCTTAGAAACCCTATGGGGGCAGTTCTACTCTGTGCTACAGGGTTGGAGCCCTGGTGGCACTGTGGTTGCTATGGCTGGAATTCGACTCATCAGCAATACGTATGTTTTTTGGGGTTTGGTCCTGGGGAAAGGGTGCCCCGTCACCCAGACTAAGAGGCATGAGTTTTAATTGGTGAAGAGCGCCCTCGTGTGGCAGGAACCAAGACTGCAGTTGCCTAAGTGGTTCCGCAGTTTTGAGGGATCAGCCCCTAGGTTTAGACACCCGGTTGACAGACCGGTGGGCAGGGTTAGAAATGTTTGTGCTCTCTGTGCCATCAGGGTACACCATGCATACTTTTCTCTCAGCCACTTCCAGGGACATTTCCTGCTTTCTGACACTTGCCTTACCCCTCCATCAGCCCCATCCCACCTGCTCCACTTCTAACTCAAGGCATGTGCCCACCGGGGAAGGATGCACCTATCCCATAGCTGGCACTTTTTTAGACCTGCTGCTGGTGTAGTCTGGATTACAGGGGTGAGAAAGGACCACTGCTGAGAGAGGAAGCCTCAGGTCAAGAGGGTAAGCTATTGTTACCTCCAATGTCCAGGGAGCAGGGAGATGTTCGGGCCCTCCTGCCAACTCTCCACAGGCCTGATGAGAGATGCCACTCAAACTCTAGACAGGATGACACCTAGTCGTCTATTCTATCCTACGGTCATCCATTCTCCACTCCCAGTTGGGGCCTGGGTGTGAGTAGGGATAGACTATCAGAGCCTGGGCCCCTTGCCCTGGAGAATATAAGCAGATAAAAAACCTCTCTCACAACATTCAGGCACTCTCCAAGGATGCCAGGCCACTGGGCAGAATGCACATCTGAGGCTTCAGACTTCCAGTCCCCATAAGTAGGGCTCCCTGTCATTAGAACCTTCCTCTCCAGTGTCAGGAGCCCCCATGGCTGAGTGGTTAAGAGCTTGGCTGCTAACCAAAAGGTCGGCAGTTCAAATCCACCATCAGTTCCTTGGAAACCCTATGGGACAGTTCTACTCTGTCCTATAAGGTCGCTATGAGTCAGAATCGACTCAATGTCAATGGGTTTTTCTCCAGTGTCAATATCATCTGTCTACCAGTCCCTTCTTATCACACTCACTAAATGGGGGAAATAGTTCTGAACTACAGAAAAACGGAGGGAGACTTAACACCAGGAAGGTGTCCAGACAGTAGGACACTAGGGCTGGAAGTCACCAGGGCAGAGAGTTGACAACTGAAGTAGGCCTTTCTCCTCGCTGGAGATACTTAACAACAGAGAGGAATATTCCTGTCAGGACCCTGTTTTAGGTTGGTTGGTAAGGGGAGGAGCACACCTACAGGGAGGCAAGAAGGGTGGGGGTGGGCACTGGAGGCTGATGACCTGCTGGCTCTGGGCACTGGGGACAGAGGGAAGCAGGCTTACAGACCTCTACTTCTGGTGTCTCACACAGTGGACAAGCGGGATCTTCCATTGAACCTGGAATGGAGGTGGGAAAGCTGATTAGAGGTAGTAGGAAAGGACAGCACTGCGCTATCCTGATTCAGAAGAAATGGAGAGAGAACAGCTTCTTAGGGGAGAAAAGAAAGGCAGGGCTATGGATGAGGGCCGCGGGTGAGTGGGGCAGGTGTCGTAGAGGAAAGGGTTGAGAGTAACCGACATCAGCATCCCATTGTAGAGGAATATCCATTAACGTAGCTGGCCAAGAGGATACAGCAGGAATGAAATGACTGCCAGTGCTGAGAAAAGGGGTTACCCACTCTAGCCATGCTCTAGCCAGGACAGAACTTGTTAACCACAAAGTAGAACACCAGAATAGGATCAAATAACAAGCTAAGGAAACTCCTCTGGAGAGTTTTGGGAATAAGAAACTTCCCTGAGACCAGGGGTGGGATATCCCATACAAAAAAGGGTTAGGGGCCTCTGACTGGCCTTAGGTCCCTACCTGGCTTTAGATTCTGTGAAAACTCTAGGAAAGTGCACAGAGACTGAATTTTCCAGGGCTCCAGATGCCAGGACATGACAGCATTCCTCAGGGGCTATCCCTCCTGCTGCTGCTGCCACCTGTAAAAGAAAATGACAGGTTATATTAGACACAAGTCAAGAAGAGTGTCTTTGGTCTTTCACCCAGGGAGCATGGCCTTGGTAGGCAACAGTGATAGTTACGGTTACCTCTTCTAATTCCCTCAAACCTGAACTCACAAACCTAGAGGGATTCAGAAGAACCAACAGGTCTTAATTATGCTTCCAGAGAGAGTTATAACTGTTCTAAAATTCCTACCTCCAGGGAACTAGCTCCAAGTCTGATAAAGTCAAAAACATTGTCCCTATATTTGGAGATAAGTTAGGAATTTAGCAGAAATAGAATCTGTGAAACCCAGAATTATAAAAGGTAATGAAGAGGAAGGGCAAGTCAAAGATGGTACTGATCAAAGCTGATGCAAGAAGATGACCTGGAGGAGGCCATCTAGTTAGATTACCAGCTTGAATTTGAGGTTCTTAGTCCGTAATAACTTATTCAAGAAGCGCTGTGAGGAAAAAAAACGGGTCTATAAGACAGAAAGAAGGTTTACATGACAGAGACTATGAGAGATAGAAAGGTTTACAGGACAGCAGACTTGATGCAATTTGGGACAAGTAGGACTACCATACATTCCCTAAGTAGGGACAAATTTGCATGGCGATCAACCCCCTATTTCCCCCATGCTATCAATTAGGGTGTGATGGAGAAAATGTAAAGCATATGTACTGGCATCTACTTCTTTGTCATCAGTAGACAATGTTCTTATTGCAGATTCCCTGTCTCTCCGACCTAGATCCATGACTCCATCTCTAAGCTGCCCAGCAGTGCCTTTCTCCCTTCAAGGTTCTGCGTCCAGCTTGGGAATGCTTCAGCATTCCCCTCTGCTCATCAGTGGCTCCCAGATTCATATGCCCAGAGAAAGCAAGCATTGAAAAGGACTGCAGATACATCTTGGAGAGGTCCAAACAGGGGAAGGGAGTCTGCACCAGAGTGAGATAATTTACAGATCCTGCAGTGTCAGGGTTTAGGTCACTGTGGTGCACCACACACCACCTTCCTTCTGTCTCACCAAAGAACACCAAACAACTCAAAACTTAAAATAAATAAATAAAAAGGGAGAGGAGTAGAGGCTTCCCCACCAACTTCCCTGAAATCTCGGAGAATATTTCAATTGCTCAGGGTTTTAGAATCCCTTCTCACTCAGACGCCCGCCTCCCCTTAGTTTCCCAACAGGTAAGATGTATTTTCCTTCTCCCTTCTTTTTGGCTTTGCTTTTCAATATAGCTGTAATGTACTGCAAAGGAGCCTGAGTTTAGATTTAGGGTGAATTCCTCACATTTATTGCCTCTGAGGCAATCTTTCCCTGTTATCCAACTCCCAGAGATGGTGGCAAAGTGCTCCTTAAACTTTTGGGTAACTCTGAGGGCATCAGGATCTTTGGCCATGGCTGTTAGTTGCTTCCCAATGCACCAGAGCACTTTAAATACTACATTTGTGTAATTTGCATGTCATTGAAAAATTAGTGTTTGAGGTAAAAAATACAAAAGCTTCTCAATTTCTTTGGTACTAATTATTTTTTTAATCTCTCCTTTCCCCCTCAATCTCTATTCCCTGCCCCACTTCAAAATCTCACAGCCCTTCCTTCCTCCAGCCTTTCCTGATTCTGGATTCTAGTCCTGGATGACTGCCACTAACTGGCTGAGACTGTGGGCAAGGCACTTGCCTTCCCTAAGCCTCACTTTCCTATTCTGTAAATTGAGAGGTTGGGTTATGGTCCTTTTCTAGCTCTGGTAATCTATGATTCTATAAAGGAGAAGACACGAGAGTCCTTCCACTGGGAAGTGAGACTTTCGTTCCTGCTCTTCACACCTTTTCTCTGGGCCCTGCAGAGAGAAGCTCCCCTGCAGAAAGAAGTCTGCTTTTCTCATGCTGGCTTAACTAAGGGGACGAACAGGGGAGTCCCTGTAGAAGGCCTTCTTTTAACCAACAAACTCCTTCTATTAAGAGGAAAAGATGTTAAGAAGGTGATCTAACTGTAACCCTGAATCTTGATAAAGCAGTAAGAGAATGAAGGCAGGTATGGGGGCAGGAAGGAGGAGTATGATAAGCATGCCCCCTCCCCCACACACACCTTATGCTATTTAAGAGTCTGAGCACCCACTTGGCTTTGCCCTAGGGAGCAGTGGCTGCTTATCCAATACAACTGTGTGTGGATAGGAAGAAAGCAAGGACATGTGTAAACACATCCAGAGCATCGACATAAATGTCCAGTCAATGCATATACACTCCTGTTCTTTGTAAGAAGCCGTAGTGGGAGGGGACAAAACATCCCAGTGTTCCCCCTCCCCAAAGTCAGAAAGGAAGAGACAGTGAGACAGGAGCTACTTGGCTTCCTATAAATTGTTTTGTCCTTCCTCACAGCTGCAATCAGAAGCTAAGGGCTCCCGCAGGCCTTGTTCTGATCTGCTGCAGGCGATGGAGGGTTTTTGAAACGGAGAGGACTTGGCTGCGGCCCCGTTTCAGCTGCCGCTGGGGCTGGCTAATGGGCTCATTCGGGAAGACCCCCGCCTGCTGCACTAAAGAGTCCCCCGCCGACCCCCTCCCCAGTCCCAACCCAATTAATAAATGGGGGCTCCCACTTTATGGCTCTGGGAGCAGGAACCAGAGATACAAATGACCCCCAGGGAGGGACAGAAAAAGGCCTTCCAAGAATCAAGCCAGAGAATTGTGCATCCACAGGCACATGCTGCCACAGGCTAGTCATAGCCCATTTTCAAAGCATTAAAGAGGAAGAAACTGGCAAAAAACTGTATTTTCTTTCCCAGATTTGAAGTGGGGTAGGATAGCATTACTGAAGTCTGTAGGCACACCTCAGCAATAAACTCTTTCTCACCTGGTTCTCCAACCTAAAATGGGCACAAGCTCCCCTATTCCCCAGGGGCAGTGCCCCCTCCCAGACTCTGCAATAGTGAACATAGACACAGCTCATCGACTGGTTAATAAACACTTCTACTTCTTAAAAAACAAAGCAGCTATCGTTTGCCAAGTTCTCGTCACCAACAATGGCACAAATATGTCCTGGGGTCATCATCTTGAGGCTATCTTTTACACCTCCTCTCACATCCAAACTGTGACCACACTTCACATACACCAGTTGCCACTGAGTCGATTTAAACTATGACCAGGACTTGCTAATTCCTATGGACATATTTCCTTCCGATTCCCCTTGTGCAGGCCCTCACCCACCTCATGTCTGGAAAAGAACAATATCCCAGCTATCTTCTCTGTTTCCTTGACCCAGTACGGCTGCAAAAGTCCTCAACATCATTTTCATCTAATCATGCTCTACAACCAAAAACCAAACCCAATGCCATCGAGTTGATTCCAACTCATAGCGACATTATAGGACAGAGTAGGACTGCCCCATAGGGTTTCCAAGGAGCAGCTGGTGGATTTGAACTACCGATCTTTTGATTAGCAACTGAACTCTTAACAACTGTGCCACCGGGGCTTAAATCATGCTCAGGTCCCTGATAAATCCAAATCAAATCCAAAGTCCTCATTCAGGCCAACAAGACTGCTCCCCCAACTTCATTTCCTAATATTCTTTTCCTGGACCACCCTAGCTAGTCCATTTACAATCCTCTGCACAGAACACACATAAGACCTCCTCCATAAATGTTCTCTCTCTGTTCACCTTCCTCTCTTTTGTTCCATGTCCTTTTTCTTCATTACCTTTAAAGAATCTTTTCTGATTAATTCCACTTTTTCTGATGATTTCTTTGCTTTGGCTCCCTCTGTATTATGGTACTGTTTTGTTTTATAACCTGCATTAAAGTGCTGACTAGTAAATACTGATTTTCTGCTCCTCACTCAGGTACAAGACTCATCTTTCTCACTAAACCTAACCTAGTCTTCCTAAAGGTGGGACCCTCCCCTGATCTCCTTTCCCTCAGAAGTTCCCCTGTACTCAGAACAAGACTCTGCTATATAATATGGGGAACACCTAATGATATTTCTGCTCCCCAGTAAAGCAGCCCTCATAGTATAACTACCAAGATATCCAGCAAAAAACTACAAGGAACACATTCTCATACTCACTGTCAATTTTCAGACTGCAATCTGCCCCTGAACTTGGCACTGAGTCTTCCCCAAATTGCAAATTTAGTTCCATGACTTGAAAGTGTTACAAAACAAACAAACAAAAAAAGCACAGTCACCAAAGGAATTTGTTTATCTCCTTGATAGATGTTTATTCATAGTTACACAAACACCATTCTCTCTGAAGACACCCTAGGATGAGAAGCCCCATATTGTTCCCTACTTCTATTAATCTTGCATTTTCATGTCCTAATCAATCCCAGCACCAACAGTAATCTTGTTCCCTAACAGCCCTCCTCTAGACTACCTCTAACCAGAGATATAAATGACCCCCCTCCACATTTTAAAAGGTCTCTAGGAATAGAGAAGTTATTCATGAGTCTCTTACACTGTTTGGTACTTCCTTAGATTAACCTCACTCTCATATGCTGACTCTTTACTTCCTCTATTTAGCCCAGTGTGGTTAAAGAGAGAAAAGCAGTCCCCACCACTCCCCTTTGCCTCCTACATATTGCTCAGGATAATAAAAGGGATATGCCTCGAGGAATGAACTTAGAACAGTGCCTGACACATAGCAGGTACCCAACAAATGTTCTCTCTCTCTCTCCCTTCTCCTCCTAATACCACAAGTTTCTCAACCTTTATGGGCCTCTTTTTTCACTGGCCAAAGAGGGAACTGAACTAGACAAACTCTAATGTCCCTTTGTACTTCTAACATTCTGCAACTCTAATTCATACATTCTGGTTTGCTTGCTCTTCTATATAGGCACTGCCCTCACTTGACTCTGAAATGAGGGGGAGAGGAATAATACCAGTTTCCAGATTGACCTAGAAAATATAAAATTACATTTTTGAGTTTTAAAATTAAAAAAAAAAAAAAAAACAAGTAACTTTTTACCATGATGCATCCGTGCCATTCCCTCTTTATTCCGGAATTACTCTCTTGAACTATGTAGATAGCAGTACTAAGCAAATGTCCTCATGAGTTATTTGCTTAACATAGTCTAGCTTCTCTAGGGAAAATCTGCCTTCATAGTATACTCCAGCCTAAGGGTTCTAGGCCCATTCTCTAACTCTAAAGGTACCACTACTGAAGTCAAAGGGGACACTCTCACCGTGGTTCTTTAACAGGGTCTCCCAAAATGAATCATGCATCTCTAAAGCAATTATCCCCTAAATTTCACTAGCCCAACCACTTGGTGGATGCCCATAATTTCCCCTTCCATCCCACAGTCCTACCTTTTCTTTATAAGCAATTATTCATTGTCTTTCTGCAGCTCAGCTACCATGTTGCTCTAGATCTCCCTTCTTCCTCTTATTGCCACCTCCTTCATATATTGCTTCATTTTATATGAGATTTTTGGTCCCCCTAACAGAAACTGCAAATACTAAAACAGGGCCAAATTCAGAAGTTCCTGAATTTATAAAATGATCAGGCTTCTAAACTTTATCTAAATCTTTTGATTTGGTCTCTTTTCTCCTGGTCCAAAAGCATTCAAAACTGCATTAACCTTGGTGGGGAGGGTTATTTGTATACAAGGTGATGCTCACCAAGCGTGTCCCTCATTAGACATTGTTGTAGTTCTGAGACACAGAAGGGAAACAGATTTCCTCCTAGAGATAGCCCACAAATAGGCCCCTGAGGTAGAGGACTTCCTCTAAGAGTTAGGCTTTGTTCTTCACTTAGCTCTGACTGCTACACTGTGGCCTTTTAAGGTCTCCATCCTGCCTCCCTCAGGGATGGTTTGGCTTGGATAAAATGTACTTCATTCCTTTAGAGCTATCAACACTATCTTTAGTTTACAACCATGCCAGAGCAAGACATTCCAAAACCCATCTATTTCTAGGTCCTAGGGAACCTATGTCTATGTGAATTTACTTTATGGATATTACCTCTTATTTCAGAGACGTACGCTACAGCTGAGGGCTGCATACTACGAAAGCTTCACTTACTACCACCCCTCTTTACCCACTGTCATCAAGTTGATTCCGACTCATAGTGACACTGCAGGACAGAGCATAACTGCCCCACAGGGTTTCCAAGGGTGTAAATCTTTACGGAAGCAGACTGCCACATCTTTCTCTCATGGAGTGGCTGGTGGATTCAAACCACCGACCTTTTGGATAGCAGCTGAGTGATTTAACCACTGCACCACCAGGGCTCCTAACTACTCATCTAGAGGGTATTAAAGAATAACTCCATTATCAGCTTCTTTCTCTCAACATTGGACTACTAATTTCAGATACAGAGACATAATGAGAGCAATTCAGTGGTCAAAGCCAGATTTGGCACCCCAGTGATTAATCACCAGGGCATCAAAGCAGTCCTCATCTGCTTTCTCGTGGATAGCAGGGCCCCCTTCTCACCAAGGTTTACTCCCCACAGACACCATCTGCAACTGAGCTTAAAAATGTTACCAGCAAAAGCAAGTCTCAGGATATGGGGAGAGGGGATGATGAGTTTGAAGGTTGAGAGGAAGACTGGAAGATGACTCCCTGCCTTTCTAGCCCAGAAGAACTTCTTGTACCTTACACAACATACATTAAAAGCTCCTTTCATAGCTCTTAGCAATAAGAAAGCATGGCTATTTTGCTTTCTCCACTTCACACACCTGAAGATCTGGATAGACATTTGTCTCCTGAACTACCTCTCATTACCTTTCAAAACTATGAAGCAGCAATAACTCTAAATACCCAGCAGGGTTAAGCAATCAATACCTTTGGTAGGCCTAAATCATAGGGATTGGGTGGTTGAGTGGGGAGAAGAGAGAAAAAAAGGAAATGAAGAGAAGTGGATAGATAGGAGATGGACAGACAGCTGCATATGGTGAGAAGAGGCAGAGTACCACCAGTAATTCCTTCAGGTGTCATACTTCCCCCAGTCTGTCAACTCCCACTTATCAGTCCTTATCAATGAGAAATGCCACAACTGGACAGTAAAACTAACCAAAGTATCCAGGAATGCTCACCCTCCCTCTTAGCCCAACCGGAAGACTTGGCAGTTCTGCCTCTCCCTTGGAATGGCTATTTCCTCACTTTACGTACTTCCTACTGCCATTCTGCCTAGCTCTTCAGAATGACCAAGATGTGAACAGAGAAGTCAGTCTATACCTAAAAAAACAGTCAAGCTATGGGGTAACTTTTAGTAACAGTGGAAATCCCAGTTTAGTACCAAGAGCCTTAACTGTTAACATCTTTGAGGCATTAACCTTACCATACAGTTAAGAATGCCTGTCTGGGCAAAGACAGTGTCTAAGAAATTTAGGTTCTGAACAGTAAGGTTTCCAGTTAGAAACGGCCTTGGGTATGATGGAGAAAAAGTCCAGGTTAGTCAGGTCCTTTGCCTTTAGGCCTAGAATTTAAAAGACAGAATATTGCGGTGAATGAAAACAATATTCTCTAGTAGGCTGAGATTTACACCCTTAGTCATGAACCTGCAACATATAAAGATCTAAATCTAATTCTTTTATTCTGGAGACTAACCAGGAATACAGGATTCCAGCAACGGAATAATTTTCAGCTCTCTATTCTCAGTAAAAACAATTTAGCCCATAGGCAAGGGAACACCACACCTAAACTTTGGGGATTCAAAGACAGGCTGGCAACTCTCACTAGTCACCAGTTTTTGAATTCAACATCTTCCTTATTTCTCTTGTTCTTGTGTACCCCTTAACCTTCTATGATTGCTTGCCTCAAACTCTGTTTTTCCTTTCTGTCTTCTGATGGGCTTTATCTTTCTGCCTATTTATGTCATAACTAGCAGGACTGCAGCACACACTACAAGGGAAGCTTAATCCTTAATGTTCTAAGTCACGAAAGGGAATGGAAAGTAAATTTCTTCTTAGGTGGAGATGGGAAAGGTTTTGGATAAGAGATTTTACCCTTCAAACATCTTTGACTCATTTCCTGGATTGGCAATGGATCAGGAAATCCCCATGCTGACCCTACTTCTATCAAGATCATGGGAAGAACTGGGCCTTGGGGGGTGGGTGGTTCTGGTTTAAAAGACTATCCTTTGGGTCTAAACAGCATCTTAACCAATTTCCCTTGATGGCAGTTGAGCTCAAACCCACTTACCTCTCCTGTCAGGAGGAGTCAGGGTACATGAAGCTCAACTCTTTTGATGGCCTGGCACCGCCATCTTTTGTGTAACCATTTCCTACTTTAAAAAATCAAATCTTATGGTTTCCCCATCAACTCTTATTGTTCTCTAGTTCCTAGTCTAGTGTTTTCAAGCACCTCTTCAAACCCTGAGAACTTTTTTTTCTTTTTTTGGTAGCTTATGAGCCTACAGTGATTCTGAGACAGAGAGCCTCTAAAATAAGGAAAAATGCCCTTTATACATGATTAGATCTGCTCAGAGGATACAGATTAAGAAGTAAATGCAATGGAGCAAAAGTAGTATAATAACAGGAAATATTTAATTTTCCAATCTCCACTTTCCATTTTTATAAACTGAAAGAAAAAATTTAATATATTACAAAATATCTGTACATAGACAAGGTATACCCAATGGGGGGCAAAAACAAGAGAGAGAAAGGAATACAGTGTCAGGAACCTTAATCAGGGAGAATGAGGTGGCAACTGACACTTTTCTGATGCAGCATTCTCTCTCAAAACCTGCTGGTAACCATTTTAGCACTGTAACTATATATGTATATTATATACACACACACACACACACACACACACACACATACACAATAGGTTGGGTGATGTCTATGGCATAAGCTAACACAAGCCCTACTTACAAAGTTGTGCTAACTGCCCTTTAAACATATAGATCTGCTCTCATTTTCAAATCCTTATGGACAGTTGAAGAAAAAACTAAGGAAACTGGGTCAAACAAATTTGTTTTCAAAACCACAAAAATGATCCTTGTCAAACCAGTTCTGTCTCCCATTCACGACTAGATCAGATTTCTCATCTGTTCAAAATGATGTATTTAATAGACCTGGTATATCCCATGGTATAATAATTAAAATAAAAGCAAAACCACTTTTGAATGGAACTGAGTTTGTAATTTTCTAACAGTAAAGCTGAAATTCTGCCAAACCTTTACTTCCATCACGTTTATAGATAACCAAGCTGAAAAATTAACAAATACCTTTTCCTCTTCCATACAGATTCCAGGATATTTAACTGAATTTCTTTTTCCTCGGCTTTTAGAAAGAGTCAAAATTACCAAACTTTTTTTTTTTTAAAGTTTAGATTCCCAAAATGGGATGGGGGTGAGATGGAAATCATACACACACATACACACATGCACACATGCACTCACCCCTTCCCTAGTGGGGATGGGGGAATGGAGGCTTAAGTATATTATTTAGGATATTTGGCATAATTAAAAATAAGGAGTGGGAGGGTGGAGGGAAAAACATTATTGATGACTGCTGATAACCAAATTACAATGAAAATATATAGAGAATTTTATTCATATTTGATGGGAAATCAATTTTTTTACTGAACAGATACTTTTGAAAGTATCCCAGGCTTAGGTTCTTTAACGAAAAACAAGGGAGAATGGGGCCAAAAGCCTCAAATTCTAATATTCTAAAATACAAAAGGCCCATGTCTGAAGACTAAGAAGTCAACAGACAGAATGTTCAGATGAGCTTTAATGCAATTTACCAGTAACATCTCAGTGAGCCTAGCAAATCTAATTGGACACACTGGCATAAAAAGCCATCAATGCCAAAATGGTTAAAAGGTTCTCTTTCTAATCAGTGTTTGGCCCTGAGGGAAAGGCCAGACCAAAACCAGAGAATAATAAAGAAATACACACACCGGATATCTACCTATTTCAGTAACAAGGGAAAATAGTCTTCATGTAAGTACCTCAAAATGGTTCTTCAAGTTTTTTTTTTTTATTAATGCACCTTTCTCTTATAAGTAGTTTTTATTTTTTACACATGAACTTGGCATTGAAACACAAAACTTCACTTGAATTCTGAAAACTATTCTCCAAGATGCCTTTTCCTTGTAAAAGGGGGCTAATCTATATTTCACAAAGGTCTAAGTCTGCAGATAATTTATATGAATGTGTACCTGTTTTTAAAACACTCTATATGCTGGTACTCACATATAAATGGAAGCCAGAATGAGAAGCCTCCCAAGTTACCCCACCCTGAGGGCCTTTCCCTTTTCCATTTCCTGTTTATGGTAAGGCAAAGTTCTTGCCAGGAAGCCATAATTTAACCCCTTTTACCAAAACCCAAAGTCAAATCCCTAAAAGAATTGGCAGGATATACATGCTGGGATGTGTAAATGTCGATACTGTTCTTTCTCATGTTCTGCTCTTTTAAAATTATTTTTTAAAAAAGTTATCAGGTATTGATACATCTTCAGAAAAATACCCTAAACTAAGTTATATTTCCACGTACTTCAGGATGTATTTTTTTTCCTCTTTGACAATATTACAATGCTCTGTTTGAAAGGTTTTGTTTTGTTTTTTACATAAAAATACATGTGTAAACAATATGCTAACTGCTCTTATTAGCCCTCTAGGTATGGAGACATCATCTCTAACCCCAGCTCAGCAGCAACGTCCTAGGCTGTCCGCATTTACAAATCAACTTCCCCATCAGAACATGGTTTAAAAAAAAAAAAAAAAAACCTTTTGGAATTGAAGAGTTGCAGAGAACAATATAGGAGTTTGAATTTCCTTTCCTTTATTTCAAAAAAGGTAATGAATTATCCCAGGTTTCTGGGCATCTCAACAATTATTTTTTTCCAAACAAATGCCTCAAAAAAGAAAAGATAGAAACTCTGTAACAAAGATGAGGCAAAAAGGAAAGAGATGGGGTTAAGTCTACCTACTTGCCGAAGAATGCCACTTTCTACAACCTGCTTTATGTGCAGGGAGAGGGAGCACGCCTTTGGTCAAAGTGGAGCAACCTTTAAGGATGAGTAATTTATTTGGAAAAAAAAATATGTTCAAGATGCTTAATGGGGGGGGGGGGTGGAGTTTGCTTAAAAGCAAAAATGTGTGATGGTGGAGAGAAAGGAAACATTTGTTTAAATCAGCCAGGTGACTCTGTTTCCCTTAGAGCAAAAGCCTAAGAGCAGCTCAAATTTTTGAACACTATTCTCTTTAAAGAAGAAACAAAATCTAAATTAAAATTCAAAAGAAATAAACCATCAAAAAAAGAACAAAAAAAAAACCCTTTAAAAACCTAGAGAGACTCTCCTGATAGTCACATCTCAAAACTGAAACTGTTCTTTTTTTCTTCTGTTCAAGAAATGCAGGCAATGAGCTAAAAAAACATTTACTTTTCAATTTAATGACCCTCTCTATATTCTCTACTTATATTTACTAGGTAGAGTTGAAGTAAATGTTCTGGCTATATCCCATCCTGGGGGAACTGGTGCCGACATTATTTTGTAAGTCGCCTGCTAGTAGCAAGTGAGCAAGGAATACAACGGACAGCTTTGTGTAGCCAAATGCAGATAATTACCTTGCTCTGGCAAGTGATTTCATTAAAGGTTCAGAGGACAGAATGGAAGGATTGATAGGGAAGGAGTCTTTCAGGACACTGAAGTCTCTGGGTTAGTAAGGAACTCCTCTCCCTCTTCCCCCTCTTGGCGGGACTCTTGTAGGTGCCCGATAGAGTTTTCCATAAGCAGAAGTCTGGGCTGGGGTCCCCCAGTTAAGGCATGCTCCTGAGCTGCTGGCCCCAGTGGTTCCTGGCCCCAGCTCCCCATAGTTTTGCAATTTGGTCTCTGCATGCACCACAGAGTTGCTGCTTCCCTCAGCCTTCAGGAATGGTTGCCCGACCACTGAGTGTAATGCTAAGGGGACCCTGGCAAAGCGGAGGTCCTGGTCCCCTGGGAACTGTACTGACCCTGTGCCCTGGTAACTGCTGGACTCCCCAAGGTGGCTCACAGAGCCTGAGAAGGTCCTGTTCTTCACCAGGGTCTGGGTCAGGGATTCTGTCAAGGCTGGACCAGAGTTGCGTTCATCAGTGTCAGTTGCACTGAACCCTGTTTCAGGCCCATCAGTGTTTCCGTAAGTCCTGTTTGGAGGGGGTCGGGTGGAGTACTCCATTGGTCTCAAGGCCTGGTGCTCATGTGGCAGGTGGCCAGGAGGCTCTGCTTCAGGCTGGGATAAGAGTTGCAGCAAGGCGGCTGTCACGGCTGGGTTCAACTCCTGGGGGGCGCTGGAAAGATCGCCTTCAACCAGAGGGGGTGGAGGTGGCGGCGGTGGAGGTCCGGGGGGCTCAGGGGGCCTCTTCTCTGGTGGAAGAATGTGAGGAGGACATGCTGTGGAAGGGTTACTTCTTTTAAACACCATCTTAAAAATCACATGTGATTATAAACACAAACACACACACACACACTGCCCAACATAAACAAATATCAATACAAGTAACCAAATATATAAAGAATAAAATCTTAGGACCAGGAAATCGCAATTTATAAATAAAATCAAGTGATTAAAAATAGGACAGTTGCATTCTGGATCTAACAGCTGGTGTAAAAAGACCATTATGATTTTTCTCTGATATTTCTTCCATTTCATTCTTTAAGAAACTGTTCTAATGTGTAGGCTGTTGCAGCAGCAACCCCCCACCCCTTTTTGCTGTTGGATCAAAACATTAATGAAAATAAAGTAGACAGATGAGAACAATACATATGCCGTAGTAACATTTCTAGGACATAATCTTGCTGTACAACAAGAGACCCTGCATAAACTTAGCTAACACATTTTACAGAAAGTTTAATGGTATAACGTTAACCTGAAATAGAACTTAAAGAATATACAGGAGAGATGAAAAAAGTAAAAACCTTCCATTACCATCATGTATAAAAATACACCTGATTCTCAAAACTTAAGTCCCTTTCCCTCATAATTACATTCTGAAGAAAGGGATATTATCCACCATACTGTCATTCAGCTTCCTATCTTACAGTAATTATAAAGACTAAAGTAATCTTCTACCATAATTTTCTATTTTGTTTTCCTACCTCCTGCATTTTTTCCATGCTATAATAAAAATCACTGTAGCACCTCTTGTTATGCAGAATGGACTTTGGTAAACACCTGCTTATCTTGGAAAGAAAGACAAGAACTGGGTATTTAGAAACATATTGTACTAATACTACACTCTGTCTTTCCAAAGATTTTTGTCTTTCCTGAGTCACTCCCCAGAGTTTTGTTTTCTACTGCTGGTTCACGTTGCCTAAGCATAGCAACTGTTTGATAATGAACTCCCACCAAGGCAGGACAGGAGAGACGTAAAATGGCATGAGTTTGAGGACACAGAAAACCACTGTGACAAAAGAACACTCAAAAACAGTGCCTTTAGAGAACTGTGAGTTAACCTGCTGAAGAAAAGACTCAATGTTTTGGGAAATCTTCCAAATGACCAATTTTTCTGTTCCCTATGAAAGCACATTTTTTTAAAATGTCCACATAGTCAAGTTTTCATTATATGAGCTAGTGATGTAAAGTTATTACCTAGACAAGCCAAAAACAGTTTTTAGTTATAATTAGATATTTTGGTAACAGATTTACCTTAATTATATTTTGCACAGACAAAGTATGCATTCGCGTAGCATGCAGATGAAAGCACTCCGAAAACACTACAAAACTGTACGGTGGTACCATGGAAGAATGAGGTCAGGTGCTATATGCAATATACAGGTAGGATAAACAACTGTCCCAGTTTGCCTAGGACTGAGGGGGTTCCCAGATTGTGGACTTTAAAAGTTTTAAAACTGGGAAATCCCGGAACCAGTTGATCACTCTATACATAACACCTATCTAAGTTACTTGTTGACTGGCTGGCTGACTAGCTGGCAGAGGAAAATGAGTTTAAGGACAAAAACATTCGTTGTAGAAAATCTACAACTTAGAAAGTAGACATCTTAAGAAAAAGAAGGGCTAACTGTATTACAAAAACACCTACAGATTTCAAAACCTTTTGCTATCAACACTACATATCTAAACATCACAGTACTAGTTATTAAAAAAATATTTTTGGAACATCAGTTTTTTTTTAATACTGAGGGCAAACAACTTAAAAATACATAACTGCAAAAGTGGGTAACTCTAAACTTATATTCTTCCAGCTATACCACTTTTCATATTTAAAGTTTGCCTTTTATGCAAATAGCCTAATTATGTTTCAACAGAATCAATTCTTAAGCTCAAATCACCTTTTCAAGTTCTTTCACATATATAAGAAGATGAAACTCTTTTCCCAAGTAGGAGAGCAAATGGATTGTAAAGAACATTAAAGCAAGGCTAACAAAACTTCTTAAATTAAAAATAAAGATCACATTTTTACAAATTATACTGTCATAAGATTTAAGGTGTTAACAATATTGCCAATCCTTAATAGTCTCTACTAATGGAGGGAGGTATTAACGAAATGTACAAACAACTTAACTTCATTCGATTCATTGGATATCAACCACCACCCTTTCAAAACAAGTTCCGAGTAGCTAGACAGTAGCCAGAATCAACAGGCTTTCACCTTTTCTGGCTTATCCAGTCTGCCCTCTGGTGGAAGTGCTACTTAACAGTGAAATGGCCAAAAAACAGGCTGCAGGGGGGAAACAAGATGGGGAGATACAGTAGAGGCACCAACTGGGTAATCCAGTGGTGACTGCAATAATTAAAAGAGTGGCGTTTTTACACACGCCTCTGAAAAACAAATTCAACAATTTCTGGCCACTGGCCAGGCCTTAATTTTAGTTCAATTTCACCATTTTGCCAATAGCTTGTTGGCTGTATTATTGGGTGAATTTCTTTCAATCACTGTGATATTTATTTTGAACTACTTCTTTCAGATACTTTGATTAGAGCTGAATTTTTTTGTGGGGGGCAGGGTGTGGGGGGTGAGAGAGAAGACATAAAGAGGCCTGCTTTAATTCTAGATTAGCATCTCGGTTATTTCATGTCCTGGAGTTTCTTAAAAATAACTGGAACCAGCATGACAGAGTAGCAAAGTGAATTAAGAAACACGAGTACACAAGTTCTAGTTCTGCCTCTGCCAATAATCAGCAGTGAGACCACAGGCAGGCTTATTTAAACACACTGAATTATAGTTTCCCATTTGTAAAATAAGGAGGTTAATTTTATTTGTTATCTTACAGTTCTAAAAAGCTAAGCATTTGAAAAATAGCTTATGTGTTTGACCCTATACCAATGGAAATAATGCATATTCTTTCTACATCATCCCATACGAAATGTGAATGCAGGACTCTAAAGTTGAAGGTTAGTGTATTTCATCGGCCCTTGTATCGCTTCTCATTCCCCAATTCATGGGGTCTTCATGGACAGTGAAAATTTCCAAGGAGTTGAAAACACTTTCAGATAAGTAAACATTTGGAAACAGACTGTGAATCAGAATTGATTAGACAGTTTAGACTTCTTTTCCCTCAAATAAATTGCATGCTGTGGTCATGTGAGATCAGAGCATAATGTATTCCTTTTTTTTAGACTATTTTTTCTTTATGTAATGTTAACTTCCTGATATAGGATCCATTCAGTTGTCTCTTTCAGGAACACAGATTTAAAGAAATCGTTTTTATATACTATTACTTTTTGGCAAGAAAATTATGATATTATCTTTTTAGAAATATTCCCAAATTATTCTCCAAGAGATTAAGAATAGTATTTTATTAGTGTTCTCTTGACTTCCAGGTAAAACTCTGGTATCTAGTATCCACTACACTAGACATAAAGAAGTACAATCTGATAATTGTTTGTTTGGAAGGCAGATTTTCAAGTGCCAGTACTAGCACCACACACACAGTGCTTCAAGATGCATCATTAGTTACGGTTGTGGTTTCCTTGGTTAGAACACAAGGGTTTTACTTACCTACCTCCTAGGAAGTGGAAAACCAATCAGTGTATGTAAGGTGCTTTGAGAAACTTTGAGACTTAGATAAAAGAAGAAATACACCACTGGTGCTATGTTCTCCCGCAGACTAGGTTACAGAAAAACTGAAACCAAGGCCATTGAAGTGAAAAAAGAAAATGTTATATAAAGAGATTTTTAAGAGGATCAACAGCACCTGAGCTCAATGAGATTCATGACCGGTCTGTTTACCTGCTGCCTCCTCCTGTGACATTGTGGGAGTTCTTCGGGGCCCCTGTGGCCCACTGTTCTTGTCACCGTTGTTTTCCTCCAGGCTGCCTGCTGGCTCCTGGGTTTTCATCAGCTGGCTCAAGAGAACTGCCAACATATTCTGCATGTCAGCTGGTGTGCTTGAGATTTCAGGGGTTGTCTGTTCTATTGAAGGCTGGACCACTGGGGCAGGAGATGCCTCTTTCAAAGACTCCTCTGGGGCCACTGGCTCTGAGTCCTGCTGCTGGGAAGTGGCTTCCGTCAGGGCACTGATGGATTGGTTCAGGGCCTCCAGCTGCTGCTGCATCTCTGGGTTGGAGTGGATGTTAAGCAGCTGTGCCATTTGAGGGATGCTAAGGTCGGTTTGGCTCTGTAGCAGGTTCAATAACACTGCCAATTCACTTTGATTCAGCTGCTGTGTGATGTCACCAAGGCCTGTGGAGAGACAGTGGAGCTAACATAAGAGGATGAAGTAGGGCAAGGGTCTTTCCCTTCTTCAACTGGCAGTAACAACTTATAATATCTAAAGAATCAAGTTCATTTTGAATGTCTTTTTTCAGACCTTAGTTTGTCACGACACAGGTTGTTATTCTCTACACTTTCGCTTAAAACTATAGGGACTAAAATATCTCTGCACTGTGTGTAAAGGTGATTTTATCTGTATTCTTCAAGGTCAGTGATTTTCAACACTTACTATACATCAGAACTACCAGGAGAGATTTTAAAATTCAGTTGCCCTAGGTCCCATCCCTAAAGATCTGGCAATTGTTTGGGGGTGATTATTTGTTTTTAAAGCTTCCTAGATGACTCTAATGTGCAGCCAGCATTGGGAACCACTGTTATAGGTGGACAGGGAGGGGAAAGTGAGCCAAGAAAAGAATTATCTATAGCTCAGAAAAACTGTTGGTATCACAGGAGAACTACTTTGTTAATTAGTTCATTATTAAACATTTTTGATGTATATAGATCAAATAACAGTCTATGAAACTAACTACATTTAGCAACTGTGACTTAATATGATCAGATTCTAAAAAAGTCCCATCAAATCCAACTGACATAAACAAGGCTCCAAATTATATGTGTTAGAGAGCCATGGGTGAATGAACTTTTAAGTTTGGCTCACCTAATTCATCGATTTATGCCACATATCTAATTGAGATATAGTCTTCTCTATTTCCAGAAAGGAAAATGATCTATTGTAGATTTTCCTGGACTGTATGTACAAAATTTAGTTTCTCTCTCTCTTCTCCTCATAATGAGGACACTGACCTCTTTACTTACAATTCACCAGATAAAAACAGATACACACACACAGACTCTCAATCTCTCTCCTTGCATCTGACCTTCAAAACCTGCCAAAATATGCTCATAAAAGCACAAAGGCCCATCCCAGCACTGACCTACTGCATCCCCAGCCCCAGGCTCCACCTTGCTAGGAGCAGGCTGAGGTGGTGGTGCTGGGCTGCTGTTCTTCACAGGCTCAGCACTTGTCCCTGAGGTAGTTTCTTTTCGAGGGGCTTTGGAAGGAGGTGGCTCTTCCACCACAATACCACTTTGTCGCTGCCGTCGCCTCTTCTTGCTCCACAATTCATGGCAATCCTGCCAGTGGGGGAGGCTGGAAAAAGACAAAGCAAAGGGGAAATGTATATGGGAATGTGGTTCAATGAAGTGAGTGAATGGGGGAAACAAGGGAATAAAATGGGGAGGCAAAGAACAGGGGAAAAAATGGGGAAAAAAAAAGATTAAAATAACTAGAAAAGTTAGTAAATAGATAGTAGCAATGTAAAAGGAATCATGGCAGATGGTAATCTGAGGAAATAAAAGTCCAAAAGATTTCTAGAGTAAGAAATGAAAATCTTGCTAGTACCAGAGATATACTTGCTATACAAAACTCCCATATTCCAGTCAAATATTTAAATCTCATAACTGTTCTTGCTTGGCATTACAAGAATAATGGAGAACTTTATTGGTTAAGTTTCAATTGGGAATAAACAGGAGGACGGAGATGATTGGCCTGTTAATATCTACAAAAAGTCTAGGAAAGCAGAATGGTAGTCGTTTAAATCTTAGAACCACATAAATGTATTAAGTCACCTCTATATAAAATCAATTTGTGTTATCTGGTCTGTGAGGACCAAAATCTAGTTCTTTCTTCTTTCTACTCAATAATGGAAACAGTCCAAGTAGGCCAAATCTTATTTCAATAGATTACTACTGCAAAAATCTTTCTATAACAAGAGTTCACAAATTTTAGTAAAAAGCTTATGTATTTCAAGCCACATTCAATGTATCAAAATTCTAGTGCAATAAATCAGTTTGGACATTTCTCTGGAGCAGTTTGTAGTTACTACCTACTTATGTACAAACATCCCATCTATCTTCTAAAGACACACAGCCTTTCTAAAGATAAGAAAATGCCCCCAAAAATCTGACATGAAAGCTGTAACACTGTCAGCAATAAAATTCAAAATCTTGCAGACTTTTTATTTGCCAGAATGTGGAATGAAAGTGTAGAGGCTCTGGAAATCCTGTAGAATTCAGGATATTCGTAAGATCTTGATGAAAGAGAGACAGGTTCAAAGATCATATTGTCTACATCAAAATTTAGGACACAGGACCTGACAATGATGCAAACTATTTAAAATTAGGACTATCCTTGCAAGTATGGGATATAATGGTCACACAGACATAAGGGAAGTCAATCAGATGGAATGGTTAAACAAAAACTAGAAGGAATACTTTCAAAGATGTTGTATAGGGCAGTATGCTGGGAATCCAGGAACAAAAGAAGACAGTTTGAATCAAATTAGAACAAATGTCATAGCTAAATCTATTTAAAACAATAAACCAAATCTCCTTATCAACCACAATACTGAAGGACACCTCTCCATTTAGGATTTACTCAGCCATTTGCGGCACCTTTAAAAAATCTATTATTTTGAATTTTCGTCTCCTGAGGTCTAGGGGCAGTTTTAGGGTCACTACATGGCCACCAGCACTTACTCTGGAGGAGCCATTTTGCTGAGCTCGACATCTTTAAGGAAGTCACTCTGTAGGGTCTGTTCGGCTGTGCAACGCTTACTAGGATCTAGTGTCAGCATGTGGTCCAATAAATCAAGTGCTGCTGAAGGAATGCTGTGGAAAGGAACAGAGAAAGGACAAGTTCACAATAACCTCACAGTTCTCAAACTTGTAACCTTACGTCAAAAGGTCTATGAACTTCCAGCTTCATGTAAAAGTGTGGAAAGGAAGTTGAGAGTTGGCTAACGCACGCAAGCAGATTTACTCCCACATGGGATTTAGGAAATACTACAATTCAGGTAGGAAAAATCAATCTAGCAAGTCCATTATCTTTCTGTCTTGGGAAGAGCAAAAGGTCTATAAGAAAACTTATACACTGTTTCCTAATACCAGCTATATATAGAAACCAGATGTACAACTGCCAAACTTACAAAGAGAATTCTTCTCGTAGACGCCTCCTATATTGCTTCTTTGGTTTCATGGTGTTGAAGTAGGGCAGCTTGATAACATCAGGCCACACAGCTGGACAAGGGCTACCACAGAGTCGACTGCAAACAAAGTAAAAAGCAAGAGCAAGGGAGTCAGTGAGTCAGCATTATGGATTCTGGAGGTTCTAGAAGCAGAAATTATTACCTCCTGAGGTCTGGGAATCTTTGCTTATTACATTAGGGGGCATGCAGAAAGGTAAACTAAGACCTCACTGTTTAAGAACAAAACGAATAGGACAGAAGGAACTGGTTAACGAAGATAGTGAAGAAAAAATACTACTACAAAGATACAAAATGATTCACATATTTGATTTTATAAAATATGTTTTTAATCCCCTGAGTAGGTCTTCATTATCAATTTTGTTTTGTTCAGTTAGTATTAATTTATACAACAGCTGTCAAATGACTGAGTGGGTTCTATAAAATCCCTACAGAGACCACAGCCTAAGACTGGAATTTTGATGGATAACTGAGAGTTTACTGCAGTTATTTATCACCTTTAAAAAATGTCTACACTAGCCTGTTGTAGTCTTTTCTTTAATCTTACTGGGGAAAGAAAAAACACCCTAAATTCCATTCCAACTCTAGACCTTTCCCCTAAATCCTCTATTATAGGTTCTATTTTAAAATTATCTATTTAATGCTGTGTTCTCTTACTGAACTTGGAGTTCTTCGAAGGCAGGGACCTATCTTATTTATCTCTGAATCCTAAAGTTTAACAGAGAAAGGAATCTGTTACATAGCAGACTTAATAAATGTTTGCTGAATAAATTTAATCTTAATTTAACCCAAAATGGAACAACCACCTTGAAAATGGCGTATTTTCATATGAAGAACTAATAAAAAATATGCAAGATAAGACCTAAAATTTTTATGGAATATAATTCCTTTATGCATATAGCCTGTGAAAAGTATATGGTAATCCTGAATAGAAGAGAAACTTACTTGGACATAAGGAGCATAAAATCATTTAGAAGAATGACTAAAAAGTGTTATAAATTAGAGGATGAGATTACCCATCACACCTGGGCACCCATAGCATAAGCACAGCTGTACCTGATCAGTTCTAGCTGAGCCAGTTCCAGATTGGCTTGAAAAATAGGCTTCTTTGTGAACAATTCCCCGAGGATGCATCTAGAAAGAATAAAATTGAGGGGTCAGGAAAGAAATCCTTATAGCCTATTTAAAGTGTGTCTCAATAAACTTTTATAGTTTATTGGGCTGCATCTGATATACGATATTGTAAATTAGCCCAAAAATGCAGTGTCTGAGTTTTGTAAAAGAAAACATTTACTGCAGTGAAAACAGACAATATAAAAGGTTGAAATTTGCCAGTCAAATCTTTGACTCTATAAGCAGAGAGAGTCAATAGTCTTTCTTTTCCATCAATTCTATTGCAAATCAAGGAAATAACTAAAGACTAAAAAGACCCACATTTCAAGGATGCTCTGTAATTTTTTTAGTTTTTCATTCATCTGGTCTGTAGAATGTATACTACACTACAGCCCTTTGGACATTTTATTTGCAAAGAAAACAGTTTACTGTAGTCAAGGATCAGTTTTCAATAGGCTTTCCAAATACTTCTGCCATTTTGAAAAGTTCTTTCAAAGCTACACAGACATACTTACACAGCCTCAAAGTATCTCCCCACAAATAACTTATTACAAAAGAAAACTACTAATTATTTAGTGGCGAAAAATATGACAATACCTTAACCAAGTGACCAAAATTAACATAATCAATAAGAGGAAAACAGACTCTTCCATTTAAGTACAGATGTGATACTCTGAGAGGAACATAACATCACTCACTTATATAGTATTCCTGTCAAAAATATATAACTTGAATCTAATCATGAGAAAATGTCAGATAAACTCAACCTGAGTGACACTGTATGTAGTAACTGGTCTGTAGTCTTAAAAAAGAATCTGTCATGAAAGATAAAGAAAAGCTGAGGAACTGTTTCAGATTAAAGAAGACTAAAGAGAATGACAACTAAATGTAATTCATGATTCTGAACTGGATCCTGCATTAGGTGGCGAGGGGTTGTTTATGAGACATTATTAGGGTACTGATGAAACTAGAATATGAAATATAAATTAAAATACTGTATTACATCAAAATAGTGTACTGATGTTAAATTTCCTGAATTTGATAACTGTACTGTGGTTATATAAGAGAGTATCTTTGATCTTATGTAATATATATCAAATATTAAAAGGACATGATATATGCAACTACTTTCAAATAGTTCTGGAAAAAACATGTGATGTGCTGTGTATATACATACATGTGTATGTATATATACATACATATATATATAAATATACACATACATGTATACATACACATATATACATATATGTATATATATACACATTTTATTGTATGTACATATGTTATCTAATATTTTTTATATATGTGTATATGTATGTATGTAGAGAAAGAATGATAAAGCAAACGTGGTAAGATGTTTAAAAATTAGTGCATCTGACATGAATGAATCTCTAATTATGCTGAGTGAAAGATATCAGAGGAAACATACTATACATACTATGATTCCATTTATATAAAATTCTAGAAAATGGAAATTAATCTATAGTGACAAAAGCATAATAACAGTTGCCTGGGAAGGTGGCGTGTGGGTGAGAGAGAGATTACAAAGGGGCACCGGTATATATATGTCAAAATTTATCAAATTGTACATTTTAAGCATAAGCAGTTTATTGTATACCTCAATAAAATGGTTGAGAAAATTTAGTGAATTTGCATAAAGGCTGTATCAAACTTCATTGTACTACTCTTGCAACTTTTCTGTAAGCTTAAAGTTATTTCATAAGAAGTTTAAAATAAAGGAAAATCTTATATGAATACTGCATACTTTTTTGTATGCCTGAAATATTTCATTTTTTAAAAAGTGGGGAAAGAAAAATAAAAAAGGACAAAGAATCTCTGCTTTGGCCTGTCCTTTGAAATGAGATTTACTTGGAAGTATTCACAAAACCAAAGTATATAGATTTACTTTGAAATTCTTTAGCTTGACTAAATTTTAGGAAAAACCCTAAATTTTTAAGTAATTAGTACCTTCTTATTATGTAGACTGCATTTATTAACCTCAAATGACAAACGCTAAATTTGAACTTCCAATATTCTCTCAAACCTGATTTAGAGATGGAAAAGTAAATTTAATTCTGTCTCCCAAACTAACTGCCAAATCAAGTTCCAAATATTGTCACAGCTGGTTATGTAAGAAGCAGAAAAAAAGCTGGATTTTCAGACACTAGGTACAATTTGTTGTACTAGTCTTTCTAGTTTCTCCTCTGATTTGCAAACTAAACTGCTCCGATAGTTCTCTGTAAAGGTCTTCATAGATCACCAAGGTAGTAAGCTAATTATGAAAAGTCAAGCAAAATCTCAACTCAATGAGTTAATGAGCTTTAAAGAAAGCCTAATCTTCTGCAGTTTTCATTTCCAATCATGTTTTGTGTTTTCTTTTATTTCAGTTTAAAGCTCTTTGGTAGGGAAAGCGTCTTCATTATGTAATCAACACTTTGATACTGCACTTAAGTGGCAGGTTGCACAGACTGAAATAATAGTACCAATAGGGCTATGAACCTTCCCCATGCATCTTAATGGGGTGTTAATTTTAAAGCCTAGTTGTGACAATTTAAATGCTAATACTGTTAAAGCAAATAGTCCAGAACACAAACACACCCAGCTTGAGTCACTAAAATTTAACTAAAGCTTCATTTGATTTGGGTAGGCTACCACAGAAATTATGCTCTGTCTCCTTCACCCTTCTGAATTTTGAAATAAAACTCCCACAATGCTCCTTTTAAAGACTGACGTTAATAGAGGAGGGAAAGAACGGGGAAAAGTGATATGCTCCACTGGGAAGTATGTATGTCTGAATCATAAAGCATGGAGGTCAAGGACAGTGTGTGTGCATAAATCATACAACATAAGAAATAATTTACTAACATGGCCCATTTAAAAGTCTGTGCCCCAACATCCAAACTGTGGTCTCTAAATATCATTTTCCACTAAAAGGAACCTAGGCTCCTTGGAGAAATGGCTGATTCCAGGTCTAGGGTAAGAAATAAACAGAATGAGCTTAATTAGAATCTCATCAAACAAGAAAGGCTATCAAAAACTACTATGGGTGTGTCAAAAAGACTCAAGGATTAATTTGAATAAGTTCCCACTAGCCAAAGATTGAACAATTTGAGTAAAAGAATAATAACCACAATGAATTATAACACATCAAATATATTTAAATCCATGAGCTCATAATGAAACTAAAAAATGAAAAACAAAACTCTCACTGGTCATCTCTGGAGGATGCTAGGAAACCTCATTATCTTGAAAACTGGTAAATAAAATTAAAGAATCTTTATCCTACCTTTCCTACATAATTTGTACCTAGGGTTTAGTCAAATAGACGAGAAGTTATCTATCTTTATACAATTATTCCAGGAAGGAATGATATAATTAGAATATGGCCATTATAAAACAAACAAATGAATTCATTGATCTGGGCAATGAGCATCAGCGGCTTATAATGTCTCAAAACAAGACAACTACATATTATGTACAGTGATGTGAGTGGTGTGTGTGTGTGTGTAAATCGCCCTGATGAGGATGAATGTTTTATCACTGACATTATTTAGAACTACCTGCACATGGTGATAATACAAAGCAGACTAATTTGTAGTGGCTTGTATTACTGTTCTTAAATTCTCTACAGACAGTGCACTCATTTAATGTCTGTACTCTGAGTAGGGGGCCCTGGTGGCACAGTGGTTAAGAGCTTGGCTGCTAACCAAAAGGTTGTCAGTTCGAATCCACCAGCCACTCCTTGGAAACCCTATGGGGCAGTTCTACTCTGTCCTATAGGGTTGCTATGAGTTGGAATTGACTTGACAGTAATGGGTTTGGTTTTTGGTTTACTCTGAGTAGAGGCTCTCATTGCCCCCAATCTCCAACCCTGACATAACACTGATTATATAACTTCTGTTAGAAGTACTCAAACCACCTGTAAACTAGCTTTGGGGTGGGTGAGGAGTTGGGAATCAAACTTGAATCCATCTACAATTTAGAGAAAATAAAAGGGAGTAGAGAACCCTGCTTTTAAAAAAGCACCATGGGAATGCAACCAGTAAAATCCAGACTGTGGGAAACTATAGGACAAATTACCCTTATAAATTGTAAGGAAAACGAAAATAAGAGATATGGAGGGGTAATCTATAGATGGAAAAAGGCCTATAGATGAAAAGACTTGAGACATTATCAATCACTAACAATCTCTGGACCTTATTTGAAATTATTTGAATACCAACTCAAACAAAGTGTCCTCCCTCCTCCAAAAAACAACTGGGGAAATGTCAAAAAAAGAAAAAGCATGTCTCTGATATTAAGAAATATTCAGCAAACTTCTCTGAAATCTGGCCAAAAGTTTACCCTCATCCTTTTGAACTTAAACAAGAGCTGCAAAAAGACCATGTGGAGAGAAAACAGAAAACATGTAACAATATATGACCTACAGACAAACGAAAAAGTTAAGAGACCCTTACCCACAGCTCCAAACATCTATGGCTGGTGTATAACGCTCCTCTCCCAACAGGAGTTCTGGAGGTCGGTACCACAGAGTGATGACTTTGTTCGTGTAAGGGCGACTGCAATGCAAAAAACCACCATGACCTAAATATACAACAGCTCCCAATTAAAAATATTTGTATAAAACTTATACACTAGAGTTTCTATTCCTGAAAATAGAAATAGCTGCCAATTAAAGATGGGACTGTTAAAAACAGCTCCATAGCAACATAATAGTTCAAAATAAACTGGACAGAAATAAGAGATGAAGAACGAACCTCCATTCCAATTTGGGTTGACATGTTTCAACCAAGGGCTGATTCAATCATTTAAATAGAATTTATTGTGTAAAACCTAAGTGGTAACACATTCAGATCATCAGGGAACTCTGACAGGTATTGCAACTTGCTAGAATATCCAAGAATAAAAAGAATTCTTTCCCATTTTCCATATATAATTTTGATGAATGCCTTACCTTTCTTCAGAGTTATAGAGTCGAGCAAGTCCAAAATCTGCTAGTTTGATTTGCCCACTGTAAAACAAAAGACAATTACTTTCATGAGTGACATTAGCACCCTCCAAACCACAGCTAAAAAGTCTAGTGCAAATTCAGGAGTTAAAGGAATTACAAATTTTAACCTCTGCTCTCTTTGTTCAACTCAATGGTCACTCTCCCATATTAAGCTTCTTTTGACTACTCCCATCTACCATGCCTCATGCCTTTTCTGAACTACTACTGTAGTTTTGGATTTAACTCCTTAACTAATTCTTTTATTTTATGGCAAGCAACAGTGCCTAGAACCTACTACATTAAATACTTACTGTGGGGAAAAAAAGGGATGGGTTGTTCTAGATTAAGAGAGACTTAAGAGGCCTAACAAACCAAATTCAATTCATAATCCTTGATTGATTCTGATTTGAACACACTAGCTGCAAACGACATTTTTAAGACAACTGAAAAAACATAAATATGGACTGGGTGCTAGAAAAATATTAGGGAATAATTAATTTTGTCAGAGAACTTAGGGTCAAACGTCATGATGTCTGTAACTTAAAATACTCCAGCAAAAAAATAAAAAGGAGAATTTTACAATTGTTAAATGCAGTGATGGGTATATATATTGATTATATTAGTGTCTTGGTATTTTTGTAATTTTGACCTTCTTCAAAATAAAAAGTAAAGCACAACATTGTGGCTATAACAGTTTCTGTCAAACAGGTAGCACAGCTTTAAGCAAACAATTTTTTACGATAAACAAGACCCTCCTTTACTAATACTGTCATCATCTATGCCAGAAAGATACACGCTATCACCTTAGAGAGGTTCTCACACTTTAACGTGAAGTAAGAATCACCTAGAGAGCTTGTTAAAAACAATTTCCTGGGCCCCATTCCCAGAGATGTGGATTCAGTAGATCATACATAGTTTGTGCATCTCCATTTCTAAGAAGTCTACAGATGCCAATGCTGTGGGTCGGAGGAGCACACTCTGAGACTCATTTCCTTAGTGGGATCATACCACATTTGACTTTGCTCAGTATTCTGTGTCTTTGACAGCGATATCAAGGAATAGTTTAAGAGCCTGATAGCCCAGATAAGGCAAAAAAGTAGAGAAAAGAGGCTATGCTAGGATGTGTTCCCCACAGTAGGAGCAATGTGATAAAATATCAAAAGACACTAACTATTAGCAACAAAATTCTAAATTAATTCAACCCTTTTCGTTCCTAGTAAAGATTATAAGCACCTACCCACTTGCCCTAAATGTCATTATATTTTTAAGTTTAATTTATAAGCAAACTCTGAGAACACCAAGAAGTAAAGGAATAGTTGACTTGAGCCCTATATTGGGACTAAGAGGGTTTCTCTAATTCCTTGGCATTCTTACTGAGAGCCTGAGATGATCCCAGACTCAAAGCACACAGCAGGAATGAAAGTTAAAATGGCAACAGACAGTTATGAAAAAGCGGCTAGACCTAAATATTACCAGCACTTAGCGTATTTCCTGTCTGGCACATGTTGTTAGCTGCCATTGAGTCAGCCCTGGAGTCATGACAATCTTATGCACAATGGGATCAGACCATTGTGATCGATAGAGTTTTTTTTTTTATTATTGGCTTATTTTTTGGGAAGTAGATCACCAGTCCTTTTTCCCTAGTCTGGAAGCTCCACTGAAACTAGTTCAGCATCGCAGTAACACACAAGCCTCCATTGACAGATGGGGGTTGTGGCTGTGCTTGAGGTGTATTGGCTGGGAATCAAACCCACGTCTCCTGCATGGAAGGTGAGAATTCTATCGCTAAACCATCACTGATTCGTCTGGCTCATAAACCAAAAAAAAACAAACCAGTAGCCATTGAGTTGATTCTGACTCATGGTGGCCTCATGTGCTGCAGAGTAGAACTGCACTCCATAGGGTTTTCAAGGCTGTAACTTTTCGGAAGTAGACTGCCAGGCCTTTCATCCGAGGCATCTCTGGGTGAGTCTGAACAGCCAACCTTTCAGTTAGTAGTTGGGTGCTTACTATATTTGCCTCCTTTTTATTTTTTGCTGCAGTATTCTGAGTTACAAACATTGTGACATTTGACCCTAAATACTCTGACATAATTAATTACTGCACCACCCAAGGTATTAAATAAATGTACGATAAATATAATTAGTATATGATAGATCATCCTGATAGCAGTTAGCTATTAACTACTGCTTTTCCCTTCCAAATGAATTATTATGGTGATACAGTATGAAGTGTGGAAGTACTGGTAAATATTTGGCAATATAAAACAGAACAGAAATGTTGTTATATTGTTTATTAGGCCGGAACATCACAAGAATAAGCTGAATATAGAGATCTTCAGGGATTCCCTTTTGAGACCATTGGTTTAACTGCTTTTTGATCACAGATATTCAAGTACTTGATGTCTTTATTTCCTCCCAGTTTATCAGCTCTCCATTGTATTTTCTCCTTTGACCAATTAACCAAAGTACTGTCTTGATAGTTTCTTTCATTTATTATTTTTTAATATATCTAATTCATAAGTCTCTAATTCTGGATCAATACAGAATTTAACTTTTCTGCTTCTACCTACAGAGTTGAACACAAGTTGAAGAAAAACATCACACAATCATACAGATTGGTGCCACCGCAAAATGTGTGGTTTCCTATTTCAGTTAGGTCCTCAATAGTGTTTGTTAGTCCTTTGCTTGTCTTTGGTAAGCAACCTCTCATGCTCAGCTGTCATTACAAACCTTCAGCATTCTCCTTTATGTCCTAGTCCACCCGCTACCCTCTCACTTACAAGGGTAAAGTTTTTCCTTCTTCACTGAAAAAAGTCCTAAGATGGGAGCTCCTTAACCTTTTATCTATAAACTTACTTGACTCTATAATCTTTCCCTCCTTTTTAATTACAGAAAGTGTATCAATCCCTTTTCTTATTCAAGGATAATCCCTCTACCTATGGCCTTGATCCCAACTCCTCTAGAAATCTTGTTCCTTTAAATATGCCCAAGTCTTTACCATTCTTAAAATAAAAAGTAAAAGACACATATACTTCTACCTCCTGTTAATTGTACTACCCATCCACTTATCCTATAGTAATGTCATCACTGACCCTTTTATTTTCACATTCTCTTCTTAGGTCTTACAAATCTGTCTGCATCTTCTGATATCTATGACCACTCCCTTGTTAAACTTATGTATCCTGCATTCATATTTTCTTCCTATCTCTCTAACTATTCCCTTGGATTCTACCTTTTGACATCTCTTCAGTATCTGATAACTCCCAAATCTATACTACTAGTTTGGATCTCCCATACGACCAGATGTCTGTTAGATATCACTACCCTAATATATAATATAGACATATCCAAAAGAGACTCCCTCTTCACCCCACCCAACCTGCTTTTCCTTCCGTATTCTCTGTATTGACTGGTAGTGCCAACCATTTAGCTAGTTTCTCAAGTCATAAATATCGGCATTATCTTAAAAGTACTTTCTCTCATTCATTCCCCACTTACTCACCAAAGTCTATTTATCTACTAAGTCCATCCTGTCCATCCCTACTAGCAATGCCTTTGTTAGCTCGGTTACTGTTTCTTAGGATATTCTTAATAGGTCCCCCTGCCTGCAGTCTATACACTGTATAGTAACCATTAGTGAGAGAAGACTAATTGTATCTCTCCTAGATCTGAAACAATTTGGTCTCATTTATACCTGTGTGGTACTTATGTAACCACACAATTTAAAACAATGCATTACTTATATAATCAAAAACAAATTAAAAAAACCCAAACCAGTACCCTTTAATAGCTCCCTATCAACTACAGATAAAAGTTTAAACTCCTTAGTGGGATATACAAGATCCTCAAATTAGTTCCTTGCAACTGTCCAGCTTCAACTCTTGCCATTATGTGCGTTACCCTTCCTGCTCTAATACTGACATGCTTAATATAAATAAATAAAAAATAAATGGGCTTAATAAATGTTCACTGAATTGAGCAATTTATTTGTTTAAGTCCCCTATTAAACTCTGAGCTCCACAGGGTGACCAACCATCTCACATGGAACTTTTTGTATTAAAACCAGGACAGTCTTGGACAAACCTGGAAGGTTGATCACCCCATTTCATAAGGACAGGAAATGTGTTGTAATCATTCCATATTTCTATATAGATAATCTCTGTTAAACAGAACTGAAATGTTTAGAACAATGGGTGAATCAGAGACAGATGGATATAAATAGCCCAATTACCTAAAGAACCAAACACTGGCCTGCTTTTTACCCCTTAATATGTAGGGTTTTACAAAAAAACGAAAACAAAAACTAAAGCACATAATTCTTCAGATACCATCAATGTAGCGTAGCAAATAACCAGGGCAGAAGAAAGCAGATGATGAAAACTTCTAAAACATTCACACCTGCTCATCACCAAATTCCTGTCGGTCTATAATATTAAAATCTAAGAGTAAGTGTTGGATAGAAAGGTCAATCACCAACTACATCTGTGTTTACTCTGAAATGTGGTAAGCAAGAAAGGCTCAAGAGCAGTTAAACGAGCAGGCATATTTTCCTCCACTAAACAATGGGGAATATCACTAAGAACTCAATGTGGGTTTGATTTTGCTTAGGGCCACAACAATATTGTTTACTAACTATGGCAAAGCCTTCTGAACTCTGATATAGGACGAGTGATTCCCTAGAATGCTTGCAATTAAAAAACTTTTAAAATCCTACATCTGTTAATTCCTTACCAAAACTGAGTCTGGTGGCTCTGCTGATCAGAGTACCCCTATCCTAAGTTGTTTCTCAAGTACAAACATCAGATGCAAAAAAATCTGCACTACTGGGTCTATCGATAATCCCAATTAACTAGTTAAAACTAAGGGGGTTAGAGGAGAGGAATAAAAGTTTAACCCCATTTGATTACTATGTTACCTGTTGTTCAGCAAAATGTTAGAACACTTAATATCTCGATGCAGGAAATTCTTTTTGTGACAGTAATCCAATCCTTCCATTAGCTGTTTCATGAACGACTTGATATGATCCTCAGAAAAGTGCACCAAACCAGATTCTAACAGTCCCATTAAGTCATGGTCCATATACTCAAATACAAGGTAAAAGGCACCTACATGAGATGAAAAAGAAGAAAAATTATAAACAACAACAAAAATGCTAAAATGACAATATCTCAAATTTTAATAGAATTTTAGAGTTGGCCACAAGACCATAAGACTCCCTGGAACAACCTTTTAATTTTATGGGTAAAGAAATTGAATTATCTGAATAACTTGCCACTTCTAATAATAAACAATAGCACTACTATTTGAATTAATCTTCTGATTACTAGTCCAGTGCTTTTTGGACTACTTATGTCTTGAGGGGACAATTGCCCTGATCAGATTGTATTGACTTTTATGATCGAAACAAGGGGTTGGCAAATTATGAACCTACAGCCAAATCCAACCCACTGTCTGTTGTTATAAATAAAGTTTTATTTGTAACACAGTCATTCCCATTTGTTATGTATTGTCTATGACCACTTTTGTGAGGTCTTTACATTGGTTAACAGGACACATAATATGCCAGGGGCAGGATGGTATAGATTATTAGTGAAATTCATAGTATTTAAAAACTGAAAAAAAGATGAATCATCTAATTCAACCCCTAAATTTAGAAATAAATAAAAGGAGTGAGAAGTACTCCAAGAGAACAATTGTGAAAGATTTGAAATCCACAATCTTTCTACTTTTGGCAGGGTACAGGATAGAGGCAACTTTTATTACGTAAGAAATACTAGACCTGGTTAAACAATGATCTATCCAGTCCAAAATTTTGTCTTATAGTACCATAACCAAAAAACCAAAACCAAACCCACTGCTGTCAAGTTGATCCCAACTCATAGCAACCCTACAGGACAAAGCAGAACTGCCCCATAGGGTTTCCAAGAAGCAGCTGTTGGGATTCGAACTGCCAATGTTTTGGAACACTTAACCACTGTGCCATTAGGAATTCTTACTCTAGAGGGTGACCTTCAAAACGTCTATAAACTCTCGGAAATAGTATTACCATTTTAAACAAATGTGCATTTTTTTAAAAGTGTGACTCTATAAGTTTCACAAACTGTTCAAAGAGATCCATGATCTCTTAGAGAGATTTACCTAAGACCTCATACAAATTAATAAGAAAAATGGTAACATTTGAAAAGAGAAGTCAACAAAAGTCACAAATAATGTTTAAGGGATTCAATCCAAAATAATGGTATCGTACTTCACCTATCAAAATGTTGGGGAAGGTACAAGGATGGGCACTCACTGGTGGGACATAAACTGTTACCTTTCTTAAAAGCAATCTAACATTAAATATGAAATTCTACTTCTAAGAAGCTATGCCAAGGAAATAAATCAAAATGCCAAGATTTACCCACAAAATGCTCAATGCAATGTTGTTACAATACTAAAAGAAAATTGGAAACTAAATGTTTAACAGGCGAATGGTAAAGCAACTCTGGGTTCATCCATCTTTATTTGCAATAATTAAAACATGTTAATAATATTGGAGATTATTTATGATACGTGAAGTTAAAACACTAAATATACTTTGATCTTAAAAAAAAAAAAAAAAAAAACCCAAACCCATTGCCGTCGAGTCGATTCTGACTCATAGCAACCCTACAGTACAGAGGAGTACTGCCCCACAGGGTTTCCCAGGAGCAGCTGGTGGATTTGAACTGCTGAGTTTTTGGTTAGCAGATGTAGCACTTAACCATTTTGCCACCAGAGTCCACTGTGATCTCAGTTATGTTAAAATAATATACTATGTATAATATAAAGTACTGAAGGAAATACTCCAAAATATTAATACTACAGAGGTTTTCTACAGATGACAGCATATTGAGTTAGAGTAGGAGAAAAATAATTATTATTTTCTTTTTCTTACTCTTCTGCATTTTCAATTTATCCACAATGTGAATGCATCATATCCAGTTGTTCATTTATTGTTTTATGACTTAAAAAAAAAATTTAAACAGTACATGGTAAATGATTTAAACAGTACAGAATGCCACGGATTAAAAGCAAGCCCCTTTCCAGAAGCAACCAATTAACAATTTCTCATGAATCCTTCCAGACACTATCTACACACTGTATTATTTTTATAATTAGAAAAAAAAAAAATTGAAACACACCCTGAAATAGATACAGTATTCTTAATTCTATTCAGATCTGACCCTAAATACTGTTGTGTAAGCACATTTCTTTGTTTGTTTTATAACTACTTTTCTCAAACTCAAGGGGTGCCACTCCCCTAGTGCTAATATCCTTGAGGCTCTGTAAATAAGTCTAGCTTTACATTATCCCTTACCTTCCTAATATTATGTACCTCAATCATATTCTCTTTTAACATTCCAAACTATATTCCCAGATGCCATCACTTCACTTGACCCTAAAAGTTCTATCTTCAGTTGCCCGTCTCTAAACCTTGTTCAGATTTGCTTTATAAAAGGCAGTTTGAATTACATAAAATTATTGTTATTACAATATAACTTCTTAAAAAAAAAAAAGACTTTAAAAACCTAGGAAAAATTGGTTGGGAGATGGTCTTATACTGTTTATCTTATCTTATTAGATCTTACAGCAGAGCCTACCTAACACATATTTTAATGATTAACAATCATTTCTAAAAGTATAAAGAGTACTCTGACGAAGACTAAATATTTTACAAAATAAGCACTGCTCAGCACAAGAGCAATCTGCCAACATCTTAACTCTGGTAGGGATTACAGAAAGAAGCTGTACTTTAGCATTACCTATTAAAAAATTACAAAAAGCAAACAAGGTAAGAAAGGAAAATAAGAATGTACCAAACTATGCTGTAGAAAGTTTTCTGCTAGTACCTTTGTCCTTCTTGAAATCCAGCGCATCCTGTTTATCTGTGACAATTTCCTTCATGTTAACAACACTCCGATGGATCAACTGACGAAGGATTTTGATCTCACGAATGGCTGTAATTGGGAAGCCCTCTTTCTCATTGTCTAGTCTCACCTTCTTCAAGGCCACTAGCTCCCCTGCCAAAACAAATTCAAACCATTATCATTATCAATTAGCGTTTTTTTGGCCACCATCATGAACCAGCCAATATATACCCCTACTCTGAAAGACAGATTTCATATCTACTTTAATGCTTATTTAAGGAGCTCTTGTGGCACAGTGGTTAAGCACTCAGCTGCTAATCATAAGGTTGGCGGTTCAAACCCACCAGCCGCTCTGCAGGAGAAAGATGTGGCAGTCTGCTTCCATAACGATCTATAGCCTTGGAAATCCTATAGGCAGTTCTACTCTGTCCTACAGGGTCCCTAAGAGTCAGAATTGACTTGACGGCAAGGGGTTTTGGGGTTAATGTTTATTTGCCAGATACTTTTATATCTTACAGAAAAAAAATCCCTACGCTCCCTTCATCTTTGATTTTTTTTTTAAGACTTAGAATTAATTTTTAACAACATTCAGTTAGGCCTAAAAATTCAGAATATTAAAGTCAACTAATAATTCAACTTCATTTTATCATTTTATCTTCAAAGACTTCCCCCTTACCAAACAAGTAACAACGTAGAAATTTTATTTTCACTATCTCTTAAATTCTCAACCAGCTATAAAATGTTTAGCATGGACAACAAAAAAGAGGAGCGTTTTAAAACAGTAATAATTATACTCTTTGGACAACTTTAGACTATTTAGTAACTTTTGGAGAACAAATTAGATCTCAAAATTTATTTTTTGCTAAATCCCATTTAAGACATTACCTGATGCTGTCAAGTCGATTTCGACTCACAGCAAGCCTATAGGACAGAGTAGAACTGCCCCATAGGGTTTCCAAGGCTGCAATCTTTATGGAAGTAGACTGCCACATCTTTCTCCCACAGAGTGGCTGGTGGGTTTGAACTGCTGACCTTTCGGTTAGCAGTAGTGCGCTTAACCACTGCACCACCAAGGCTCCTTACTTAAGACATTAGTACTGCTAAAATTACTAACCTTCTGACATCAAGAATTTTGTGGCAATATTTGTTACTGTTGGCTGCTGTGGAGTCAGCCCCCCAACTGATGGCAACCCCATGCACAACAGAACAAACTACTGCCTGGTCCTGTACCACCTATGATCGGTTATGGATCAGACTGCTATGATCCATAGGGTTTTCATGGAATGATTTTCAGAAGCAGATTGCCCGCTCTTTCTTCCTAGTTCATCTTAGTCTGGAAACTCTGCTAAAATCTGTTCAGCATCATAGCAATACGCAAGCCTCCACTGATAGATGGGTGGTGGCTGTGCATGAAGTGCATTGGCCAGGAATAGAACCCAGGTCTCCTGCACGGAAGGTGAGAATTTTACCACTGAACCACCACTGTCCCCATGGCAATATTTACCTGTGTCTTTGTCCTTGGCTTTATACACTTGGCCATAGGTTCCCTCTCCAATAATCCCAATAATGTCAAACTTGTCCACACAGCGCTTCCCCCAGTCACTTTCTGTTTGTCTTCTTTCTCCATAACGAGGGCAACAAATTCTAAAAAAGACATAACAAATAAAAACAACAAAAAAGTGACTTTAAAAGATTAAATCTAATGAAAGAAGAAAACAATTCTTTTATGATGATCTCACTGGCTCCTGCATTTTCTGAATTTCTTTATTAAAAAAGCAGGAATCAAATGTTATGAAATAGTTTAAATAGTCTCTCGCAAGGGCTAAGACACAGACACTAGCTTCAGGAAGACCTAAGATCAAATAGATTTGCTGCTTACTTTCTGATCTCTTGAGTATCAGCTTCCTCAACTGTAGAATGGAAAAAGAATCCTATGCCATAGGGTTACTATTAAAAGAAGATATAAAAATCTGGCAGTAAGATGTGCTTAATAAATGGTTTAATTATTTTTATTGTTAAGAGAGGAATGTTCATAATCAGAAGATCAAACCTGGATCCTAGTACCTTAATGGCATAGCAACTTACGTGCTTTAGGGGGTAAAAAAAAATCCCAAATCTATTGATTTTTTCATTAATGTATGCATGGTTGAAATACCCTGAATAAAAGGCCTTTTTCCTTCTTTAATACTCTTAGCATTATGGCATTATGAACTCAAAAGAAATGATGAGATCAGTGTCCGCTGTATATTTGGATTTGGGAAATTTGTGCTTTTCTAAAAACACAGCTAGGTATCTGTGGGTGCAGATGAATAGTTGTCTCCTAGAATGGCTTTTATCCATTAAAATAAAATAAAGGAGCATATTTCTATGATCTTACTGGCATGGGTTGTGGAAGAAATGTGTGAGATTTAGGTCGAAAGGAAGGAAGCTATAATTAAGGATAGGTAGCTCCAAAAACTCACTTTGGTCTCTTTTTATATGGTTGCTGAGGTGGTGTGATTGCCTTTGGTTCTGGAGAGTCTGGGGGAGATGGATCCCCACCAGGGAGCTCCGGAGGGAGAGGGAGGTCCATGAGTGAGTGACGTGTCCTCTGTTCCTTCTCTTTCTTTACAGGTTTTGAAGGGAGAGTTTCTTTTGGACTAAACAATGGAGGGGAAAAGAAGAAATTGATCACAATTATTTAAAGGATAGGCAAATAAAACTTTTCAAAGAGATAACAATACTGGCTATTAAAAGATTACAAAGATTTTACTTTTAAGGGAAAAAAATCTGTAATAAAACACAAGGAAATGGACTTTATCACAGCTAAAGGTAACTAGACTTTGCAAAAAGAAACCTATAGCACGTTAAAGGAGCAATGAAAAATTTGGGATATTACTTGTAAGTCCTTTATCAAACTCCTTTATGTCCTTCCTAAGACTTTTTAGATATTTACTGAGATGAAATAAAATGCAGGAAGTAATCATTCAAAAGTCACAGAGTACACTACAATTTATAGAGTTCATCAAACCTACTCTCTATTTTAAGCAGGGAAGATTTAAATAATGAACGCGAGCGCAACAATTTAACACTACTATATTACCAAAAACATGGAGAGAACTTGAAAAAGGAAATGATATTTTAGAGATTTTTTTTTTTTACAAGAAATACAGTTAAGCTAGAAATCAAAACTAATGAAAATATATGACTTATTCTATTGATTTGAAAGCATAAAATCATCTCTGACCAGCACAAATTTAAGGGAAAAGAGTCCCAAACAACTATCTCAGAGTCATTAAGGCAGTTGGTAGCAGAAGGCCTCTCACGATAATCAATAAATTAAAATAGCAGGGGCGGGGATAGCTCTCTTGGAATAGACAGGAAAAGTCAGTTATCAGATCCAACTTTTTAACCATCTCAATTATTTATGAGCAAAGGAAGGACTCAGTGTCATACACATCCTCAGAAAAGATAGAAGACTATAGTGCAGCATACTAAAACATGTGTACAAATAAAACCATGCTAGACAGTAAGTCTTTTCTATTTCTTCATACTATCAGATGTTTGAAAAGGATCTGAGAATCCTAATCACAGTAGGATCCTCCATTTTTCTAACAGTTGATTATAAAAAGCATATATATTCTTTGCACAAATACTTCCACAAAACCATGAAGAACAGATCTAATCCTTAGCAACTCATCTCTTTTAAAGCATGTTGCTGCCCCTTGTGTGTGAAATTATAACTCTTTTCCAAAAAATATTTCTTCAAAATATAAGAATATAATCTCAAGAGCTACTACTTCCTACTAATTTCCATTATTTTAATCTCTTGTAAAATCACACAAAATAGAAGATTTAGGTTAGTCTGTACCACACATTAACCAGAACTGGAGTAGTCAATGGAATGCAAAATGAACATCTGAAATTTTCTCTTGAGTTACTGGTAGAGATGGACACACATTATTATAATTTGTACTAAGATTTTTCTACCCTGGGAACACAGTCCATTACCAGAAACTCTTGAGTCAGGTTGCGACAGAAATTTTAAAAAAGTCCCCAATTTCTAAGACATTCAGAAAAGAAAAATCTGTAATTTCTCAACTACTAATGTCAGAATATTCTTTATGTATCTTTATAATCAACTCCTCATGATTCACAAACAGATTTCTTCTTGGTTCTGCTTCACTAAAAGAACAAGAACAAAAGTATTTAAACTATGTCACCACCACTTCAAGTAAGTTCAAATAGTTTTATGTTTAGGTTTTGTTTTCTTCAAGGGTTCAAATAAATTTTTGCTACTAAGAAAATGTAAGCTGCTTTTGGAAAATTACTTTTTTTTTGCTTGCTTATTTCAAGAAAGAGTAAGTGTTTCATAGAAAATATACTACCAGTACAGGGCACACAATTTGAATAGAGATCAAATCCTGTTTAAACGAATTTCATTGTACCAAAAACCTTGAAATAATGATGGCCCATAAATCACAATGTCTAACAACATTATGGCCTTTACCCTTTAGTGTAGCACACTTAGTGCTCAACTACTAGCAAAAACGTTGGCGATTGGAACCCACCCCGAGACGCCTAGGAAGACAAGCCTGGTGATTTACTTCTGAAAGGTCACAGCCTGGAAAACTCTATGGAATAGCTAGCTCTACTCTGCACATATGGGGTCACCATGAATCAGAATTGACTCCACAGCAACTAACAACAACAACACAGAGTGCTGAGGACATGTGGTAGATGCAAAGAGGGTCTAACATAAGGTAGCAGATACTATTATGGCAAAGTTCTTACTTGAAGATTTAGTACCAGGAAGTGCTGATTTACCATATCAATATAGTACTCCCTGGTTTCCCATTTATATCTGAGGACACTTTCACATGTGGTGAGTGGATTGCATTGTGTATAGTAACTAAAAAAACAAACAAAACAAAAACTATTAAGCTCTAGGACTGTCCAAATTTCAGAATCTAGATAGTATCTTGGAACTCATGATAATGGGATTTGATCTGTAGGTAATAAGAAGTCCTTGTTAAGAAATAATATGGAATTTACATTTCAGCTATTCAAAAAGAAATTTAATTTCTCAGTAAACAATTTTTAAGTTTCAACAGCATAAGTTACTTTGAATATAGCCATTTATCTCTATCTCCTTAAAGCAGGTTGTTTAAAAAGGGATTTCACTTATATTTACAAACTTGTATTAAAAATTTGAATACATAAAATACAGAAACCAAGCATTCTACTAGCAAAATTCTAAAATAAACTGAATGCTCATTCAGATCCTTACTTTCTTTTCTACCCAGAGCTCAATACTTCTAGAGATACTGTCTTTTAAAATAACGTAGGACATAGGTAAAGTCCAAATGAACCAGGCTTTCAGAAAAATAAGGCAGAAGAAAACAAGATTAAAAAACCTAGGCCGTTAACTGAAATTTCTAAGAAAAGTATATAGATGATCTTCTTAAAAGCAAAGAGATTCCCATAAATAGCTATGTTCAAGAAGAATGTACTATATCAGAGATGCGTATCTGTAGCCTTTGGTTCTTGACAGTAAGAATTGTAGACCACGAATAAGAAAGGTTTTTGCGATGTTGTTGTTAAGTGCACTTGAGTCAATTTTTGACTCACAGTGACCCCACGTGACAGAGTAGAACTGCCCTATAGGGTTTTCTAAGCTAAAATCTTTACGGGAACAGATCACCAGGTCATTCATTCTCCCTCGGCGTGAGTGAATGGGTTCAAACCGTCAACCTTTCGGTTAGCAGCCAAGCACTCAACTGTTGCACCCCAAGCTAAATTCACTCCTGCATTTAATATCTGGATTAATACACTCTTGACCAAAATATATGTTTGAAAGAAAATTTTCATTCTTTTCCCAAAAGGACTCTAAAAGAAAGACAAATCCTCTGATACAGCCTTCACATCATCCATACAGCAACTGATTTCTTAACTGCACACCCAGTGTCGTTTTACACAAGCTCTGACACTGGCTCCTTCAGCAGTTTTACTTACTCATTCAAATAACCAATTATTTACTGACTGCACTCTCTGTTCTATGTTTAAGGTACTGTAGGTAATAAAAATATGTGTAAGTCACACTCTCAATGTTTAAACTGCTGCAGACTTAAGTGAGAAGAGAAAACAAAGAGAAACATAAGTGAGCTCCCTGTACAACTTTCAGATTTCTTACTGAAAAGTCTTTCGACATAAAAAGTATTTTTCATGTGAAAAGAGCAGCTGGTACATGGACAGAGAGGCATCAAATTTTTTTTTTTTAAAAAACAAAATAAAAAAACCATCTAGAATTTAAAATTAAAAAAATGAAAAATTAAAATCAATAGAAGTCTTCATTTCCATTTTTCTACCTTTAATAATTTGTTAATACTGTACGTAGAAAACAATGAAATAGTTGTTAATCAACTGATATTAAATAATTATACATTTAAAAATAATTACACTGGACTAGGAAATTATAGTATACTTTCATAATCAGAACTAATATATAGCAAAAATAGTTTTGTTCACTTCATTCTCTCATACACACTCTTAAAGATAGCCACACATCCCCAAACACTGAACGGCCTTACTTTACTCCTCATCCCCAAGCTGAAAGATAAAAATCTCCAAGTGCCTTCTATTAACATTATCCCATCTCTGGAAATCTCCATTTTACATTGACACATGGTAAGTTCAACAGTTATCTGTAGACTTGGTTAGCCAAGTAAACAAGAATTCAAGATTCTTAGCCACACTGATACTGTTACAGCAACTGTGTAAACTAATATTTAAATGAGCTTCCTGTGGATAGATAATGGGCAAGGGTCCTTTTGGATAATGCTCAACTATTTCCTTTTCCAGCAAAAACTATAAAAACGTATAGTTTTTATCTATGAGAAGTATATTGTGTACCTCAAACAAATTTTGCTACATAAATTTCAGGTTCTGTTCTTCTCCTTTGTAGTTCTCAGATGTGCCAGAATTCATAAATACCTATTAATATTAGAAAGAGTATGTGGAATTTTTCTTTAAAATCAGATTTACCACTATGAATAGGAATGAAACCATTTTTTAAATAGTGCTCTTTTTTCATTTAATACACTTGTACCTTCCTAGAAGGCACAGAACATAGACCAAAAGGGCTGAAATGTATCCTTATCCAAATTACTAATGTCATCTGGAAAGAAGTAGAGGCTTGGGAAATGGTATGGGATGAAAGATCAGTGGTACTTATTTTTCTGCTTACAATTAAAGTTCACTGCAATAAATGCAACTCCTATCCTAGAGAATAAGAGGGTAGGATCTCAGTAGAGGAAACAGTAACACAAAGACTGTCATGACATGTGTCACAGCTAAAGTATGTTTGTTTGGTGGTACTTGTCTGGCTAGTCCTGCCAAGAGATTAAATAAATACATTTCCTAATGCTTTCCATAAAATTAGATTCATGCCCCATAATCATTCTCAATACTGAAAGGACTTATTAGAGTTAGAGCGTTTCCCATCATCCCATTGTGAATTATATTCTAATTAGCAAAGATTCTATATACTGTTCTTTTGTTACTTGTACAATTAATTTTTTTTTTTTTTTAAAGCAGTCCTACTCATAATAAACATGGTTGGGAGCCTGATTAGGAGGAGAAAAAAAAAAAAGCCTCCAGCGACAAAAGACATTTTGGGGACCACTAGGAATATTTGTAGGAGCCCTGGTGGTGCACTGGTTAAGTGCTCAGCTGCTAACCAGAAGGTTGATGGTTTGAACCTACACAATGGCTCTGTGGGAGAAAGACCTGGTGATGGGCTCTTGTAAAGATTACAGCCTAGAAAACCCTATGGGGCGGTTCTACTCTGTCACATGGGGTCTATGAGTCAAAAATCAACTCGATAGTACCTAACAACAGGAATATTTAATTAAATATTATTACTATTGATATTGTGATATTGATAGGATTTTCCTATATTATATAATTAAACCAACATTAAATTTTTTTTAGAGTGGTAAAGGTATTGTGGTAATAGAGAAAAACGTTCTTATTCTTAGGAGAAATATGTTGAAGTATTTAGGAGTGGAATGTCATGATATCTGCAATTAAAGCAAATGTAGCAAAAAGCTAACAACTGGTGAATCTAGGTAAAAAACATATGGCTGTTAACTGCATTATCCTTTCAATTTTTCTCAAAGTATTAAAAATTTCAAAATAAAAATTTAAGTGGAACAATTCTGATTTTTAAAATCTGAACCAAAACTAACCTTAGCAATAAATAAAAATGATGCGAAAATGGGGTTACTAGGCCTCAAATCCTAATTTTCTCTTCTCAAGTAATAACGTCACAAATAAAACTTTTGTACTAGAAAACCAAACATCAAAGGAATGTCGTCATAAAAGCCACGCATTAGAGTAGTTTTGACAAAATGTGAGCACAGAAGATACATTATACATGGATCAGGAAGGTTAATTTTTTTCAAGTTAACTAAGGGACTTACCTATCCATGTCATCATCTCCAGGTAATAAGGGTGGGAGAGGCAGAGGAGGCAATGTTGAAGTTTTCAGGTGTGGAATAGCAGCTGTTACAGACACTTGAGTCTTCACAGAAACCTGTACAGGGGGCTGAGAATTTGTCTGAGAGGACAAAGCAGATGTCCTTGGGTGAGTAGAAGTGGGCAAAGTTGAAGTACTAGAAGCAAGAACCTGACTAAATGCTGGCTGGGGAGGAGGCAGAGGTGGTTGCTGTGGAGTAGCTGGTAGTGGAGGCAAAGGTGGCAAAGGGGGTGTCTGAGGAGGAGGGGTAGTAGTTGGTAAAGGAGGTGGAGGAGAAGTAATTGTGGGGAGAGGTGGGAGGGTTTCCTTTTCTGATGTCTCTGGCTCCTTTGGAGTAACAATCTCCTCTTTCGATCCTATAGGTTTACAGTCTTTTGTTCCCTGTGCTTTCAAATCTTTAAGAAGAATAGGATGTTTTTCAGAGTTCTCATCCAACTTTAATTTCCCTGTATCTAAAGAATTTTTGACCTCTGTGTTTAGATGTGTTACATTCACCAGTTCAGTATCTGGAGCAGATTTTTCCAATTTTAAAACTCTGGGTAACTTTTTAGACTCCAAGCCTGAATCCTTAGCCTCTACTGAACTGTTCTCTTTTCTAGGCAAAAATATAGGTGAACCCTTGGATTCCTTTCCATCCACTTTTGCTGCAGCAGCAGCTGCTGCTCTTTCCTTCTTTTTCCTACTGAGTTCAGCTCCCAGGCTGGAGTTCAATGGAAGCCTGACAGGTGAAATACTGGAATGCCGACTGCGTGACCCAGATCTCTTCTTTTTACTATGAGAAGATGAATGTCTTGCATATCCAGGACTTCTACTTCTGGACTTCATGGATTTCCTACTGGAAAAAGAAAAAGGCAGTTTAACATGGAGAGACTACAGCAATCTGTGGAAGAAAATAGATCAGTAAAACAAACTGTGGAGAACTGTGATAGATGTCAACAGAAACAATGAGTTTGAGAAACTGCCACAGTCAAGAAAAGCCTAGAGAGCCAGCATGAGTAAACGTAATGTAGTATCCTGGATGGGCAGAAGCCCCGGTGGCACAGTGGTTAAGTGCTCAGCTGCTAACCAAATAATTGGCGGTTCAAACCCACCGGCCATTCCACGGGAGAAAAACGTGGCAATCTGCTTCCATAAAGATTATAGCCTTGAAAACCCTATGGGCAGGGCCACCCTGTCCTATAGGCTCACTATGAGTCAGAATCATGGCACACAACAACAATCCTGGACAAGATCTGGGAACAGAAAAAGGACGTTAGGTAAAAACTAAGGAAATCTGAATGAAGTATGGACTTTAGTTAATAATAGTGTATCAATATTGGTTTATTAATTGTAACAAATGTGCCATACTAATGTAAGATGTTAATGACAAAGGAAACTGGGATATATGAGAACTCTCTATTATCTTCACAATTTTTCTGTAAATTTAAAACTGTTCTAAAAATTAATATTTAAAAAATAATTAGTTTAGAAGGAACTAAGTCCTGCCTGACAACATATTTGAATCATTTATCACTAAAAATTATCTATTATGTACTCAACTGAAGAAAGCTGGATCAATATTTTTTTCTACTCAGGAAAAGAAATAGCCATATTCACAATGATTTCTTTCATAATTTTGGTTTTACTCTTCAATGAAGTGAAAATATGATAAAGCAGTCACACTCTATACCAAAGGCGGGCTATATCAATCAGGAAGTCAAAAGTAACTAGTATGCATCACCAAAACCTTAATTTTTTTAACTACAGAGCTACTTAATTGGTAGATCCCAAGAAAATCTTTTGTTCCTTGTACCATCAGTTTATAATACAGTTGTGCCTACACTGGTACACTGGTACTTTTAATATAAAAATGATTCCCAATCAACTTTTTAGAAACCCATAAAGCAAAGTATTATTGTACTTTCAATTTATTTTCTTCATAAGGAAGAACTGTGCAATAACATCTGAGAACCTTTGAAACAGATTATTCTAAATTGAAACTCAACTCTCATTAACTCTTTTTGCTTTTTACTAAAGCCTAACCTGCACAGGCCTCAATGTGAGGGGAGGGGGGGAAAAAACCACACTAAAAACGTGACTGGACAAAACATAATTTGTTCAGTAGTTTTGAACAAATTTTTCCCAGTCCAGATCATCAATATCTCCCTTTATCTCTGATCACTGGTAAGACCGATTTCAATCAAAATGTTTCAAAATAAATAGCACATGTGTGTAGGAGAAACAACTCACATGATGATGGCGGCCATCGTTTTCTTTTACCTATACTGCTTTTGGAAGTTTGTGCCAAAAATTAAATAGTAAAAATACAAAGTCATTACTGGAAAGGACAGTACTCAAATTAAAAAAATAAACAACATATATATACACACACATACATATATATATTTGAGTATGGAAATATGAAATACTGAAAGTAGTTATGTGGATTTACCAAATACAGGTACCCGTAAGAAAATTACTATTTCTCTTGAAAGGTCTTCTCTGCTTGAACTGGAGTTGGGATTAAAACAAATGACATCCTTATCCCAGGGAAAACGTCTAGAACGTCAAACACTAGAAATACCATGCACTACAAACCACTGTTTCTTTAGTCTTTCAGAATGACCAAATCTTCCTAGACTGCTACAAACCCTTCAACTTATGAACAGAAGCCTACTGATTATAGGACATTTGTATGGTCGTATAATTATGGCATTTTTAGTGATACAAATGCTATATTTGAATTCCAGATCCATTCCTCAAGAAAAAAAAAGGAGGAGGGGGCAACAAATAGATAGATGCAGGCAATGATGCATAATTTGTCTTCAAACTCAAATCCATTTTCTCCCCTCAATTGTTAGGTTCTACCCATTTACTACTTTGTTGGATGTAAAGACATTTAATTTCTGCCAAAGCATTTTCAGTCTTTTAAAACAATGTTGCTTATTTCCTTCTGACTGTGCCTCCCAAGGAAAAAAACAGAAAATACCATAGAAAGGATCTGTATGTTTCTCTACTCTCACGAGTTTAATCCAGAATTTTTTGTACTTACTGTTTGGGATTCCAATGAATGATGAAAAATATGTAATGGACATACACAAACATATAATGCTGTCATAAGCCAACTAAAATGTACCCATGACTCCAGGAACACTATGTAGTGTTTATATTTGTATCCCATACAGCTGTATTGTATCTCCAATTCTTTCCTGATTTATTTTTATCATTACTGCACTGGTTTCAATTAAGTGAGCAGAGGAAGGGAGAACTTGAGATGTGGTGTTTTCTCTAAGAATCCAAAAGGAATCATTGCAAAGAAGCAGAAGTTACTGAAACTTGTTTTAACATTTTAGCCTCAATGTACTTCTATATTCCGAAGCCCCACAACAGCAAAAATTCTCAGCTTTAATGAAACTACTCATTCAAGAAACATATTCTGAAAATATTTCTTTGGCTTCCTTAAAAAACTAAGCAACTTTACAAACGGTGCACTTAACACATGCATTTTACTGTATATAAATATTACTCTTAACCCCTTCAAAAAAAAAAAAAACTGAACTGTAGCAAATGGTATACATGCTTACGTGATTAGACTGAAGTATACTGATGTCTGCAACATACTTTGAGAGGAATCAAAACAAAACAATGGACTGATGGCTGGATGGAGAGATGGACAGACGTGATAAAACATATAGCAAATATTAATGGTAAAATCTAGGTTGAAAGAACTGTACAATTATTCATTTCACAATTCTTTCAACTTTGCTGTATTTGAAACTTTTCTATAATTACATGGGGGAAAAAAAGACTAAGGAACTTCAGACTTTGACACCTAGGAACCCTGTAGCTTGACAAATTCAAACTAGTTTATGAATAATTATGTTAGCAAAAATTACTCACACTGACATATAAAAGATATGCATGGATTTTTCAAATCAGCATAATTTCTCTACTAGTGTTCAACAGCATTATCCTTGTTCATAGATAAAACTTCCTGAGTGGTGCTATGTAAACGCAGTATACTGTGCACTTTATATTTACTAACTAATTTAATCCTCACAACAAACCGAGGAATGGGTAGTTATCATTCCCATTTTAAACATGAAGAAACTCCGGCATGAAGAAACTAAATCATTTGCCAAAAGTCACAAAGCAACATTAGGATTCCACTTTGGGTCTAACCTCAAAACCCATGTTCTGCTTTTGTGGACAGAAGTGAGTCTACAAAGACAGAGATACATCTCACCACCTAGAAACAGTTTTCCACAGATAATTTACTCAAACAATTAAATTCCAAACTTACATGCTTTTCTTCACAAGAATATCATCATGAAGGCACTCCTACCGTTTTTTAAGAGAAAGATTTTGAAACTTGCCAGTGCTCACAAGGTAGGTCAATAGTGATGTAAAGAAAACCAAATTGTCTGGAATATTATTCAGCCACAAAGAAAAATGAAAACCTTGAAAATATTATGCTGAGTGAAATAAGTCACTCAAAAAAGGACAAATATTGTAGGATCCCGCTTAAACGAAACATCTAGAGTAGACAAATGTATAGACAGCAAAGTTTACTGGTGGTTACCAGGGGTGACAGGGAAGGGGAAAAGGGGAGTCATTGCTTAGGGGGCACTGAGTTTGTTAACGGTGATGGAGTAATTTGGAAATAGATAATATAATGGTGATGGTTGCACAATATGATAAAGGTAATCAACATCACTGAAATGTACATGCAAAAATTTTGAAATGGCAAATGTTTTATATATGCATATGTACATATAATTTAAAGAGAAAGAAAACCAAATTGTCCTTAGAACCAATTTCTGCTAGGATAAGCCATCAAAAGGAAAAAGAACTACTTGGCTGAATTTCCACTAGAAACATCCGTTAAAAAGATGGAATTCTTTAATAAGTTATTGAAACACCGTCAATTAGGAAATGAATAAACTTACAGGTTTAGATGGCAGCACATATGATAGGATGGCCTAGTCAAATAGCCTCAAGATAATACAAATGAGAATTTGTAACGGCTTAACTCCCCAATCAGGGTCAATAGAGTCTAAAGCACTAATACCAAGGTGATTTAAGACAAAGCAAAAGAAACAGCTAGACAAGCTCTGGGAACCAGAACTCTGTACTCAAGAAGCATAGGTCTATGATTTTCTCACAGAGGACCTTGCAACTGAAGAGCCCACCACTGGAGAAGTACCTACCTTCAGCAGCTTTAGACATGTTAACTCTCTATACTTCTCGAATTTTAGGTTATAAAGAGAGGCCAAATTCACCTACTTGCAAGACTAGCCAAAAGCAAGGTGTCCTAGTCAATGATGGCTAGGACACTAGGGGCTTCAACAAAATGTTCGCTGGCTAATTTCCAGTTCCTCACACCCAACCCTAAGTTAGAAAGGATGGTTAGACAAATAACTCACCTGGGAAGTGGACTCCTACTCAGAGACCGCTTGCTCATGAACGGGCTGCTGGACCGCCTTCGACCATAGGGACTGGGTGACCTACCACTGTAGGAGCCACTCCTTTCATAGCTGGATGAGCGTCTCCGGCTATAGGGACTCACAGATCTCTGGCGTCTACTGTAAGGACTGGGTGACCGCGTGCTGGACTGGTAAGCTGAAGGCTCCTTGTAAGGAGGGCTAATTGACTGCCTTCTTGAGGTACTTCCAGGACTCTTCTTGTAGGAATCATAATTGCTGGAGGTGTGAGATCTTGGGGGACTAAGGTCATAATCTTGGCTGTAAGAAGCTCCTGAGGGGCTATCATCTTGCTTGGGGCTGTCAGACCACTTCCTGTGGGGACTCCTGGATCTCCGTTTGGGGCTGTCCACTGTTTTATAACTTTTGGGTGTTTCCCTTTTCCGATGACTTTTACTCCGATCTTTGTGCCCAGATTTCAACTCACGTTCTTTCCGGGTCTTCTCTTTATGGAGTTTGGATGACCTGGATTCCTTGTTGCTGCTGCTTTTGGATGGCTGCGTCTTCCCATAGTCATCATTCTCCTCATTTGAACGCTTTGAACTTCCTGATATCCGGTCCTTCATCGATCCTGACTTGGTGGAGACGTCCTGGTTTTTCTCTTTTTCTGTCTGTTTAGTTTTTAGTAAGTCCCGGGAACGTCTATGCTGGTGGTGACGATGTTTGTGCAGGCGGTCACTCCGATCAGTTCCACGGCGTTCATCATTCTCTCTCCTCTCTAGTTTGAAGGCCATGTCATCGGAGAAGGTGTCTGAATCAGAGCTGATGTCATCATACTCCACCAAAGGTTTGATAATTGTACCCAAAGGTGCTGCTTCGGGGGTCACCAACCCCATGTCTTTGGAGTGCTTGGACTTATGCCGTTTGTGCTTCGACAGCAAGCGGTGACGCTCTCTGCTGTTGGAGCTGCTACCTCCCGATGACGGCGGCAAAGTTCCAGAAGCTCCTCCACTCCCGTCCTTCTTGCCCCCATGTCTCTCTGAATTGGGCATTCCCTTTCCCCTGGCCTCAAGAAGGGGAAAAAGTTCCCCAGCACTCCAAAAAGTAGGCCCCACCCTCCCCCCCAGCCCCTAAACCCTCACCCACCAAAGTGCCCCCAGAAGGGGGTGGGGAGGGAAGGGGCGGTAGTCCAGGCTCCTCCCTCCCGACTCCTCAGCACCCTCCTACATGAGGTGGGGGGTGAAGGAGCGAGGGGAGAAATGAGAGTTCCTCAGCAATGGAGTTGCGAGACCAAGGGGAAGCTGCTCAAGTCTGTTTCCCCTCCTCCCCCTGCCGAGCCAACCTCAGGCCCCGGCGCCGGGGAGGTCGAAGTAGTAGTAAGCCGATGGCCCGGGGCTGTGGGGCCGACTCCGGCTCTGGGGCCCTGTGAGGACTGCGCGGGCCCTTCCCCTACCCGGTAGCCCGGCTCGGGGCGGTTCCTGTCGCTGAGATCCCGCGGCCTAGGTGCCTCAGGCCCCTTTTGTCCCTCGCTCCTGAGGTAGCTCCTTTCCTTGCCTCCGCCTCACCTCAATACCTCACACACTCAATCGCTCCCTCAGACTCACAGTCACACACTAGGTTAAACCGAAACGGCACTTGGAAGAGGGGGGAGGGGGCAGTCCCAGATAGTATCGCGACAGTCCGGTGAGCTCTCGCGATACTTCGTGCTTCCCTTTCACCTCTCGCCTCTGTTGTATGAGACAACGCGAGAGTAGATCCCAAGCAAAAAACGCGTTTCGGCAAGTTCTCGCGATAAGTTTTCTCCTCCACCCTCTCTTCCCCACCCTCTCTTCCCCACCCCACTCGAGCAAAGCTTAATTGAAACGAAAATAGTGGGGATTTGTTTTAATCAAAACTTTATCGATAATTCACTGAGAAAATACCTCCAGGCTCCGGCGCAAACTACTTTTAGCATACTTTGTAACAACTCGTTTAATTACCAGGATGAGAAGATTGTTAACAGGGCAAAAGGCAAATGTGGGGACATGTCAATGTTCCCACTTACATGGCGTATACTATATGCGACGCATTTTAGATACATTATCTCTAATTTTCAGAGCCACCCTGCAAAACAGGAAATACTCATCCCTGTTTTACAGATAAGTAAAGCGAGGCTTACAGAGGTTAAATAACTTACTTAAGGTAACAAAGCTATTCCAGCAAGTGCAACCGGTGAGATTCAAACTCATGTATGATGTTAAAGCACAAGCGCTTTCATTATGTGGCGCTACTTCACCCTTTGCTTCAAATCTAAGAACCTGAAAGTTCATCCCCTCTTGGGATTGTCCCATAGCTCTTCTGGGATCATTTAGCTTCTCATCACAGATTATAATTACGAATAAGAAAAGCATAATATTCATGAACAAGAAAAAATAGTATCTTACACTGGCTTCTCCTTTTGTACTTTTCAAAACTCATTCACACACAGTAACTCATTCCATCTTCACAACCATCTAAAGTAGAGTTTTATAAATGAGGAAACTAAGGCACAGAAAAGTTAAGTCCGAGCCTGTCCATTCTTTTCTTCAACAATTCGTGAGGATTTAAAGACCTCCTTTGTGGATATGATTCAGAATCGACTTGATGGCACCAGGTTTGGTTTTTTGTGAATATGTGGCACAGTGGTTAAGAGCTTAGCTACTAACCAAAAAGGTCAGCAGTTTGAATCCACCAGCTGCTCCTTGGAAACTCTCTAGGGCAGTTCGACTCCGTCCTATAGGGTCCCTATGAGTCCTAAGTGACTCGAAGGCAACAAGTTTGTTTTTTTTTTTTTTTTTTTGGTTTTTGTGGGTATGAGGAGGCCCAGTGGCACAGCGCTAACCTCCTAAGGGATTCCAGCAGTTAGCAGGGCTTCCAACTGGTTCATTCCAGTTCAAACCCCTGCTGAAAATTTGCATTTCCAACAGTTCCCTGCTGAGGATTTGCATTTCTAACAAGTTCCCAGGAAGTTATACATAAGAATCACCTGGAGGATCTTGTTAAAATGGAGGTTCTGATTCAGTATATCTGGGGTGGAAATGCAAATTCTTGGTGGGATTTGAACGGGAACAAACTGGTTCCAAGCCCTGGACTTGCACCAGCTGCTCCACAGCAGAAAGATGTGACAGTATGAAGATTTACAGCCTTGGAAACCTCTATGGGGCCAGTTTTCCTCTGTCCTATAGGGTCACTATGAGAAGGAATCAACTCCATGGCAACAGGTTTTGTGGATATAGTGCACACTCAAGGCCCTCAAGTAGAATATGGACAACCTATTCATACTACAAGATATAAAGGTGATAAATGCTATTAGAATGATAGAAAGCACTACGGAGGTTCAGAGGTTGTGTTGTGAAAGCTTTACAAAAGTACTAGGGACAGAAAGAGTATACAGATTTTGTGCTGTATATGCAAATCTTTTAAAGAACCAACTATATGGGAGAAGCCCCGGTGGCACAGTGGTTAAGAACTTGCCCGCTAATCAAAAGGTGGCAGTTTGAATACACCAGCTTCTCACTGGAAACCCTACAGGGCGGTTCTACTCTGTCCAGTAGGGTTGCTAAGAGTCAGAATGGGGTTTTTTTGTTTCCGTTTTAAATTTATATGGGAAGGAGACCTGGTGGTGCAGTGGTTAAAGTTCTTGGCTGCTAACTAAAAGGCCAGCAGTTCAAACCACCAGCCGCTCCGCAGGAGAAAGATGTGGCAGTCAGCTTCCATAAAGATTTACAGCCTCGGAAACCCTACGGGGCAGTTCTACTCTACCCTACAGGGTCGCTGTGAGTCAGAATCAACCCAATGGCAGTGGGTTTGGTTTCTCTGCTTTATCTATATGGGATCAAATTGACAACAGCAACTTGAAAGGTTAGAGAAAAAACCTAAGGGGCAGTGAGATCATGTTAATGGTGGAGGAATAACTCATAAAAGGAGGGTGAGAAAGCTTGCACAACTTGAAAAAATGTAATCAGTCACTGAATCGTACATGTACAAATTGTGGAATCGGTGTATTTTTGCTGTGTACATTTTCAACAACAAAAATAATTAAAAAACAGTAAAAAAGAAACAATGGGAAGATGAGCCAGTAAATTAAGAGACCAGAAAACATTGTGAATGAAGGCAAGAGAATCCATTCTCAATATTTCTCCCTGAAAATGTTCTTGTTGCTTTTGTCACATGGGTACCAAAAAAAGTTTTTTACCTAAATATTTGAGTCCATAAATCTTGGCTATAAATTAAAAATACCAAAGTTTTTTAAAAAAATTGTTGTTGAAAGTATACACAACAAAACGTACACCAATTCAACAATTTCTACATGTTCAATTCAGTGACACTGATAACCTTCTTCAAGCTGTGCAGCCATTCTCACCCTCCTTTTCCGAGCTGTTCTTCCTCCTTTATCACAAAAACTCACTGCCCCCTAAGCTTCCTATCTGACCTTTCCAGTTGCTGTTAAAAAAAGACCAAAGTTTCTTTTTTTTAAAATTTTTTTTGTTGTTGTAGTTTAAATGAAGTTTACATTTCAGGTTTGTCTCCCATACAAAAATTTATACATACATTGTTATGTGACCCTAATTGCTCTCCCCATACTGTGACAGCACACTCTTCCTTTCCACCCGATTCCCCATGTCCATTCAACCAGCCCCTAACCCCCTCTGCCTTCCCATCTCACCTCCGGACACAAGCTGCCCATTTAGTCTCTTGTACCTATTTGAGCTAAGAGACACACTCCTCACGAACATCACTTTATGTTCCACAGTCCAGTCCAATCCGTGTCTGAAGAGCTGGCCTTGGAAATTGTTTTATTTCTGGGCTGATAGAGAATCCAGGGGCCATGCTTTCTGGGGTTCCTCCAGTCTCAGTCAGACCATTAAGTCTGGTCTTCTTACTAGAATTTGAGTTCCGCACCCCATCTTTCTCCTGCTCCATCAGCGACTCTCTGTTGTGTTCCCTCTCAGGACGGACATTGGTGGTAGCCAGGCACCATCTAGTTCTTCTGGTCTCAGGCTGATGAAGTCTCTGGTTTACGTGTCCCTTTCTGAAAAAAGACCAAAGTTTTTCAAGACAACTTTTTAACCTTCTATGGAAATAAAACTAATGCTATCCAGAAAGAAGAAAAAAATAAGATGGAATCAAGGACTGGAATCCAGGTGTGGTAACTTCTCATTTTCTGCTGCAGGAAGATCTGGATGTAAAAATCCCCACTACATATCTGATAGGATGGCAGATGGCATCAGGCTTAATGGGCTGATGAGACGAAGTGACTGGCCCACCCTGAGTTCAGCAAAACTTAATTCAATATTTTTTAATCTTTTTTTTTACATTTATATATTTTACTATTTTTTATTGTACTTTAGATGAAGGTTTATAGAGCAAATTATAGTTTCTCGTTAAACAATCAATACACATATTGTTTTGTGACATTGGTTGCCAACCCCACAAAATGTCAACACTCTCCCCTTCTTGAGCTTGGGTTCCCCGTTACCAGCTTTCCTGTCCCCTCCTGCCTTCTCATCCTTGCCCCTGGGCTGGAATGTCCTTTCAGTCTCGTTTTGTTTTATGGGCCTGTCTAATCTTTGTCTGAAGGGTAAACCTCAGGAGTGACTTCAGTACTGAGTTAAAAGGGTATCCCGGGGCCATACTCTCGGGGTTTCTCCAGTCTGTCAGGCCAGTAAGTCTGCTCTTTTTTTGTGAGTTAGAATTTTGTTCTCCATTTTTCTCCAGCTCTGTCCGGGACCCTCTATTGTGATCCCTGTCAGAGCAGTCGGTGGTAGCCGGGCACCATCTAGTTGTGCTGGACTCAGTCTAGTGGAGGCTGTGGTAGTTGTGGTTTAAATCTTTTAAATGAGATCAACTTTTTGACCCAGGATGCACTCAAAGTAAAATGGAAAAGTGGAGATGGCAGAAAGCATTATGATGATACAGCAAACAAAATTTGAAGAATAAAGCTCATCATCTAGATTAAAAAGCACTAGAAATAGTTCTAATTATGTTAGTTGCCTCTTGAAGTAGACTATGAACAAATGAAGCTTTTTACCCAATCTTTGAATGTTTATAACACATATCTATAGTACTTTTCAATTGTCCACAGAACCCTTTTAAGCCAGTCAATAAATATCAGTTGAACAAATTAGCAACCTGGTAAGGTGGCCAGGATGGGTATTATATCCGTCTAATAAATGTCAAAATTGAGACTCAGAAGGAATATGATTTGATCCTGTTTATACCAAGTGTAGAAGTGCCAGGAACAGGACCAGGTCTCTCCCTAATCCTAGGCCCACACTCTTTCTTCTGCACACTTCCTATTTTTGCTGGATAAAACTCTACTCCAAGAAATCTCAGGCTGTTTCCAAATTTTTAAATACAAAATCTACCCTAACTACAGGGATTGGCTCAGTAACTGGTAAGAATAGTGCTTTTGTAAAATAAACTTTGTACTCAGAAATTCCAGATCTGTGTGGTTCGCTTTATTTGCATAACCTCCCAGGGCAGAGAGTCAGGGAGACTCTGTGAACCCCAAGGTGATCAGTCAAGTGGTGGCAATACTTTTTCTGTAAATCCCCCAAAGCAGGTCAAAAAGTTTCCCTTTAGGCTACACACAGAGGAAATATTTAACTAGAGTCACAATAAACACCCCCTCCCCCACAAACCAAAAGGTTACATTTCAGATTTAAAGAGTCCTTTGGAGTCTTCCTCAAAGCTTTTCTGAATAAAATTTGCCAGTCGTTCCCATTTCGCCATATTTATGAAGATCGTTCCTATGTCTATGTCTACCTTGAATGCTTTTCTTGTTCAGTGACAGTCCTAACTTTCCTTCTAGAGTATGCTCACGTTTTCTAACACTATCCTTTCATCTGCATTTTCAGTTGATAAAGTATATAACTTTTCATTCTATACTGTAAGCAAAGTTTGATACAAGTTTCTCTACTTACAAGCTTTGTTAAGTTTAAAATTTCCTAGCTACACTTGGTACAGACATTATTTTTTACTTGTATAGAGTCTCCAAGAGAAAGTGTGGCTGTATATCTGGGATTAATACTTTGGGCATAAAAATTAATTAACAAAGATTTTTGAGCACCTGTGATTATAGTGAGGTCCCTGCGTGGCACAAATGGTTTGTGCCTGACTACTAACCTAAAGGTTGATGGTTCAAATCCATCCAGTGGTGCCATGGAAGAAAGCTCTGGCAATCTGCTTCTTGAAAGATTACAGCCAAGGAAACAACGTGGAGCACTTATACACTTAATACATGGGGTCACCACAAGTCAGAATCGACTCGCCGGCAATGGTACAGTATGGGTATAATTATACTGGCCAACCATATTTTCAGAATTCTAAATCAAGTGAGCCCATTAAGGGTTGGGACTGTGTTTTCATCTTTATATCACTAGCTCCTAATACACATTAGGACCGCATAGCCACTTGTTGAATGAATAGCACTTTGACGAAAGAAAAAGGATAGAGTATTTTAAATATGAACTATCTTCAAAAATTCTTTTGGATGAGTGCTCTGTGTGTACATGTTTGAGGGTTGCCAGATTTATATATTACATAATATTTGGGACATACTTTTATATTAAAAAAGATTGTTTATCTGAAATTAAAATTTAACTGGGCATCCTATATTTTATCTGGCAACCCTATCAATTTATTCTAGAAATATGCATTGCATCCCTGATGTGTGTCAGGAACTGTGCTAGGCACTAGGAAGACAGCAGCGAAGAAACAGACCCAGTGCAGTCCTCCTGGTGCTGACGGTCTACCAGGGAAGACAGGCATTCAACAAACCATTACACAATAAATTCTGATGGTGAAAATGCTACTAAAAGACAACTTTGAAACAATATAAGAGACCTTAGGTATGGTGGGAAGTAAGGCCTGTTTGATGCCCCTGGGGGTGAAGGCAGTGCAGGAATTTTCCGGAAGTGAAACGTCACTGTGGCTAGGGATGGCAATGGGAGAAGAGCTGGGTCTAGCAAGGCCTTGTAGGCTCAGTAAAAGATTTTCCTACTAGACCCAGGTATAGTGCTGGGCAGTGGGGATTCAGAAATGAGGGCCAATTCCTGCCCCCAAGAAACTCAAAGTGTACTGATTCAAACGTATGAGGATAAGACGAACAGACAAAAAATAAAGTTTGAAAGTCACTTTCAAGGAGCATGATTACAGAATAATCTTTGTGGCAATAAACATATCCCCAGACATTTCCAAAGATCTGTTCTTACTAAGTTTACACTGCTGTGCCTGCTCACCTGAAGTGCAGTATCTGCTGGGATGACTTTGGAGGAAGTCTGAATAGCATTTTTGAAATGTTGGAAAAGCCTGAGACTAGAAAGCCAGTAGAAGTACACTGCTTAATATTCTCGTAGCAAACTAGGTAAGATACAACTTTTCAGTGGTAATGTTATTTTCAAGGATGTGTGTGTGTCGAAAAAATATATTTAAAAAAACCCCAAAAAACTCAGTTTTAACTACATTAAAAACTTTCCCTTAATGCTAGCCTTGTTGTATTTTAGCCTAGTTCTTCAGTTCCATTGGCCACGACCTTCTTTGAACCGTCACAAATTTCTTTTTATGAAGATTACTGTATACAAAAGGTACCACTACATATTCTTTGTTAGTGTCGAGAACTAGCTAAGCTGCTTGTTTTCACTATGATTATAAAGAAGGGACAAAACCAATTGTGAACCCATTCTGGGACCTTAAATATAATTAAGAGTAACAAAGACTTCGCTGCAAATAAATTTACCTTAATTCAAAATCTCTCAGATCTTCAAAAATAGTGTAATTTCTCAAAAAAATTTCTGAAACTAAAAATACAAACTAGAATATGCGAATTGTGTTGGGCTGGTTTCGAACACCGTCTTACAAAACGCCGATATCTTTATAATGACATAATTATTCCATTTAACAGTTCAGAGAAAAGGTATTACCTTTAATAAAATCTGATACCAATGTTCTTCCAAGAAATACTCTTTTACTAAACAGATCCAGAGTTTTTAATTTGCGAACTGTTCAATCGCCAAAATGAAAATACCTCTTTACTACCGCAGCCGAAAGCTTTCCGCTAGCCAGTTCTACACCCATGCACGGTAGGTCTGAAAGACTGAGGAGTAAGAAAAGGCTGGCTTATAAGAGTCTCGCGAGAAGCGTGTTTTAACCAATTTTCGCGACATTTTTATGCCCTCCCCCCCACCCCCCCGGCCCCTGCAGGATACCAGTTAGTCTCGCGATCTTTGGGAAGTTCCGTTGGGGAAGATGGCGGCGGCCGCGAGTACCCTTCTCTTCTTGCCGCCGGGGACTTCAGACTGAGCCTTACCGGGAAGAGTGGGGACTACTGGTGCCCTGCGTCCCGGGAGCCCGAACCATTTTGGTTCTCCCGTTAGTAGTGGGGAAGGGCTTATCCTCTTGTATAGCAGACTCAGACCTTCCCCACCTCCAGGATGAAGGCTCAGGGGGAAGCCGAGGGTGAGTGAGGGGGAGAGAGAGGGCGGGACACAACTATGGGATGCCTGCTGGTGAGAGGGGCTGCGGGCCGATGCCCCGTGGGCGCCACGCTCCGGAGGGCTCAGAGTCCAGGAGACGAGATGTGTGTGAGTTTTATACTCTGGCTGTGGCTTCCCCAGGTGATGGTGGAGTTCCAACTTTGGGGTGATGGGGTCTCCCAACTTCAGTGAAGGTTTCCTGTTCTACTAGGGGCAATCATTTGGGCTTCAGGACTCTTTTAGGCTAAAGTGGTGGGAAACCAGGCGAGTGAATCTAAAACTGCTTTTACCTTGTTTAAGAAGAGACGTCTGAATAGTGACATAAAAATGAATACAGAGCTGCGTGTAAAAATACTGGAGGATGTTTCGGCGTGAGTGAAACGATTAGGGTCTTATGATATTAAAAGTCAGCCGTTCTCTAGAATGTCACGGTGTTCAGACCTTGTGCTATTGTATATTTTTAAAATGCTTTGAATTTCATCCTTTCAATGGCTAAACTAACAACTGCTGAAAAACAACTTTTCTGTGGCACCTTTCCCACCTCCTCTAAAGTTCCACGCTCCAGTTTAAATTCTTCCTTAGCATTTGAGGCATAGTTCTACTAAAACAGCTCCTTGTATTATTATTGTTTACTTATCTTCTCCACTTTATTCTAAGCTTTGTAGATCAGGGATCCTTCCTTACTCGTCTTTATGTAGTCCCTGGCGCATAATAGCTGCTTCAAAAATGTTTGTTCATTTGAGCATCCAAGTAAGATGAATCTTGTTTTAGAAGGTCTTCTCCCCCTTGCCTCAACTCTGATTGATGACATTCTATTCATTTTTCAATGCCAATATCAACTGTTACCTTTTCTGTAACATCCCCACAACTGATTATGGACTTTTCTTCCTTTGAACTTAAGTAGTAAGGTGTTTCTGTTTTTAGGAGCATATCTCACTTTGCTTTGTGTGATGTTTGTTTTCATATTATCCACATCTCTCACATACATCATCTCAGACATGTTGTGTATTTTTGCATCTCCAGTGGTCTTTAGCACAGCTCCTTGCTCATACTAGGCAGCTTAAGAATTAGAGGAGGGTTCGAGGGCACATACTTAGTCCAGAAACCAGTCTTGTCTACCTTTCTCTTAGCTCTGCTGGAGAGTCATCCTCTGGCCATAGATCTCTTCCATATTTAAATGGCTAATAGACCCAGTTTTCTTTTTTTATAATATATTTTATTTTCTTGTTTATACACCGCAGAACATACACCAATGCAACAGTTTCTACACGTACGGTTCAGTGACATTGATTACATTCTTTGAGTTGTGCAGTCCTCCTTTTCTGAGTTATTCCTCCCCCATTAACATAAGCTGGCTGCCCCCTAAGTTTCCTATCTAATCTTTCTGGTTGCTATTGTTAGTTTGATTCCATATAAATAGATCTTAAAAGAGCACAGTGTTGAAGAGAGCCCGTTTTCTTGATCCCATTGCCGTGAGTCAACTCTGATTCATAGTGACTCTATAGGACAGAGTAGAATCTTTTACAGGGTTTCCAAGACTGTAAATCTTTACAGAAGCAGACTGCCACATCTTTCTCCCTCGGATTGGCTGGTGGCTTCAAACCGCTGACCTTTCAGTTAGCAGCCAAGCACTTAACCATTGCACCACCACGGCTCCTTTGTTTTCTTGATAGCACCTACAAATTGATCTCTCAAAATTATGTCAAAATATTAAGGAAGTCAGTATTTTCACATTGAATACCAATTACCATAGTAAGGCCATGTTCAAATGTATGCTCTGTGTATGTCATGCAAGGAGTTTCATGCATATCATGGAGTGACTTTGTCACTGAATTGTAGGCTTAATCCTGAATCATGATTAGAGACGGTCCTTCTTTTGGTTCCTATTAAAAATTTAAATAGATAACCCTCCTGCTGTATGGTATTCCTTAGGTCAGACCTGTAATTTATGTCTTCCCACCATTAAAAATAGTTTCTTTATGTTTTAAAGTAAATAATAATGAAAACTAGTTTAACTGAGTTCTTACTGGTGTGACGTATGGAGGTTTCTTTTGCAAGAAAAACTGTGGAAGGGCTTGATAAAAGAGTTTCTAATTATGTTTTCTGATTTATACCATAGAGTCAGAAAAGCTGAATAAGATGAGTTCTCTCTTGGAACGGCTTCATGCAAAATTTAACCAAAATAGACCTTGGAGTGAAACCATTAAGCTTGTTCGTCAAGTCATGGTGAGGATTGTGGTAGAGTGGGTAAAATGATGTGCTTAGGTAATCTGAGCTCTTTTGTGGGCTTGTTCAAACTATAGGTATAGTGTGTCTTCAGTTTTATTTATCATAAAACACAGATTCATGGTGGCTATCAACGTTAGGAATCTGCCTGAGAAGGAGGTGTATTTATGAAATTGTGTTAATTGTGAGTGCAGTGGGGTATTTCAGGCAGAAATGCTAAGTAATGCACCTATAAGGGGCACATTTGATAGACTAGTATAAAGAGATTATTATCACTGTGTGGTAATTCATGGATCTATTCACTTACGGTTTGTATACTTTCCTATATATATGTTATACTTCAATGAAAACACCCTTCGCCCCCATCTTACTTGAGTCCAGAATAAGTTCAGTATAATAGACTTATTAATGTTTAAAATGAACATATTAGTGATACAGCACTAGCAGAAGAACTGAATTTAGTGTCAAAAGACCTGTATTTTAGGCTTAACTCTAGGACTTATTACCTATGTGACCTTGGAAAACTTACTAGATCTCTGAGTCTCAGTTTCCTCATCTGGAAAATGGAGGCATATAATACCAGTTTACTTTTCCATATAGTTTTGTTGTAAGGATCAGATGAGATTATGGACGTGAAAATGTTGTGTTGCTAAAAGATTTCTGTAACTGTAAATTCTACCAATGCACGTATATCTTCTGACTCATTTTTGTGTGCATAGAAGATATTTTTTAAAAAATGTGTTGAATAAATGAATTGAAAATTTTCCAGTCTGGGAATTTAGAAGTTGTTATTTTTTGTACTCCAAGGCAGCCATATTCTAGTTTGAGATATGTTTTATTAACGATTTTGTCATTAGCGAGACATCATGAGATGGAGGAGTTCCAAGTGGCTACTCAGGCACTCTGTTGGGGTACCAGTCTCTTGGTTTGGTCACCATGGCCTCCATTGTCTACTTAACAGTTGTGTAGGTTCAGAAACCTAATTTTATTGGTACATCAGGCTTTTAAAACCTTTTAACAACAGACATACTAACCACATCACAGGAGATTAACATGTAAATCAGAACATCTGTTTATTAATTTACAACAGAGAGTTTATTTTGCTAATTACCAGAATACTGGTATCCATTTTTTCAGAGCATCGCTTTCTTTATTCAGGATATAAAGAGAGTCAGATTATTAATTAATGAGATGTTTGTTTTGTACCATAAACCTGTTCACTTTTGTGGGGACTGGAATATTTTGCAGAGAGATGCTTTCCTGGATTGGGTTAAAAAAACTGCTAATTTTTTTGTCCTTTGGGAGTCCCTCTCATGTACTACAAGTTCTATTTCTTGGCAAGGGTTTAATACAATTGATCGAGATTCAGCTCTAATCTAGTTTGAATAAGGTTTGGTTGCATTTCTCAGACTATATGTAAATTACGTTGTTAGATTTAGGAATTGCCAAATCTCCTGAGCTACCCCATTTAAATCTTACAATGCAGTCACTTCTACAGGAGGCTGATCTCATCTGTTAAATTTTGATTCTTCCTAATTTTTTCCCTTATTTTAGATCTGGGAATACCCTTTTCTACCCTGTGGATATGGAAGGACAGAGTAATAGTTAAGAGTCTACAGACTATTCTGAAATATTACTATTAGTATAATGCATATATTTGCATGAAACATTGTTGGTTTGATTAATTTTTGCCTCAAATATTTTCCTACTTGGCACACAGGAGAAAAGGGTCGTGATGAGTTCTGGAGGGCACCAACATTTGGTCAGCTGTTTGGAGACATTGCAGAAGGCTCTCAAAGGTTTGTAAGCACTTTTGAAATATGCTGATTTTTTAAAACTCGGTTTACGAACTGTTTTATACTTACACTGGAAATATAAATTGAGGTAGGTCAGCTTTCTATGCTGTGTGTTGCTTTGCTTTCATATATGGAGTTGAAATGAGCTTTTTCCTGAACTTTTGAAACAGTTATTTTTGATCCTCTTTTGGAGGTCTAGTAGAGACTTAAAGATAATTGATGACAAGTAACTGAGATAGCAAGGCAAAGCTCTTTTTTGTGTGTGTCACATGTTCTAATTAGCCCTTAATAAGAAAATGGATATTTTAACTTATCTGGAAGATTTTTACAACGTTTAGTGGCAATGTTTTGAGGAGAACAAATCATAAGGTTTTGAAATTGGTTATTCATGCTCATAATTACTAAATTTTATATTTTGGGAAAAATGAAAGTAAAAGCAGGTTTTACTTTGCTCCACCACAAATAAACTTAATTCATTTGAGTATTTGTTTATGTTGGATTTGATGTTAATCTTCTTTATTCTAGCGTTAGCAGATAAACATGTTTTTTTTTAGGTTAAATATAACTTGTCCCAAATAAGGGGCAATGAAAAAGGGAGAGGAGAAAAGTCCAATAATTTTTTCAAGTACGTAGATCCTTGTTTTGACACTTATTAATGCCTAGGCCACGGCTAAACCTTACTAGTGAACTTTGTGCAAATTACAGGCATTTGAACTGTTAAATATGTTACTGCTTTGGAAGGACAGATACATTCCTCAGGATGTTTCTGTGTTTCAAGAATACAATTATTTGGAGACTCAGTTGTGATTTCCTTTTTTGTCCTTTCATAGTAACATCTTTACCAGCAATGACTGACCGTTTGGAGTCGATAGCAAGACAGAATGGGTAAGTAGTCTATCTGTAAGCACAGATATTTACCTTAGTGTTGACTTTGGGTGGCTTTATTTATGTATCTTCTATTAATTTTTGTTTTGATTTGTTCCTGCTAGACTGGGCTCTCATCTCAGTGCCAGTGGCACTGAATGTTACATCACGTCAGATATGTTCTATGTGGAAGTGCAGTTAGACCCTGCAGGACAGCTTTGTGATGTAAAAGTGGCTCACCATGGGGAGAATCCTGTGGTACGTGTTGTTGATATTTCCCTGGAATCTGTGGGGTTTACTTAGGGACATTAACTTAAAGTGAACTGTTGCGGTTTTAAATAGCTTGGGTTTCGTTTTTTTCATGAGCCACTGTAGAGATGATGTGATGGGCTACAACATCAGTAGCTAGAGAATGGAATTTAGAATAATGTGGGTCCATTTCTGACATCATCCTAGGGCTTTTCACAAGGGGAAACACTGGAGGAGCCCTTTTCATTTCATATCAACAGACATGAGCCGCAAATTAACAATAGGTACTGGGGATAGGAAGATAAATAATTTGTGGTTCCTGCCCTCAAAGCACTCATAGTCAAGTAGGACAGATAATCTTGTACATAGCTAACTTCTCTGAAAAAATCCTGTGATAGAGATGAGTGTAAAATGTTGTGTAACCAGATAGTTGATGTGGATTCCAAGGATGACATTAAAGAGAGGTCCTAGTATTTCAAACAAGCTACTGAATGTTTATTTCTTTATAAACTATATATTTTTATTTTTAAGTTCCCATCTTAATCCCCATATTTCACCAAGTAGGAAGAAGATGTTTTTTGATCTCTTAATATAAGGACTTTCTGTAGTTTTGATGTTTTTGTTATAAAGCATGTGCAGTTACTAAAAGAGAAAAATTTCTGATGTCTTCAAAGTGTTACAGTAGTTTAATGTTTTAATATAATTTTAATTTCAGAGCTGTCCAGAGCTGGTGCAGCAGTTAAGGTGAGAAAATGACATTTCTGTTCCTTTATGTTGACAGACAATGTTTTTCTTTACAGCTAGGGTTTGAGACTAGTTAGAAGTTACTTTCCTCAAGAACAAATTTTTCAGACTCTGTACTTGCTCACTTTCAGAATTGTCTTAGCTTAGTTTCTTACCCTACTCAATCCATGCCAGGGTTTCTCAATTTCAGCACTATTGACATTTTGGATTGGAAAATTCTTTGCTGTGAAGGCCTACCCAGTGCATTGTAGGTTGTTGTAGCAGCATCCCTGGCCTCTCCTCACTAGTTGAGAGTAGTCTCCTCCAGTTGTGACAATCAAAAATATCACCAGACATTGCCAAATATCTGCTGGAGGGCAAAATCGCCCCTGATCTAGCCTTAGGAGTTCTGTGTGGAACAAAAATAAATAGAACCTAATCATTAAATCAGAGAGAGTTTGAGAAAATTGAACCAATACCATGAAAATAATTTTTTCTCCTTTCATTTTGAGAAATTATTTTACATTAAGGTGTATGTGTGATAAATTCCTGTCATAGTGGAAGTGCTAGGCTTGAAGACAGTTACTTTCAGTAAGTGGTAGCTTTTTCCACTAATTTATCTTTTCCCTTTGAATTGTATGGAAATTTCCATGCTTAAATTTAAACCCAGAATCAACTTTCTGGGAATTAGAGAAAATCATTGCATCAGTTTTGTGTTTTAAACATAGCAGAGTTCTTAGCTACAACATGGGATGTCTTAGAAAGGGTGTTAATATTGAGGAAATAAATTTTACACTCAGCCTTGTCAGTGATCAGTTTAGTGTCCTTAATGCCAAATGCACCAAATTTGAACCAGCTTCTAAAAAATTGTAATACAACAAAAAAATTAACCTTTTTATAATTTTATTGACTTGATAAGTCTAGCAAAGGTGAATTACTAGAATACTTCAAAAAGGGCCAATATTTCTGGCTCTGAAGTGGAGTAAAGGAGCCCTGGTGGTGCAATGGTTAAGTGCTTGGCTGCTAACCAGAAGGTTGGCATTTTGAACCTACCAGCTGCTCACAGGAGAAAAGACCTGGTGGTCTGCTCCTGGAAAGACTACAGCCTAGGAAACGTTAGGGAGCAGTCCTACTCGAACCTATAGGGTCTCTATGAGTTGCAATTGCCTCGACGGCACAAAATAAGAACAACAAAGTGCAGTAGGGGCCGCGTCAGCTTATGAATTAATGGTGTTTTAAAGTTAATTTGTAAACCTGTTTAGAAATGGAATTTCAGAAAGAATGTTAAATTGTACACCTTTTTTATTTTTAACTACGTACAGATGGTAATTTTAAGGCAAGGAATATATTTTGCTGTTGCTCTTGTTTCTTATTATCTTCTTGTCTATATGTAGTAAGAGCTCAATAATTGAATTTTAAAGTATCCCTCTAGAGAGAGAGAATCGTTGAGTTTTGTTAGCTTTCTAAGCCTGTCCATAAGAGCGCTCATTTAACTAAAGACTGAGAGTCGAAGCCTGAATATCGGGTCCTGAGAAGCCAGAGGTCATAGTAATAGGATTTTTTTCCCTTTGGGGCATGCCTGGTTGTAGGAATATTTTGGAATATGTGAAGTTTGTCTCCACCCCCTTCTCTCTAGGTCTCCTGTCTATCTCCTAATATTCATTTTTCTTCTCACCTCTTTGCTGTCATGTTGCCATAAACCTGCAAGTATTCTGTCTTCTCAGTTTATTTATTTCCCATTATCTCTCTTTTAATAAAAAATTTTATTTCCTCATTATATCTAATCTCAGTTATGTATAAGATGAAAGGAAAGTGACTTATTAAAACCAAGTCTTATTATTTCGGAGCTAATTCATTAGTATATGAATTATCGGGTCCTTTTGATCTCTATACAGCTTATTAGCACCTTCTACAGAAAAATGAGGCAGAGAGAGAAAGGGAAAAATTTCATTTTCTTTTGTACTTCTGATTAACTTTGGGAAACTTAAAAAGATTAAAACAAATGATTAAAACCAGAGTTTTATATAGCCATTATTTTTGGCTCTTTTCTGTAAGATCTAGTGGTAATTATATGTTGTAATTCTCCCCCTTTCCTTGAACTCCCTATAGGGAAAAAAATTTTGATGAATTCTCTAAGCATCTTAAGGGTCTTGTTAATCTGTATAATCTTCCAGGTGACAAGTAAGTATTTTTTTTTTTTTTTTTTGCTTTTTGGGGAAAAATCAGTATAAATCTAGAAGCAATTTTGTGCTTAAAAATTTGCCAAGTTTTCTGCCCTACCTCATTTTTGATTTCTACTTGTATTGACAATATGTAGTTAAGCTTCTGACTTTATATCTTTTAAATACACAGTATTTGCATTAGTGGATTACAATATCAGAAGACAAATGACTATAATCCTTGAAATGTCTTCAACATGTTGATTTCTAGGCTGAAAGGAATTAATTGTTGTGAAACTAGCTTGTCATTTTTATTAACCTACCTGGGATCCTGTTAGCCTGCTTGGGTCTTTAAACAGATTAAAATTGTCACTATTATTTATTTGTTTGTGTATTTTAGTTGCCTCCAGGACAGATTTGCCCATTATTTAGGCTTGCTATGTCTGTGTGTGTGTGTGTGTGTGTGTGTGTGTGTAAGAGAGAGAGAGAGAGTGTGAGTGTGAGAGTGTGTGTGTGTGTGTGTGTGTGTGTGTGTACTTAACTCTTGTTCTTGTTATCTACTCCCCAGCAAACTGAAGACTAAAATGTACTTGGCTCTCCAATCCTTAGAACAGGATCTATCTAAAATGGCAATTATGTACTGGTAAGACTGACTAAAACATTGATTCTATATGACCCTTCTAGGTACCTTGTTCTTTTTTTAAGTTTTTCATCCTGGGAATTGCTAGGATCCTGTTTCACTGTCTATCTTGTCCTTGTCCATTCCCTTTCAAATGATGACTGTATTCCATCTTCTGAGTAATAGTATCACCAGTTCATTTGTTGGTATTCCATAGGTTTTTATCTGAAGATTTGTCAAATCTGATCTCTCATCAGATAAATAATATGTTCATCATATTACTTACTGTTGTGTACTTGGAAATGATCCCTTTTCTTTGAAGGTGAAATATGCTTGCTATATGCCCGAATATAGAACAAAGTTGTTGGAAAGTGTCATAAGACTTAAGATCTGAACTCGGTATGAAACTACACTAAGACCTCAGGGCTTAAATAAAAGCAAACATAGATCATTTGTCTTGCAGGAAAGCAACCAATGCTAGTCCCTTGGATAAGATTCTTCATGGAAGTGTTGGCTATCTCACTCCAAGGAGTGGGGGTATGTGATCATATTTACATATTTAGAAAAATGTCTAGTTTTAGTTGAGGGGTCATTACTAATAATTTCACCTTGAGTTTATAAAGATAGCAGTGGTAAAAAACTACCAGTTTCTATTGGCAGTGGGTATTTTATAATGATTTCTAAGGTGTCAACACCTAACCTCCCCCAGTTTTTTTTGGTATGTTTGTTTGTCTAAACTGTGAAGTAAATTGTTCTAGAATCAATACTTTGGCTGCTGTCATACATCGTAACCTGCTTGGAGCATGACTCCTCGTATCTTTGAAAATAATTCCTTATGTATAGATTTACGGTAATGTGGATGTTTTTATTTGTAATTTACCTGATAAAGGTGCTTTGATGATTGTTATTTTTCATAGGTCATTTAATGAACTTGAAGTATTATGCCTCTCCCTCTGACCTACTGGATGATAAGACTACATCTCCCATCATTTTGCATGAGAATACTGGTAAGACTTAAACTGTGAAGTGACCCTGTGTACAACGGAATGAAAGACTGCCCGGTCCTGGGCCATCCTCACAGTTGTTGTTATGCTTGAGCCCATTGTTGCAGCCACTGTGTCAATCCATCTCATTGAGGGTCTTCCTCTCTTTCCCTGACCCTCTACTTTACCAAGCATGATGTCCTTCTCCAGGGACTGGTTCCTCCTGATAACATGTCCAAAGTATGTGAGATGAAGTCTTGCCATCCTTGCTTCTAAGCAGCATTCTGGCTGTACTTCTTCCAAGACAGATTGTTTAGTTCTTTTGGCAGTCCATGGTATATTCAGTATTCTTCGCCAACACTATAATTCAAAGGCATCAGTCTCGTTCGGTCTTCCTTATTTGTTTGCCAAGGTTTCACATACATACGAAGCAATTGAAAATTACCATGACTTGGGCCAGGTGTACCATAGTCCTCAAAGTATCTTTGCTTTTTAACACTATAAAGAGGTGTTTTGCAGCAGGTTTGCCCAATACAGTGTGTCTGATTTGTTGAGTGCTGCTTTGTTCACTGCTTAAAAAATACTTAAAAAAAAAAAATTGAATGCCTGGGCCTGCGTATACTCTTTGGTTTGCTACCTAATGAATTTGCTATCCTTACAAAAAAAAAATCATATTTGTGCCCCTACCTCCTGATATACACACACAGTCGATCCTCATTTGTGAATTTGCCTACTCGATGAAATTTGTTTGTCATCCCAAAATCAATACTGGTGGTAGTCTTGCAGTAATTTGCATATATGCTGTAAGGACAAATACAAATTAGAAGTAAGAAATCTATAAAAGGAGAGGCTTACCCTCCTTGTTGGAGAAAAGAGAAGAGACTGTCCCCATCCCCTTTTCTGAAGAGTATTTACTTTCGAAGGTTTGTAATTGTTAGTTCGTTCTATGACTCTGAAACATTATGTAAATCTTTTTAAAGGCCAAAATATAAATAAGCCCCTTGCCAGTTTTACAACCGAGGAATTTTTCCTCAAGGACCTGGAAGCCATTCCTTTGAAATGTAATCAGTCAAGGAAGGTAGCACCCCTAATCTTCTAGGGTAGGAGCCTAACTTTAGCTGGCACAAGTCTCCAAGTTGCAAACCTATCTCTGGTCATAAAGATATGAGAAATTGGTCCCAGACAGAGTGGAAGAAAAATGTAGAACAAAATTCAGTTTCACAGATAGAGACAGACTTACTGGTCTGGCCGAGACTAAAAGAATCCCTGAGACTCTGGCCCCTGGACACCCTGCTAACTCAGAACTGAAGCCACTCCAAAGTCCACCTTTCAGCCAAAGATTAGATAGGCCCATAAAACAAACAGTAACAAACGTGAGGAACGTGCTTCTTAGTGAGACCAAATGGGCAACACCTGTCTAAAAGCAAAGACAAGGCGGGAAGGGACAGGAAAACTGGACGAATGGATGCAAACCCAGGATGGAAAGGGAAAGGGGGAGAGTGTTGACACATTGTGGGGATCGCAACCGATGTCACCAAACAATTTGTGTATAAATTTTTGAGTGAGAAACTAATTTGCACCGTAAACTTTCACCTAAGGCACAATAAAATTAATAATAAAAAAAGATAAATTAATTTTTTTCTTTGAATATAGGCAATTAACAGACACAGGTAGCTATCCCAATTGCCAGGTGAATTTAGGATGAACTATGTATGACAGGGAGTCCTTGGGTGGCACAAATGGTTAAGTGCTCGACTACTAGCTGAAAGGGTGGTAGTTTGAATCTACCCAGAGGCACCTCAGAAGGCAGGCCTCATGATCTACTTCCAGAAGGTCACAGTCTTGAAAATCCCATGGAGCAGTTCTACTCTGCACACGTAGGGTCACCATGAGTCGAAATCGACTTGATGGTAACTAACAATAACATGTATGACAAATGGTGCTGTCAGGTACTCTTATTGAGGACTAGTTGTCATTTGTTTTGTGAATATGTATGAAATGGGATGCATCTGCTTGGCTATATGAAAGGGTAAAAGTCCTTTCTGTCTTCGCAATCTCTTTGACAAATTGACTATGATATGCATCACATGTGGTTTAATGCTTACTCAGTGATAAGACTGTATTCTTCCACTTTTGTGGAAAGTTTATTTGCAACGGCAGGATATTTTAATTATGCTTCCCCAACAATGCACAGAGAAGTGAAAAAATTAAGTTGCTCTGTGCGTATGTTCCCAGCTGAGGTTGAAAAAAATGATCCTGCCTTCTTGTTTCAGCTCTCATATGGTAAACAAGTGTCCTCTTTTCAGTCATTTAGTGCCACATTTTCCACATTTTTGTGCATTTTGTTGATGATTTTTCCATTTAAAATGACTCTCAAGTTTAGTGCTGAACTGCTGTCTAGCAATTCTAAGTGCAAGAAGGCTGTGATGCTCCTTATAGAGAAAATACGTGTGTTAGATGAGCTTCATTCAGGCATGAGCGATAGTGCTCTTGGCTCTGAATTATGTTACTAAATCAGTATATATTAAAGGGTCCCTGAGTGACGCAAATGGTTTGCCCTCAGCTACTAACCTAAAAGGTGGCAGTTCAAATTCATTCAGCAGCACCGTGGAAGAAAGGCCTGGTGATCTGTTTTTGTAAAGATTACAGCCAAGAAAACACTATGGAGCAGTTCTACCCTGTAACATACGGGTCACCATGAGTTTGAATTGACTCAATGGCAATAGGTTTAGTTTTTTGGTTTTATATGTTAAATAAGGTTTCTTTAAACAGAAACACACATAAAAATAAGGTTATGTATTGATCAGTTGACAAAAATATTGTGATCAGAGGCTCACAGGAATCTAACCCTGTGTTTCTTCTATACCATTGGTTCAGTATTCATTAATTCAGTGTGTTTGGCAACTTTATAGAACATACTTCCTGGGAATAATGAGAATCAACTCCATGTATATAAGACAGACTAGGAAGAAAGGCCTGACAGTCTACCTCTGAAAATCAGCCAGTCAAAACTCTGTGGATCACAGTAGTTTGATTCCATTGTGTGTGGGGTTGCCATGAGTTGAGGGCTGGCTCTGCAGTAGCTAACAAGAAAACAACAACGTAGGGACTACATATACGTACATACACACATGTATTCCAAACAGTTAGTGCGCTTAGTTGCTAACCGAAAGGCTGGAGGTTTGAGTCCACCCGGAGGTGCCATGGAAGAAAAGCTTGGCAATCTATTTCTGAAAAATCAGCCACTGGAAGCCCTGTGAAACACAGTTTTACTCTGACACATGGGGTAGCCATGGAGTTGGAACCAACTTGATGGCAACTGGTTATGTATGCACATACATGCCCATAAACCTGTTGCTGTCTAGTTGATTCCAACTTATAGCAACTTATAGCAAGTAGAGCTGCCCCATAGGGTTTCCAAGGCTGTAATATTTACAGAAACAGACTGCCACATCTTTCTCTAGTGAAGTGGCTGGTGGATTTGAACTGCTGACCTTTTGGTTATCAGTCGAGTGCTTTAACCACTGTGCCAACAGGGCTCCTATACATGTGTACGTGTACGTGTACGTGTGTGTGTGTGTGTGTGTGTGTGTGTGTGTTTGTGTGTGTGTGTGTGTGTGTGTGTGTGTGTGTGTGTGTACGTACGTACGTACACTGCCTTATACGGTTTTCTCGGCTGTAATCTTTTATGGGAGCAGACTGCCAGGACTTTCTTCTTCAGAGCTACTGGTGGGTTCAAACCTCTAATCTTTTGGTTAGCACCACGAGGGCTCTTCTACATATATATAGACACACACGTATATACGTATATTCACATATACACCCATGGGTATATAATAAGAGCTTAACAAATGCTTTTAAATAAGTAAGTCAGTGAATGAATAAAAAGATACATACCATCTGACCTGAAATCATCAGCTTTACTCATTACTTCAAAGGTGAGAAAATTAGCCAGCTTATTAAAGAACTACAGTAATGGATTTTATTTTATGTTTAAATTTCATTTGTATTTTCGTATGCCAAAAAAGATAATGAAAAATGGCCTAATACCTCATTTGCTCCCCTCATAACTTCATTGACTCTATCCCATAATCGTAATCCCATTTAAGTGCATTCTGAAGTTAGAGAAGATAAATAAATATTGGTAATGAACCTTTAAAGAATTTTTCCTTGGCATACGTTGTCTTCTATGTTTCATTTTACTTAATGATAAAAAATACTGATTGGTTAGAAAGGCAACTTTTGGCATTTCTAAGATAGGTATGACGATATCTGATAAAAAGAAATAATCACTGACAAATTATGCAGAAGCTGTCCTGCATATTTTTTGTTTTAATGTTGAGAGTCCCATAATTTGTGTTAACTTTGACGAATACCCTCTTTCTTTTTCTTATTCTCAGTTCCTCGATGTTTGGGTATGAATGCATCAGTGACAATTGAAGGAACATCCTCTATGTACAAGCTCCCAATTGCACCATTAATTATGGGGTCACATCCAGTTGACAACAAGTGGTAAGTTAAATATAATTCTAGGGTAGCAAGTCTTATTTTTTCAGTTTCAAGTTCAGTATGAAACAAGTGTTACTTTTACTTGGCTCTCCCCCAACTTGAATTTCTAGAGATTGGCTTTTTGTTTTATCCATGTAATTTCCCTTTTGTTCAGTATCTATTTGAATGTTTATCTCTGAATTTTACTCATAGAGCGCATTCCCTGCCTTGAGAGAGAAAAGAGAAAACTGTGCTAATTCCTCTGGTTTAGTGATTGCTCCCTTTTTATCTTATGGGACTTACGATGTTCATTTGGGGTTATATTATAATAACTAGAGAACATGCCTCAGGATATAATGTTTGATTAAATACTTCAGGATTAACAAATAGGATGTTTCAGAAATAGGGGAAGGAAGTTCAAAGACTGAGCTTTTGATAGACTTTGTAAGTATGTGTCTGTGTGATATATACATGTCTAAACATGGGTGTTAGGGTTTTTCATTTTCCTATTAAGTCAAAATCCAACCCTCTCCCCTTTTTTTGAAGGACCCCCTCCTTTTCCTCAATCACCAGTGCCAACAGTGTTGATCTTCCTGCCTGTTTTTTCTTGAAATTTCCCCAGCCAATCCCAGTATCTAGAGCATTTGTTCAGAAACTTCAGAACTGCACAGGTGAGTTTTAAGCACCAGGAGCTAATACTTGTTATATCTTGAAAAGGAAACTTCAAATTCCTATTATCTTAGACCTCTTCTAGTCTTGTAGCTCTCAAAGAAGTACTGATAAATGTAGATATCATTATGCTTTATGCTAGTAAATGCTTAGTAAATTCTTCTTGAATAAGTGAGTAAATGAATGTAGAAATCATGAAGGGAAAACTGAGCTGTCAATGTTTTGCTCTCAGTGTGACCATTACCCTGATCCCTGCTTCTTTAGGAATTCCATTGTTTGAAGCCCAACCAACTTATGTACCCCTCTATGAACTCATCACTCAGTTTGAGCTGTCAAAGGACCCTGACCCCATACCTTTGAATCACAACATGCGATTTTATGCGGTAAGTAAGGCGCTATGAAGGTCCCTGGGTATAGTTTGCACATGACAACTAATCAAAAGGTTGGTGTTTCAAACCCACTCAGGGGTGCCATGGAGGAAGGGCCTGGTGATCTGCTTCCATAAAGATTACAGCCAAGAAAACCCTATGGAGCTCAGTTCTACTCTAACTCATGGGTTCGCCATGGGTCGGGGTTGACTTGGCAGCAATGGGGGAAAAAAAGCCCTAAGAAGCTAGAGTGTTGTAGGTGGTGATTGGATCCAAGATCACATTTTTCCTTTATAGGATTATTGAGGTCAGATAATTTTCTTTTGGAATGCTGTTCCTTTTTGAACAGTCAGACAGAAGATTGCAGAAATCTTTGAAAAATATTGAAGAGGGCGTGAGCTTTTAAGCCAGGAAACAACAGTAAATATTTCATTGTTTAAATCTCAGATGAAAGGTTCTTAACATTATTTGAACTTTCACAGGCTTGTAAGTGAGTTTTAAGAATTCCTGTTCTTCTTTCAAGTGTCATGAGTTTATAACCTGGAAAGGTCTTTAAGTACATACAGAGAAGAAAGTGCTGGAATGAATAAACTATGGAAGGTTCTAAAACCTCATCTGGGCTTGAAGTGATTTGAATGTTTGAAGATGATCTAGACTCAAGTTGTAGTTCCCAAATTTTGGCTGCATTATAATTATATAGGGTGTTTCTTAAAAATACAGATTTTTCAGTTATGGTTCAGGAAGCTCTTTTACACAGTTTTGTTTTTTTTTTTAATAATATTTTATTGTGTTTAAGGTGAAGGTTTACACAGCAAAATTAGGTTCCCATTTAACAATTTGTACACAGATTATTCAGTGATATTGGTTACATTTTTCACAATGTGTCGTCATTCTCATTCATTCTGTTCTGGTTTTCCCATTTCCAGTACTCTAGTTCCCTGTCCCCTTACCTTCTCATCTTTACTTTAGAGTAATTTTGTCCATTTGGTCTCATATAGTTGATTTTTCAAAGGAGCACAGTACTCATGGGTGATACTCTTTATTTTATGACCCAATCTGTTATTAGCTAAAAGGTGACCTCAAGGGATAATTTTGGTTTAAGGTTTAAAGAGTATCTCAGGGCAGTAGTCTGGGGGAAGTCCTCTAGTCTCAACTGGTCCATAAGTCTGGACTTTTTAAGAATTTGAGTTCTGTTCCACATTTTTCTCCCATTCTGTTAGGATCCATCTGTTGTGGCCCTGATCAGAATGGTTGGTAGTGGTAGCTGGCACCATCTAGTTCTTCTGGTCTTAGGGTAGATGAGGCCGTGGTTTGTGTAGACTATTAGACTCCTTTCTTCTCTGAGTCTTTGGTTTCCTTCTTTCTCTTTTGTTCCAGATGGCTAGAGACCAATAGTTGTATCTTAGATGGCTGCTCACAAGTTTTTAAGACCTCAGGCACTACTCACCACATTGGGATATAGAACATACACTTTATGAACTATATTATGCCAATTAACTGAGTTGTCCCATGAGACCATGGTCCTAAGCCTTCAAACTCAGAAAACTAGTCTCTCGAGGTATTTGGTTATGTCTAAGAAGTATCTGTAACTCTGTTCCCTATGTGGTTTATTATATATGTGGATATACATGCATGCACACACACACCTGTGTGTACATGTCTATAGAGAACATCTATCTGTGCACACACGTATACCACACATGTATTTTTTGATGTTGGTGTTTTTACCCAGATTTCTGAGGTATGTTTTATGTTAGCTAGTTTAGGAAACCACTAGCATAGAGCATTTACTATAAGGGGTCTGTTATGGATTGAATTATGTCCCTCAAAAATATGTGTTGTAAATCCTAACCTCTAAGCCTGTGGTTATAATCCCATTTGGGGATGGGTTGTCTTTGTTTTGTTAATAAGGCAGGATTAGTGTAGGGTGTATCTTGAGTGAATCTCTTAGAGTTTAAAAAAAAGTGAGCAGAGGAGAGATGGGGTAAGATAGATGCCAAGATACATGGAGATCTCCAAGGACCCAGGAAGCAGAAGCTAAAGAGACAAGGCCAGAGCCGACAGAGAAAATCTTCGCCTAGAGCTGGCACCCTGAATTCAGACTTCTAGCCTCCTAAACTGTGAGAAAATAAATTTCTGTTTGTTAAAGCCATCCACTTGTGCTATTTCTGTTACAACAGCTCTAGATAACTAAGACAGGATCTTTTTAGCCAAATGAGTAACTGGCATTTGTAATATCAGCTGACCAAAGAATTCAGTATGGAGTTTTATTTTTCCCCAAGACTTTAATGCTTTTTTTTTTTTTTTTTTTTTTTGAGGATTAGGTGTTTTTTTTTTGAGGCTAGTTTGTGGCTGGAGTACAATGGGTGAGTAACATTTTGTTGCTTTGTTCGTTTTTGCCCAGGCTCTCCCAGGCCAGCAGCACTGCTATTTCCTCAACAAGGATGCTCCTCTTCCAGATGGCCGAAGTCTACAGGGAACCCTTGTTAGCAAAATCACTTTTCAGCACCCTGGCCGGGTTCCTCTTATCCTAAATCTGATCAGACACCAAGTGGCCTATAATACCCTAATTGGAAGCTGTGTCAAAAGAACTATTCTGAAAGAAGGTACTGCCTTTCCTTTTGATATATTTACTAGCAGATAGATACCAGCTACTCCAGTGTTCTTTAATTTGGTGACACATCAAAATTACCGGTGGAGCTTTTAAAAATATAGATGCTTGGAGCTCTGGTGGCACGGTGATTAAGAGATCGACTGCTAACCAAAAGGTTGGCAGTTCGAATTCACTAGCCACTCCTTGGATTTCCCATGGGGACAGTTCTGTTCTGTCATGTAAGGTCACTATGAGTCAACAGTGGCAACGGGGTTGTTTTTTTTTTTTTGGTTCCCACACCCAGATGGTCTGGATTAGAACCTCAGTTGGAGGAGTTGGGAATCTAGTTTAAACCTCACAAATGATGTTGATGGAACCAATCTGTAGATTGGCATTTGGGAACACTGTTTTATTGTAGTGCGTGTATGGTTTTTCTGTACACAGTAATATAATTGGGTCTCTTAGGACCTGTACCTTGCAGTAGATATATCAGGTAGAAGTTAGAATGTCATTGTGACAGAGGATTTCTTGATAGCTAAATTTTTGGTTGTTAGGACAGTGCTTTCCATGTTTAGTCCTGGGTACATTTCCCTTCCCATTCTTTGGTGAACTTTAATCATATAGTTTAAAAACAGGTGTACTCTGTGCTGCTGCACCTCCCACCCCCCACCCCTCCACCCGCTCCAAATCCTGGAATGTTGATCTTTTTCACACACAGCTGGCCATTAGGAGCCTTGATGTGAATTTTGGCTGCTCCAGCTAACCACAGTTAATTGTTTACCTTTAGTTGTAAAACACTTCAGTGAGAGATACGTATCAGTGCAAATGGGTAGGCAAGCAGAAACTGGAAAGGTAAATCAAGATACCTTTCATAGGAACAAGAATTGCTTTAGAAATGAGAAACTTTTGAGAGTTGGAATAATGGCATAGAGCATATGCTAGCACATTTGTGGCTCTGCTATTTCATGTGCTTGTATCCTAGGAGAATTTTCCAAATAGGCTCAGGACATTAAAAACAGTTTTTCATGGGGTAGTTATGGAGCCAGTCCTACAAAGAAGCATGCTTTTCTCCAAGAAGTGTATGATCCTTATCTCTGGGCTGCCAGAACATTTTGATTAGGAACCTATGATGATTGGTTATGTGTGCATTTGGCATAAATATATCATTTTAGATTGTAGCCTCTACATCCCTTCTTCACCAAGCTACCGGGCTACTTAACTAACAGCTGCAAACACTGATAGAAAACAGGGTTTATGGCAGTGAATCTGGATGTGTGTTTATCAAATAGAATGAGAAACTTCTCTTGGTCACTTTATTTTCAGAATTCACTTTCAAAATGGTATTTATCTCTGCCAATGTCTTTTACACTTTAGGGATTAAATCAGTTTTTACTTTAGAAAATTGGAAGTTTATAATTTTTTGTTTTGGAGAAATTTACACCATAAATGTGTGGATACCTTAGATTGTGATTCCTCCTCTGTCACCTCTGTGGATAACACTGCAGTTACTGTGAAAAAATGTGAAATTTAGTTTCCAAGGAGAGAAAGAATTTCATTCTGTATATTTAGAGATTATTATTTATTGTCTCGTCTTATATTTGGTTGATTGTTTTATGATCCTTTTCTTTGCCTTTTAGATTCTCCTGGACTCCTCCAATTTGAGGTGTGTCCCCTCTCAGAGTCTCGTTTCAGTGTGTCTTTTCAGCACCCTGTAAATGACTCCCTGGTGTGTGGTAAGTTGTGTGGGTTGCTTGCTCATGGGAGCAGTTTGGTCCTTGTATCTTTTTTGGAAAGTCAGAAGCTGAATCAATTCCAAATATCTCCTGTATATTTTGTCTTTCAGTGGTAATGGACGTGCAGGACTCAACACATGTGAGCTGTAAACTCTACAAGGGGCTGTCAGATGCACTCATCTGCACAGATGACTTCATTGCCAAAGTTGTTCAAAGGTAGCACTAGCCCTTTTCCATCAGAGTCCCATTAAGGGATGTATAAGGAGTGCTGTTTTCAGAATTAGGGTGAATTGGAAATTTAAGAGGAAAACATTGAAGTCACTGCTTTGAATTTCGCTTTTTTTCCCAATTCAAAGGCAATTTAAGCTTTGTTTAGTAATATATTTATTGTTGTTAATATCACTATGAGAGTAATAGGAGGTAAGGTAGGTAACTTGAGGCCTGCCACTAGGGTACTTTTAGGAGGGAGAGAGTGAAATTAGGTGTAGATTTTTTTTCACCTATCCTTTATGCTGCTTTTTAATATATAACTTGTCAAATGGTATTGTGTGGGAAGATACTTAAGCCAGTCACCTTTCCAGAAACATTATTAATACGTAATTTTGAGAATTTTCTAGAGCAAGGGCCAATGGCCTAATTTTGTACATAAATTTTATTGGAACATAGCCACTTCCATTTATTTATATACTGTCTATGGCTGTTTTCTGCTATGATAGCAGAGCTGAATAGTTGTGACAGAGACCATATGATCCACAAAGTCTAAAATACTTAGGATCTTAAGAAAAAGCTTTCTGACACAAGTTTACTAGAGCAAAATGTTTTTAAACCAGGTGCTTATAAATTTATCTATAAAACAAAAAGTGCTTTGCCTTAAACAGGATTTCATAGTAGCAGTAGCACTTCTCAAAACAGCCGTAGCTTTGGTGTTATCTAAGCCATTAAGGTTTAGAACTTGATGGGTCAAGAGATTTTTTTAGTGGTTTATTAGTTAAATCATATACCCCATTAATTAACATGTGAAGCCTCAAAAGGAAGGCATTTTCTTACTGAGTTCCATTATTACCAGTGCTGTTTTTTTTTTTTTAGCTTCAATATGAAATTAAATTATTTCAACTGTTGTTTGTGTTTTCTTTTTGGTGAGTACTTCATAATAAAGTTGATGATTCCCTACAGAGTTTTTTAGAATGAACTTAGCCAAAGCTCTGCATTTGATAGTACTGCTTCTGTTTTTCAAGTTACTTGTATCACCTGAAAACTTCTTGATGGCTTATCAGACAAAATCAAATTTTCCCAAATGAAAATTGGTTTCATTCATTAGCTGGTGCAATCAACGTTAACTTTGTTTTTCCCATATTCTCTTATAGATGTATGTCCATCCCTGTGACGATGAGGGCTATTCGGAGGAAAGCTGAAACCATTCAGGCCGACACCCCAGCCCTGTCCCTCATTGCAGAAACAGTTGAAGACATGGTGAAAAAGAACCTGCCCCCGGCTAGCAGCCCAGGGTATGGCATGACCACAGGCAACAACCCAATGAGTGGTACCACTACACCAACCAACACCTTTCCGGGGGGTCCCATTACCACCTTGTTTAATATGAGCATGAGCATCAAAGATCGGCATGAGTCGGTGGGCCATGGGGAGGACTTCAGCAAGGTGTCTCAGAACCCAATTCTTACCAGTTTGTTGCAAATCACAGGGAACGGGGGGTCTACCATTGGCTCGAGTCCGACCCCTCCTCATCACACGCCGCCACCTGTCTCCTCGATGGCCGGCAACACCAAGAACCACCCGATGCTCATGAACCTTCTTAAAGACAATCCTGCCCAGGATTTCTCAACCCTTTATGGAAGCAGCCCTTTAGAAAGGCAGAACTCCTCTTCTGGCTCACCCCGGATGGAAATGTGCTCGGGGAGCAACAAGACAAAGAAGAAGAAGTCATCAAGATTACCACCTGACAAACCCAAGCACCAGACTGAAGATGACTTTCAGAGGGAGCTATTTTCAATGGATGTTGACTCACAGAACCCTATCTTTGATGTCAACATGACAGCTGACACTTTGGATACTCCACATATCACTCCAGCTCCAAGCCAGTGTAGCACTCCCCCAACAACTTACCCACAACCAATACCTCACCCCCAGCCCAGTATTCAAAGGATGGTCCGACTGTCCAGTTCAGACAGCATTGGCCCAGATGTAACTGATATCCTTTCAGACATTGCAGAAGAAGCCTCTAAGCTTCCCAGCACTAGTGATGACTGCCCACCCATTGGCACCCCTGTTCGAGATTCTTCAAGCTCTGGGCATTCTCAGAGTGCCCTCTTTGACCCTGATGTCTTTCAAACCAATAATAATGAAAATCCATACACTGATCCAGCTGACCTTATTGCAGATGCTGCTGGAAGCCCCAGTAGTGACTCTCCTACCAATCATTTTTTTCCTGATGGAGTAGATTTCAATCCTGATTTATTGAACAGCCAAAGCCAAAGTGGTTTTGGAGAAGAATACTTTGATGAAAGCAGCCAAAGTGGGGATAATGATGATTTCAAAGGATTTGCATCCCAGGCACTAAATACTCTGGGGGTGCCAATGCTTGGAGGTGATAATGGAGACACTAAGTTTAAAGGCAATAGCCAAGCTGATACCGTTGATTTCAGTATTATAGCAGTGGCTGGTAAGGCTTTGGGTCCTGCAGATATTATGGAGCATCATAGTGGTAGCCAGAGTCCTTTATTGACCACTGGGGACTTAGGCAAAGAAAAGTCTCAAAAGAGGGTAAAGGAAGGCAATGGCACCAGTAATAGTAGTCTGTCAGGGCCAGGATTAGACAGCAAGCCAGGGAAACGCAGTCGGACCCCTTCTAATGATGGCAAAAGCAAAGATAAGCCTCCAAAGCGGAAGAAGGCAGACACTGAGGGAAAATCTCCATCTCACAGTTCTTCTAACCGACCTTTCACCCCACCTACCAGTACAGGTGGATCCAAATCTCCAGGCAGCTCAGGAAGATCTCAGACTCCCCCAGGTGTTGCTACACCACCCATTCCCAAAATCACTATTCAGATTCCCAAGGGGACAGTGATGGTGGGCAAGTCCTCCTCTCACAATCAGTACACCAGCAGTGGTTCTGTGTCTTCCTCAGGCAGTAAAAGCCACCATAGCCATTCTTCTTCCTCCTCGTCCTCTGCTTCCGCCTCAGGCAAGATGAAAAGCAGTAAATCAGAAGGTTCATCCAGTTCCAAGTTAAGTAGCAGTATGTATTCTAGCCAAGGGTCTTCTGGATCTAGCCAGTCCAAAAATTCATCCCAGTCTGGGGGGAAGCCAGGCTCCTCTCCCATTACCAAGCATGGACTGAGCAGTGGCTCCAGCAGCACCAAGATGAAACCTCAAGGGAAGCCATCAACACTTATGAATCCTTCTCTAAGTAAACCAAACATATCCCCGTCTCATTCAAGGCCACCTGGAGCCTCTGATAAGCTTTCCTCTCCAATGAAGCCTATTCCAGGGACTCCCCCATCCTCTAAAGCCAAGTCCCCTATCAGTTCAGGTTCTGGTGGTTCTCATATATCTGGAACTAGTTCAAGCTCTGGCATGAAATCATCTTCAGGGTTAGGATCCTCAGGGTCATTGTCCCAGAAAACTCCTCCATCATCTAATTCTTGTACAGCATCTTCCTCTTCCTTTTCCTCAAGTGGCTCTTCCATGTCATCCTCTCAGAACCAGCATGGGAGTTCCAAAGGGAAATCTCCCAGCAGAAATAAGAAGCCGTCCTTAACAGCAGTCATAGATAAACTGAAGCATGGAGTTGTCACCAGTGGCCCTGGAGGGGAAGACCAGATGGATGGCCAGATGGGGGTGAGCACAAATTCTAGCCATTCCATGTCCTCCAAACATAACATGTCAGGAGGAGAGTTCCAGGGCAAGCGTGAGAAAAGTGATAAAGACAAATCAAAGGTTTCCACCTCGGGGGGCTCAGTGGATTCTTCCAAGAAGACTTCAGAGTCAAAAAATGTGGGGAGCACAGGTGTGGCAAAGATTATCATCAGCAAACATGATGGAGGGTCCCCCAGCATTAAGGCCAAAGTGACTCTGCAGAAACCTGGCGAAAGTAGTGGAGAAGGGCTCAGGCCTCAGATGGCCTCTTCCAAAAACTATGGCTCTCCACTCATCAGTGGTTCCACTCCAAAGCATGAGCGTGGCTCTCCCAGCCATAGTAAGTCACCAGCATACACCCCCCAGAATCTGGACAGTGAAAGTGAGTCAGGCTCCTCCATAGCAGAAAAATCTTATCAGAACAGTCCCAGCTCAGATGATGGCATCCGACCACTTCCAGAATACAGCACAGAGAAGCATAGGAAGCACAAAAAAGAAAAGAAGAAAGTAAAAGACAAAGACAGGGACCGGGACCGGGATAAAGACCGAGACAAGAAAAAATCTCATAGCATCAAGCCAGAGAATTGGTCTAAATCGCCCATCTCTTCAGACCAGTCCTTGTCTATGACAAGTAACACGATCTTATCTGCAGACAGACCCTCAAGGCTCAGCCCTGACTTTATGATTGGGGAGGAAGATGATGATCTTATGGATGTGGCCCTGATTGGCAATTAGGAACTTTATTTTCTAAAACAAAACACATGGCCAGAGAAAAGCAAATAGTATGTTTGTGGGAAAACCACCATAAGGGGTGAGTCAGACAGGTCTGATTTGTGTTTAAAAATTTGAAATGGCATGGCTTTGACACTGAGCTGGGTGAATTTAGAAAGGCATAGCCAGACCCTACTAAAAAGACCACAGGGTTTGATTCTGGTTACCAAGAATTCCTTGTTCCTTTGCCAGAAAAGATAAAAGTTAATATACTTGCTTAGGAAAGGGGTGGGGTGGGAGTGGGGTGGGAGGGGTGTAGGGAGAGGGAAGTGTGGGAGAATTTTGTTGGAGATATATATTTTTTTCTCCCTTTTTCCATTTTTAGGCCATGATTTAAACTCATTTTAGTGCATGTCTTTGAAGTGCTGGGCAGGACATGAAAAAGCAATACATTCCTTGATGCATTTGCATGAAGGTTGTTCACCTTTGTTTGGGTAGTTGTCCATTTGAAGCATGGGCAAATGAAGGACTTCGGTCATTCTGGACACTTAAGTAATGTTTGGTGTCTGTTTCTTAGGAGTGATTGAGGGTGGGAAAATTATTTTAGCTATTTATTTGTAATATTTTAACCCTTTTTCTGTTTGTTTTTATACAGTGTTTCTAATTCTATGAGGTTCAGGGTTCAAAATGATGGGAGACAGAAGAGCAAGGCTTATTTGGTGGTAGGGGGCTTATAGCTTGTGCTGATATTATAGCATCAAGCCCAAGCATATTAGTCAGAGCCCACCTTTGGAGTTAAGTAGAAAAACGAAAATGATATTTTTAGGTTTTTCATAGGGTTCAGACATCATAGGAATATTAGGAGTTACCTCCCTCTGGAGGTATTAATTTATACTCTTTCCCTTAAAAAGAAAAGCTGGGCTGGCTTTTTAGGATGAAAACATATTTTCAGATGAAGCAAGGTTTAATGTGGGACAGCCTCCCCAACCCAGTGGCATGAAAACCATTACAGAATTAATAGTTCTCCTATTCCCACAATGTGCCAAAAGTCCATATCCCAGCATTTTGTTTTTGGGAGAACTGATGCCATTCCTGAGAGCTGGGCTCCCTGTTTATCTTCATCACAAGGAGTCCAGACTTTTATCACTCCACTGTATGCTTCCTAAGAAAAAAGTTAAAAATTTGCAGCCATAGTTCACTTAAAACAATTTCAAGCTCACTTGAAGAAGTGGGGACCTGGAATGCTAGGTGGGCATGAAGATAAATCCTTGCTACTATGTAGCAATACAATTGGACCTTTTTGGAGAAATTGGTCTGAGTCTGGATTCTGGGGGACAGCATTAAGAAGCCCTTTTCATAAATATAGAAATTTAGGAGACTGTTTGAGTGCAACACAAGTTCTCAGTATTTGGAGGGTCCTCTCGAAATTCCGCGGCCTTATTTTGATTTTGACACCTGCACTGTGCCATTCCTGATAATTCCATTCAGGATCTGTATCAGCAGGATGGGGCATGGTCCCCAGCACAACTCTTCTGGATTAAATAAATTAAAAAAAAAAAAAAAAGCCAGGTGATTCATTTTTTTGTATGTGTGTCATAAGTGGAGTGACTTCATCAGACATGGAAGATGATTTCTATATTCAGATCTTTCTGCAGGTTGGAGTTAGCATAGAGTTGGAAAATCAGCTCTGGCTTTCTTTCCTGGACTGTCTCTGATTTCTAGTGTTCTCCCTTTTCTGGTCATCATTCTCAACAACTCTGCTACTTTTGTGTCCCAAAGTAATAAGTAGGAAACGAAACATTGCAAAGTGGAGCAAGAAGAATTACTGGTTACCATATCAGAGTCAAATGTCTTCGGTAACACTAAAGAGGACATGGGCAAAGTGATACCAGAGTGTTTATCTTGTGATGCTGATACAGTAGCAGCCTCTCAGTCATACAACAGGTTGGATTTCTCACAAGTTTGTCGCCTAGTTTTGAATCCTATCCCATTGGCTTCTGCAGGGAAAAAAAAAAACAAGGTTTTTTAAATTTGTTCTGGGTAGGGAAGATCTTAATGGGGAATGTACTGCATAATATCAGGGGCTCAGTTCCCCCAAGCAGAGCCAACAAATACCAAAATGAGTAAACTGGGAAGCTTTTTCTCTCTTTCTGTCTTCATCCCAGATCAAAGAATCCTGAGTTAGGATCTGGATGAAGGATAAGCCCCTGAATTGTCGATGGGCACACCCCACACACTGACCCAGCATCTGAACTTGCTTAACAGGGAGCCGGGGGTAAACTGCTTCACCCTGCCTGAGAACCAGGGAGCACTGCATTTCTCCACAGGGTGGAGGAGAAGAGGCAATAAACCAAGCCTGGGACACCTCCCTCCTGTCTAGGTGTACTCATTCTCCTGTTTAAAAAGACGGCAAGGACACGAAGTCAACATCTACCTATCTTCTGCTGCTGGTGTCTTATGTATTTTTGATTTGACCTGATTCCTCTTTTGTCTTTTAGCTTCATGTTAGGGGTTCTTGGTCAAAACTTGTTCTGATGTACATGGAGATTTCAAAATCATAGTGTTTTACAAGTATTTTAGAGGAAAAATACAAAGCAGGATATCATTTGCCAAAACCAGGCTTAAAGTTGGTGACTCGAAAGGATTTTCCTTTTTAAGGCCTGTGTCTGAAAATTCAGTACAGCAGTGTGAATTCTCAGAAGAAACCCTTTCAGGGAACCAGTGAGTCATGCAGTATCTACAGTTGAGTCACTTAATCATAACATATGCCAGTATAGGAAACATTCACAAACCCTGGGCAATCTTTTTTTTTTTTTTCCCTTTTCCATTCCCCATCTCTTCTACCCTTGAGTTAGTTTTTGGAGGGTAGGAGGTATGTAACATCTCAATAGCTGGGTCGGGAAACATGCTCAGATGAGATTTAAATTTTTAGTTTAAAATGTACATCAGGAGCAGTTGGGGGTGGTCTTTTTAAAAAAAAACTTTAAAATTTGATTTTCTGTGTGTATGGCCATTGTGTAAATACTTCGGGGTTTTTCATTTTTTTGAAAGTAGACAAAAATCTGTTTTGTGGGATTTTTTTCCCCCCAAAACATTACAAAACAACCTGTTTATTTACATGGAAATAAATTTCTTTGATAAAAAGTAACATGCCTATGTGTAATGAATAATTTTCATTTGATATTCAGCTTTTTAAAAATCCAGTCAAAAAGTAAAAGCATTCCGTAAGTAAATACCACTGGAAATAGATCCAGCCCTAGCATTGGAATGGATAGATAAAATAGGAAAACACCTGTGAAACAGCTTGTCTTCATTATATTTACCTGCTTGTGCCAGTCTCACTATTTTCCTTAGTCATTAATCACCAAATTCATCAGTAGTTCTTGGTGGGAAAAAAGTTTTTTGATGGAACTGAATTAAAAGGCTGTTGAAACAGTAACATTAAAACTATTGGGACAGAAGCAGAATAATATCTGTGTTTGTTGCTAGGTGCCCTGGAGTGGGTTACAACTCAGAGCGACCCTGTGTACAACAGAATGAAACACTGGCCCGTCCTGCACCAGCCTCACAAAATCATTGCTATGTTTGAGCCCACTGTTAGTCATTGTGTCAGTCCATCTGGTTGAGGTTCTTCCTCTTTTCTGCTGACACTTTACCCAGCATGATGTCCTCCTCCAGGGCTTGAGAATGAGTCTATGAGGCTAGGTTCCTTTCGTAGGAAGCCCTCTTCTAGGATATTAAAAATTTTTTTTTAATGCTTTAAGAGTTGGCAATAATAAGCCTTCCAGCTAAAATATGCCTGTTAAAGATCTCCAGCTCTGTTTGCCCTTAACTAAGTTCATTATTTAATTAGACATTCATAACAAGCCAGTCACTGCTAATTAAAAGGGGTGTGAAGACATACTGCTTTAGAAGCATACAATTAGGAGCAGTAGTCTTCCCAGAAATGCTGGAATTTATGGTAGTTTCTAATATTTTATTTTTGCGGTATCATTCCGTAGTTTGCTGTTTGAAGGGTAAAAGCCTGTATGGATTATTCTTTAATTCGTGGAAATTCGGTCATAAATTCCGAGCCCATGAAACCCAGAGTTGCTTAAGGGAAAGGGCATGATGACAGACTAGCTTCCATAGAAAGAGCCAAGGAAACGGAAGAAAATCTCAGTTTCCGCTCTGAAACGCCCCCGCCTACTTGCTGGGGCACGCTTGTTTCTCCCGCCAAAGTGGCGTCATGCTCAGGTTCTCACCAACCACCACCCTGACTGGAGGACGAGCAGGCACTGCAGCCCATTGGGTGCTAGCGGCAGCCGAGCGGCAGAGGGGCGGGGGGAGCCAAAGACTGCCCCCTTCTGCTTTGCCCGCCCCGCCCCCCACCAATCTGCTCCCCTCCCCCAGCCAAAAGAATGGTTACCCGGCTCCAGTACTGCACCTTCTGACCCCAAGACCCAGGGTGCGGCCTCTCTGCATATCCTTGGAGCAGAACGGGGCTCCTGGCCTGCCCCTCAACCCAATGGGCCCCCAGGCCTCCAGAGCCGTGCACCAGGAGACCCACGCCCCGCAGCAGGCCCCCAGGCCTCCCTGCAGCACCCCGTAATGCAATCCACGGGGGCGGGGGAGGCAGCGGCAGCAACAGCGGCAGCAGCAGCACTGCCCCAATCTAGAGACATCCAGAAAGAGGAGGAAAATGGCTCCGAGCAGGGACCGCCTGCTGCACTTTGGGTTCAAGGCGACAGTGAGTGATAAGGGAAGGGAGCTGGGTGGCCGGGAAGGATGTGTGTGCCAGCAGAAGCTACCGGGGAAGAAGTGAAAAGACTTGAGATGGGGGAACTCGATAGAAAGCTTGGGTCCTCTGTGGGTAGGTGCGTGCTTGTTTGCCGGCGAAGGGGGTAAGAGGGGTGCACGGGACAGAATAGGGGGCTCCCGTGTGTGTGCAGTTCTGCTGCTTTCCTTTTCCTCACCCGTCAGCGAGCACACGCGCACTCGCACCCTTCACGCAGTCCCCTTCCCCCCTTTTACACAAATAAACACAGACATATAGGCACTTCCCTGCCTTTCCTTCTCCCGGTGGGCTCGCCTGCCTTGAAAGCGACGGAAGCTCTTGCAGCCGCCGCCACCGCCGCCGCCGCCGCCGCGCTCGGGCTGCTCCCCGGCGGATTGTCAGGGGCTGCGCCCAGGAGTGGGGGAGGGGTGGTCTTGCGCGGCCGCCGCGCGCTCCTCCTTCTCCCCCTCCCCCCGCCATTCCGAGGCCCGGGCGGCTCTGCCCAATGAGGAGCGGTGTTGCTGGCAGGTGTGGAGTGTTTTTGTTTTGGGTTGAAGTTGAGGCTGAGGATAGAGAAGCTAGCGACGAGCAGTCGCCGTCGCCACCGCCGCCACCACCACCGCTACTGCCACCGCCACCGCCGCCGCCGCGGGAGGTGGTGGAGGCCCTGCCCTAGTGGAACGGCCTTCCCTTCCAGTCCGGCGGCCACTGCCCTGCCCTTCTTCCGCCTCCTTCCCGTCCCCGGAACTCCTCGGCCTGCCCTGGGCCCCCTGTCTTTGCACTCCACACGCCGCAGCGCCCGTCCCCGGCCGCACCCGCCGGCCCCATGAGGAGGGACGTGAACGGAGTGACCAAAAGCAGGTTTGAGGTGTGAGCTTGGGGGGGCTGGGGCGGTGTAAAGAAGGCGACTCCCGCTCTCTTAGCCTGAAAAATGAACTCCGCACGGAACCTCCTCCTTTGCGGGCACCGCCACCCATCCACCGGTGGGGCTGCCACAGTTCTGTCCCCTTTCTCCTGACCGGAAAGCCCAGTGCAGCTCGACTCCCCCAGTCACTCAGACTGCCTCCTGTCTCTTCCCACCAGCGGTCCCTGGGCCCCGCCGGGGGATTAGCCCTGGCGCCCTGATTCCGCCCTCCCCCAGTATCACTCAGCTTTCCATTCTTTACACAACCCTTGGCTTGCCGCCTCCTTCCACCCGGCAGAAAAAGCATCACAGCTCTGATCGACCAGAGCTTACTTCTTTTCTTTCTGCCTCCTTCGTGAAGCGTTTGTTGTCTGTAGAGGGGGAAATTATGGGCCGGGTTGGGGAGCATTTCTCCGAGTTTGAGAGACCTTAATTTAACTAGGGAAGTGGAGGTTGTAGACTGGGAAGATAGAGACGACCGCGGGGATTTCGGTGCTGTTTGTTTTGGGTATTGTTCTGGTACTTCCTCTTCTTTCCCGTTTAGTCTCTACTTTTGTAGCTGATTGTTTCTGGGAGCTCTTAGATGTCTGCATGCTTTGAGATTAGGACGAGGGTCTGAGAGACTTAATAAAATCCATTCAGGTCTGTTTGTCTTAGGAACTTTTTCTCCTCTGGCGAGGAAGTTTATACGGTTGTCATGGAATTGAGGAATGGAGGAGGAAATGAGAAAGCATCATCTTCTGAAAGCCTCTTTAGAGAGTAGTCACCGTGTAGGGAAGTGATTCCTTTGGGAAGTGAAGTACTGTAATTACCGATGACTAACAATAGTATAATAACATACAGAAAGGTTCATTGAGGGTATGAGAGAGAGAGACTGCTCCAAGAAGAGTAAATGTTACCTGGCCTTTTCTGGCAGACAATCAGGCTGACCTGGGATCACTCACAACTCAGTGTACATCTCACTCTGGTGTTTTTCTTCATTTCTATTTGAAGGACGAAATTGTAAGACAAAGCTTTCAGGAAACTTACTAACTAGGTGCAGGGGGTGAATATTTTAATTAAGGGTCTTCAGTTTAATCTATTCCTTGATTTCTTTCTATGCTTATGGGGGAAATATTTGAATTTATCCACACAGATCAAGATATTAAGAAGTGTTTGGGGGAAGTTTAAATTCAGAACTACAGTTGTAAGTAGGTGAAGGAGTGGAGAAAATCAAGGGATTGATCTCCTTAGTGGAATTTTCATAGCTAAATTAATCACAGGAAGGAAGTATTATGGTAGATTTGATTTGGTGTTTACTTTCATAGAACTTTGGGTTGTCCTAATGTAGAGAGACTCAATAAGGTTAATTTATGGTGGTTTCATATTCAGTACTTCTGTAAAAGTCCAGACTCATTAAGATTACTTAGTAGACATTTAGCAGTTGACAGGAATCTTGAAAGACCAAATACTGATTTGAATGGAGGGTAGTGTTTTGCCTTTCCAGCTAACTATCATTTTGCTATTCACTTTAGGTAGGATGAGTAATTGTTGGAAACAATCCTTTTGTGATACGTCCCTTAAAATTACATTGCTGTTTCCTGTTTTTATAATTGTTTCATATTTTATAGTTTATTTGCAGCTGTGGTATACTTTAATAAGGATATTTATTGCTTTATTAAGCATATTTATGTACCTTGATTAGTAATGTACCCGACAACTATAAGCTTTATAAATATGATCTGAGAAGGTGGAAAACCTTCTTGTACAGTGTTCATGATTAAAGTGTTTGTTTATAAACCAAAAGCTATTCTTCTATTATGATGTGAAATGTTCCATGCTAGAATAGAAATGAGAAAGACTGAAAATGATACGTGTTAATAAGTTTCATTATCTGAATATTTCTTAAAAGCATTTACCTCTTTATTGACCTAGTATACAGATAGTAAAACAGTAAACTGTTTGGTCTCTTGTAATGTAATAAACTTATTGCTGATTCATTGAAAGTGTTCACTTTCAATTGATAAAAGATGCAGGTAAAGTAAAACAGCCTGTTCATATCTAAAATTTTTACATCAGATGATTTTTTTTAAATCCTCAAAATTATAGAATGATTCTTAAAAGGCTGATGATTTATGATCGTAGGCAGATAGCTAGTCTCTGAATGAGAATTTTTGTAAGTGCCGGAAATCTTTGTAGCAAGTAATAGCTAATTTCAAATTGTGGTCATGGTTAAGACAAAAAGTGAAAGATTTCTTTTTCTTGGCCATGTTTTTTCTAGGGGGAAGGTAACTGAAGCTTATGATCTTTTTATGGTTGATCCATTAAAATCCCTTTATAAGGGAATATTCTGTGTGGTATGCTTTTACATGTTGTACCTAGAAGCCACACTAGATCTCACACTCAGAGGTAGGGCTATAGGAAAAAAAAAAATTAAGTTAAAGTCAAGGGAGAGTACCTGTGAAATAGATACGAAGCATCCTTTAGAATAGCCAAAGTAGATGACACTTGGATAAGTAATTAAGGAGAAATAGGGATGTGAAATTCTTGTTGTCCCTTGCTGAATGGTGTTGGCATTAAATCTATACAACAATAACCCACACAGTGTATGGTGAATTGCTTTAGTCTCTTAATTGAAATTCATCATTCAAATACTTTTTATTATATTGCTTATGGTGACCTTTGCTTTGTGGCAAATTTTAATAATTTCCATTCAAATTTAATAATGGTTATTTACTGCTTGCGATATGCCAGACACTGAGCTAGATGTTTTACCTTGGTTATGTCTAATTCGCACGATTAATTCTATTTTACAGCTAAGGAAAGTGAAGGCCTGAGAGGTTAAGGTGTTCAAGTTGCACACCTAGTAAGCCAAGATTCTAATCTACTTTTTTTAAAATCCACTCTATCATCCTCCTCTTTTCTTAGCATAATTTAGCATAAAAGCCATGAAATGAATGTGTGGCAAAGGTATTTTTTAAAGTTCTTCATCCAGTATATTTTATTTTGTCTTTGCTATCAAGAGAATGAATCTATCTTTCATTTTAAATACTATAACCAACATTATCTTAACACTTCAGTGAGATTAGTGAGAGACAGTGTAAAGGCTAGCACTTGAATCCAAGTTTAGATTTTTTTTCCCCCAGTTAAACCTCTCCACTTTGTCTTATTCTCTTAGTTATTCCATTATGATGATGTAGTACTATTGGAGAAAAAATGCTAGTTTATTAAAAAGTCTAATTTTAGAAACTGTTGTAGTGGTAACTGTAACTGACATTTAGATACCACTTTACAGTTTAATCATTGACTGGAGACGTTAAGGCTCATAAAGTTAGGAAGTGGTTAAGCACCAATTTAGGTATTTTAAATCCATGTTCGTTGTTGGAATCCGTGTTAGGTATTTTGAATCTGTGTTCATTGTTGTTTTTTAATACACATCACTGCCTCTCTTATAAACCTATAATATTGTAACCTATAAGATAAGGTTGTAGTATTTCTTTGCCTGTTTGCTTCATTTAATCAATTCAGTTTATCCGAAATAACAAAAAAGAGAAAGTAATGTTAAGTGGCATAGCAGAAAGAACATAGTGCATTGGGAGTTAAGGATCTGGCTGTTAGTTAATCTTGATTTTCACCACCAGCTAACTGTAATTTTGGTCTTTTCTTTTCATTTCTCTGGCTTGGTCATTTCCTTCCTCTGTGAAACAAAATAGTTACAGTCAATCATTAAGGTTCCTTTTGTTCCAGAATGCTATGAATCTATAGTTTTTGAATAAAAAACAGAAGACCATATTTCCTTGGCAGGCCTAGTCTCACAATATTATTAAAGCTGCAGTAATGACCTTTTTTTCCCCCCTTAAAGTTTTATTCTCTAACCTTCTGCATAATAAATACATATTTTCCAAATAGGTGCATGTGGAAAATGTTATATATTTTTCCAGTGGGTGAGAGTCATTTGTTTTATTGTATTTGAAAAGTTGCAGTGGGGAAGAGTACTAGTAAAACTAAGGAATTTTCTTTTTATACTCAAATCTGTCTTGAAAGAAGTACAGCCAGAATGCTCCTTAGAAGCAAGGATGGCGAGACTTCATCTACATACTTTGGACATGTTATTAGGAGGGACCAGTCCCTGGAGAAGGACATCATGCTTGGTAAAGTAGAGGATCATTGAAAAAGAGGAATACCCTCAACGAGATGGATTGACACAGTGGCTGCAACAATGGGCCAAAACATAGTAACGATTGTGAGGATGGCACAGGACCGGGCAGTATTTCGTTCTGCTGTACATGGGTCGCTGTGAGTCAGAACTGACTTGACAGCACCTAACAACAACAACGTAGAGATTGGTTTGAAAGCAATTATAGAAAACCAGAATGAGAGGTCTAGGTATTTTCGGTCCATTCAGGCAGTCTCTCCTTTTTGAATAGTTATTGATGTTTCTTTATTGTAGAATTATGATGCCTTTTACCTTTTGAAACACAGTACATCGTATCATGTACTTATATTGTAGTCATACACTATTTAAAAATCAACATGTGTATGAAAAACAGTATCTGTCTATAACCTACACAAGATAAACCATTGTTACTAGCTACCAAGGAGTCGGCCCTTGACTCATGGTGACCCCATGCACAATGGATCGGACCAAGATAAACCATTACATATTGAAAATTACTATGTTTCGCATTAAAAGTAATTTAAAATCTTTAGTTTGGCAAAAACTTTACAAAATTTATTCTTGCTACTTAAATCCTACATTCTTAGGTGTAATCTGTTTTTACACTGAGGATTTTCATTTATTAAGTCAATATTTCCGTTAGAAGTATTAACACTTTTATTTTTTACTTTATATATATATGTTTTTATTTTATTGTTGAACTTTAAGTGAAAGTTTAGAATTCAAGTTAGTCTCTCATACAAAAACTTACACATACCCTAGTTGCTCTACTTATCCACCCCTGATTTCTTGTGTCTGTTCAACCAGCTCCTGACCCTCTTTGCCTTCTCATCTCACCTCTGGACAGGAGCTGCCCATTTAGTCTCATGTATCTACTTGAGCTAAGAAGCACACTCTTCACGAGTATCAGTTTATGTCCTATAGTCCAGTCTAATCTTTGCCTGAAGAGTTGGCCTCAGGAATGATTTTAGTTTTGGGTTGACAGAGAGTCCGGGGGCCATGTCTTCTGGGGTTCCTCCGGTCTCAGACCATTAAATCTGGTCTTTTTACTAGAATTTAAGTTCTGCACCCCACTTTTCTCCTGCTCTATCAGGAACTCTCTGTTGTGTTCCCTGTCAGGGTGGTCATTGGTGGTAGCCAGACACCATCTAGTTCCTCTGTTCTCAGGCTGATGAAGTCTCTGGTTTATGTGGCCCTTTCTGTCTCTTAGGCTAATACTTCCCTTGTGTCTTTGGTGTTCTTCATTCTCCTTTACTCCAGGTGGGTTAGGACCAATTGATGCATCTTAGATGGCCACTTGCTGGCTTTTAAGACCCCAGATGCCACTCACCAAAGTAGGATGCAGAACATTTTTTTTTTTTTTTAAATATTTTATTGTACTTCAGGTGAAGGCTTACAGAACAAATACTTTCTCATGAAGCAGTAGTGCACATGTTGTTTTATGACATTGGTTAACAACCCTACAACATATTAACCCTCTAACTTCTCAACCTTTTTTTTTTTTTTTTTGGTGAAAATACACATAGCCAAAGATACACCGTTTCAAAAATTTCTACATACACAGTGCAGAACATTTTCTTAATAAACTTTGTTCTGCCAGTTGACCTAGATGTCCCCTGAAACCATGGTCCCCAGACCCCCGCCCCTGCTACTCTGTCCCTCGAAGTGTTTGGTTGTATTCAGGAAACAGCTTTGGTTTAGTCCAGCTGTGTTGACTTCCCCTGTAGTGTGTGCTGTCCTTCCCTTTACCTAAGATAATTCTTGTCTAGTATGTAGTTAGTGAATAACCCTCTCCCTCCCTCCCCACCCTTGTAACCATCAAAGAATGTTTTCTTCTGTGTTTAAACCTTTTCTTGAGTTCTTATAATAGTGGTCTTATACAATATTTGTCCTTTTGCGACTGACTAAATTCACTTAGCACAGTGCCTTTAGATTCTTCTGTTACAAGATGTTTCACGGATTCATCGTTGTTCTTTATCATTGTTTAGTATTCCATGGTGTGAATATACTATAATTTGTTTATCCATTCTTCTGTTGAAGGGCACCTAGATTGTTTCCATCTTTTTGCTATCGTGAACAGTGCTGCAGTGAACATGGGTGTGCATATATCTATTCATGTGGCAACTCTTATTTCTCTAGGATATATTCCAAGGAGCGGGATAGCTGGATCGTAGGGTGCTTCTATTTCTAGCTTTTTAAGGAGGCACCAAATCGATTTCCAAAGTGATTGTACCACTTTACATTCCCACCAACAGTATATAAGTGTTCCAGTCTCTCCACAACCTCTCCAACATTTATTATTTTGTGTTTTTTGGGTTAATACTAGCCTTGTTGGGATGAGAGGATATCTCATTGTAGTTTTGATTTGCATTTCTCTAATGGCTAATGATTGTGAGCATTTCCTCATGTGTCTGTTAGTCACCTGAATGTCTTCTTTTGCGAAGTGCCTGTTCATATCCTTTGCCCATTTTTTAATTGGGTTATTTGTCTTTTTGTTGTT